>NC_071103.1:20031562-20341875 GCF_024256425.1 Clarias gariepinus | reverse complement strand
CTAGACCTGACCGACTGAAGCAAGCCCAGATCATAACACTGCCCCCAGAGGCTTGTACGGAGGCCACTATTCATGACCGCATCTTTTCGAACTGCTCGCTCACGCACCGTTGGGGGCAGCGTACAGTAACACACTCAGAGGACAGCACTTTCTGCTCCTTCCGCACGAGCTCAGAGACGATGTAGAGCCGTGATTAATGTGGAAGCACTAAATACCTCTCCTCCCTCTCGGCCAATCAGCTCTCTCTAGACCTCCAGCTGCGAGAGGTTACAGCATCACGGGAATCGAACCAGCGATCTCCGGATGATAGGGCGAGCACTTTACCACCACACCACTCAGAGGCAGAAATAGAATAACGTTTTTTTCACGACTACAGGATTTGTCTTCCAACGTAGTCGTTGTAGATGGGAATGGGAAGCTACTCACTGCATCAGTTAAGATTTAAAAGAGTTACAAACTGAAACCTATTAATATGAGGGACGGTCATGAAATTATTATTGCTAAGAAAAAATGTAATGAAAACGAATGTTGGTCATGAGCTTAGTCCTTCTCCACATATCTTTCATCGAAGGCCACACTTCTCCAAACAAAGGATGAGCTGGTGGTGACTATTTTAGAAGAAGACTTTTTTTTGCTCTTGAGGAAAAGTTCCATCTCAGTAACCTCCTTGTTGTCTTTAAAACACCTGCCACGAAGTGGTTTCTTCAAGTGATGGAAGACGATAAAGTCACTGGGTGTGAGGTCAGGGGAATAGGTAGGATTAGGCAGAATTTCGACCCCATGTCACCTACAAGTTTTACCATTTCATGAGCTGAATGGGCTAGCGCGTTGTCATCCCGATCTATTTGTGAGCAGTCCACAATGCTTTGCCTTGGTTTTCACCCTTTAGCGGTATTATGCGAAACTATACTGCAGGTTTTTAAACAAGAAGAAATGTTCATGATCATACTCATTTCCGGAGACATAGTTTGGGCAAATATTTTCCCTTTTATTTTATATGATAATATGCATTTTTTTGCCTTTCGTAACTGCAACAATTATTTAGTCAAAGACTCTTAAGTGTAGTTGCTTATTTAAATCTTTCTTTGGCCAAACAGTGTATAAATATAATAATTTTTTTTGGTTTAATAAATACCTTCATGTTGGAAATGAATGGGTGTCAAAACTTGGAGTAGTGTTGATTAAAATGAGCTTTTTTGTTTTTTATTTGTGCGTCAGAGCCTTGCCACTCTTCTCATCACCTCACAAATCCTGAACCAAGTGATGGAAGCCTTCCTGCCATATTGGCTGCAGAGGAGACGAAATAAGAAGGTCCATAAGAGGGTGAGGAGGGTGATGGGAGATCAGGAGCTCCCCATGGTGGAGCAGGTCCAGCTGGAGAGTGAAATGAATACTTATCTGGTGAGCCAATAACTGGAGTTACTGGAAAGTTAAATATTAACTATGTTTAGATAAATATATGTAATATTTTTATGTCTTATGAGATTAAATACATAAGTGACGGTCAAATAATTAAACTAACTGAGACTACAAGACTGTAGAACAGTAGCGTTGGGTATTTTTATAATGTGTTTGATAAAACAAAGGTTAAAGAAAGACCTTATGGTGTGTTTTAAGAAGACTTATTTTTGGTTTATGTCTGATCTCCAGGGCACGTTTGATGACTATCTGGAGCAGTTCTTACTGTTTGGCTATGTCAGTCTGTTTTCCTGTGTGTATCCTCTTGCTGCCGTGCTGGTGGTGCTCAACAACATTACAGAGGTTTATTCAGACGCCTTTAAAATGTCTCACGTGTTCAAGCGTCCATTCTCTGAGCCTGCATCTGACATTGGAGTATGGCAGGTGAGAAAGGGGTGAACAATCCTTTGTTTGTTTCATTTGCTGCACTATTGCCAAGTAACTTATATTCTCAAAAGCTCGCTAGGATGCTTAGTTCACTTTATTAATGCGTCTATTATATATGTATATCGTTATACCATTTTAGGGAGCTTACGTTTTTTTGGACAAGTCTTTATTTTGTGTAATATACAGTAAAAATTAAAGAATAAAATTAGGCAAATCTAAGATGTGTTAATTTAGTAGACTCTTGCCCAGAGAATTCGAGTGCTGTGTTATAATCAAAGGCTTTAACAAAGTATTGATTAAGGGATGTGTACATTTGTGCAGCTTGCACCCCCCCAAAAAATGTAAGTAAACATATTGAAGATTTTTATTCACTGTAACAGGAACAAATTTTTAAACCGCAATCCTGGAAAATGAAACGTGTCACCACAACACAGACGGAAGTGTTGAATTCTAAGGAGGATGATAATTCATTTATATTCAGTGCTAATTTTTTTTTCTCCTCCCTTGTCCTTTTCTCACTCTCTGCTTCAGCTGGCGTTCGAGACGATGAGCATTATTGCTGTGGTCACCAACTGTGCCTTGATCGGTCTTTCTCCTCAAGTACAGGCCTACTTTCCTGAGGCGGACACGCAGCTTATCCTCACTATAGTGGCTGTTGAGGTAAATCCTCTGTCCTATCGCGTCTTCTAAACCGCTTCATAATAATGATTTTGTGTGTGTGTGTGTGTGTGTGTAATACATTTGAAGTAAATTATGTAGATTAAATTAAAGAAATACAGACAGTAAATCATCTGTCATCATCCTGTTTCTTACTGGTTCATGCCTTAACTTGGATGTTTTCGAAACTGTGTCAATGTTTTCATAACATTCAGTCTAGGAACTGGACTGAAAATGAGAGTCCTCAAGACTACATTAATAATTCTTGCTCTTTGGAAGAAAAATATGAAGAAATGAGGGGATAAGGGTTGGCTTAAGACTTCTGCACAGCACTGTAGTTGGCCTGAATTATTGAGACTAAAGTAAAATTCTGTGTTTTAATGACATTCTATATTTTGGAAATATTTATTCACGATCTTGTATATTTATGACGATCCACATAATAAGAGTAATTAGGAATTGTATGCAGTGAAATTGCCATGCAGCAATTAATATTTAGTTAGTCCTTTATGTTTTGAAAGCCTGCCGGATCCGGCATCCATCATCATCGCTCAATCCATGTCTGATTGCGTCCTGAAGATCATGTAGAGAAGATGGTTTTTTGACTGCTACTGCCTTCTTCCCCATTATCCAGCAGTTTTCTATTAGATTTAGGTTAGGAGATTACCCAGACCACGGCTCCAGAAGCTGAATATCATAGTCACATAGCCAGTATTTCACTCATTTTTCAGTTAATTAGCCATAACTCCTCAGCCAAGCAGGCTAGAACTAATTAGTAAAATCACTTGTCTGTGCACAAGGAGAACTATAATACATGGCATATTTTGTCCTAATACTGTGTGTATGTACAGTGTATATATACAGATCAGTCAGCCATGGCATTTGTTCATGCCATCAGATGGTGCCAGTGAGCCGTGTTTGTGTTGAAGGTGAGAGGTTGCTGAGGTTCCTGGCTCTGGGTGAAGGCTTTGACTCCCCTCCGGTAATCTTGTTAGACTGAGATAATACAGGCCGTTTGGGCTTTGTTGACTGTGAGACAGGAATTGATTAACGTACGCTATCTAATGTATTTGTGTGTCGCGAACACTAGCAATCCAAGCAAACAGCTAGTCCACATGTGTTCGTGCCAGATTAACCCAACCCAGCTTTGCCTGTAGGCCCCAAGAGACCCACTCAAAATAACTGATTCCGGGAAAAAAAAAAACACACACACACACACACACACACACACACACACAGTGGCTCACTTTCATTTTTCTAAAATAAGTTGTATTTTATTGTGAGTTTAGAAAGGAAGTCATTGTGCTGTTTATGATTTTCGCTTTTTGTAGGACTTGGCAGCAGAATGGAGCACAGTAATGTGCTCTAGTGATATTGTTTTATTTCAGCCATAATAGCATGCCAGTAACAAGCCGAGGTTTTGATAATGATCACACAAAACCTGCCCTTATCATTCCATATGGACGCTAATCCCATGGATTTATTTCCATATTGATGGGTACATTTATTTTACACTGGTAATGGATAATGGATGGTTAGTTGAGTGTTATTTGCTTTTAGCTTGTGTGTGTGTGTGTATACCTGAATGCTCTAACCTTTAAAAAAAACTCAGTTTGCCCTCATTCTGCCATGTTGCTGCATCCTATGCTCTGACTTAAAGTGTGTGTCCCTATCCAAACTCAAACTAGTCCAGTAAAGTACAAACTGTAACAGTCATCTCGTTTACCTCCACCTTGTCAAGACCTGCAGCTCTGAGCCCTTGTGTAACACGACACATTGACGCTGCCTACACCTTAATCCTAAACTCGGGACCTATTCTTTAACCCAGGGCCCAATCTCATCAAGGCAGGGCTTATAATACACATATCAGAAAGTTGGTGTGATGCAAAGCAAGTCATTATGCATTGTGTGTGTGTCTGTGTGTGTCTGTGTGTGTGTGTGTGTGTGTGTGTGTGTGTGTGTGCAGTGATTCACACACTCATTTAGCAGCAGGGGCACGTTCTCTTGCTCGCTCTCTTTTATCCTCCACTCTCTCTGGCTCCGTCTGTCTCTGTTGTCTCTCTCTTAGTCCATTATGGGAACTGAGGGGAAATAAAACACAGCAGATGATCAGCATTCAGAGGCTGATGTTGTGTCTGAATTTCAGCTCTGTTTTTAGCAACAGCCCCTTTATATGATACACAATGCTATGCTTATTTACACAATGCCCAATACTCTTGTATTGTTTTATCATCATCGATCATGTGTACTGTATCGTTTTGTAATGAATCGTCCTTCATAGGGAAAGCGTTAGTACTGTATATGTCTGGTTTGCAAAGTTAAAATAGTGTAAATCTGAACCAGAGGCAAAAACGGGTTTAATCCTTCACTGTCTAAAGTTTCCAAATGGAGAAGCTCGAATTCGCTCGGCCTTTTTTCTGCATTGTCATGGACTCAGAGGGGAATGTTTTGGAGACGTCTCTGTGTGTGTCATCCTTGATTTGTTGGAGCCGAAACGGTTGCCTATTTTTGGGCCATTCGATACGCAGGTTATTACATGAAGGCATGCCTCAGAGAGCAGTAACCAGGCAACTGTGTAGCCACGGCGACAGGAGAGGGCCGAGGATCAGGAGTAATTGAAAGACTTGATGGCAGCAGGGCAAAGCTGGGCCTTTTACACAGGACGGCTGTGTGCGCCGAGCTACGCTCACAGGAACGTTGTTATGTAATGGATAGGGCTAGAAATGATATAGGATTCATAACACCTTCACAGTATTTCCCATGTCTTTTTGTAAAATAAATATAGTGATTTGAATTTTATAATAATCTCATACGAAATGCGATTTGTCCAGGAATGGAAGCTGTACTAGATTCTGTCTTGTTCCTCACGCTGGAAGTGTTTATTTGGATTTCAGATTGTCCGATTTGTCCGTGTCTGTCTGTAAGAAAGTTAAAAAAGTGAACCAGAATATGTGTGGGCGCTTGTGTAAATCAAGCGGTCCAGACTTTCATGATAACACGCACACTTTAACAGGCTTAAACATGGCTGTCTGACTGCAGCCTCAGTTCTCTTGCCTGATTCACTACACATGTCTGACATCTTAAAAGATCAGATCAGACTAGCTGCCTTGCTCCATCTTTCTTCATCAATCTCATTTTCTCTTGTTTCACTCATGTCTAAACGTGACATGTCAGAAAGTGACAGCTAGATTGGAAGGACTATGAACGCTTTCTAACATCCACTGTTATTCTTATTCTGTCAGTAGATGTCTCCTATTACCTTCCCAGTGTGTGTCCTGTCCTAACACATGCACTGATTTATCACAACTCTTCATGGTTGATTGCTTTCATCTATTCCTGCTGTAGCACTTATGAAGAAATTACTGTTTAGCTGTTGTGAAGATGCTGGATTTTATAGAAAGGCAAAGTGAAAAGGAAAAAAAAGGACTATGATGTAGAGAGTAGAAGAGAAAAAAGCAACTTGTTGATGTGACTCGGAATTCTAGATTTTTTCAAAACTATGAAATATCGCATATATCATTTGGTTATTAAGTAACGACAACAGTCACTTGTTATATTACATCTGGTGTAGAGAAGTTAATTTAGAGTTACCAGCCTCAAAAATCACCAATTAACATCACCTCTGATGAGAGCCATTATGAAGGCTTTGCAGAGCATACTGTAAGTAGCAGATGCATATACTGTAAATATTAACTGTTAAAATTAGATTATTGAATATTTCGGATGGCTTCACTACGGAATTAGAAGGTGTGTTCAAACTTTTGACAAATAGTGTCGAGATTTGTAGTTTCAAAATCTGAAAACTTTTCATTTCATTTAATCAGTTTGTTTCCAAATTTTTTAAGATACTGTAATAATATATACATGTTGTCTGCATCCTTTGCTGAGCAGATATACCTTTTTACTATTTATTTCTGTCAAATAATTAAAGTTTTCATTTTTTTTTTCAATTTTATGGTTCAATTTCAGGTTTTTCAATTTTATGCAAAAATCTGTCCACCTGCACCAGGAATTAAAAGTTCAGATCATGTTGGTAATGTCAGAGAGAAGTGGCCCATAATACAGCCTACTTGCAATCCAACTGCAGACAAACGTGGTTAAATAGTCCAACACCTTCTTATTTTTAACCCTGGATAGCCAGCTGCAGCAATGGTAGAATTTTGTGAACAGTTCCTCAAACGACGCCATCAAATTACTCTGTCTTGTCTTGCTGAATTCATTCTTGGCCTTTTAAATGGATCATAATAACATAAAGACAAAATGCACAATCAGAATGTTTGTTTTTCTTACTTTTGATACGTAGACGTGTCAGCTGGACAGAATCACATGGCAAATTAAATGCATGTGCACAGCACTCCTCAGGGATATGTGAGTTAGTTTAACCTCTACTGAGCATGATGATGATTTTATATTTCCTGTGTTGTTAATTTAAAAAAGGAAATGAAATTATGAACTATATTTTATGATTTTTGTATTTTTTGTACTTATTTTTTTCGTGCAACATTTCTTTTTTTCCAAGAGTGTCTCAGTGGCAATCCTTAACTTGAACATGTTTAGGCAAGTCTTTCCTGTCTTATAATCGGTACTAGAAATCTTTGTTTTGCAGGAAGTTTTTAGCTAAATGCTGTGTTTTCAACATTTCTGTACATTACCTGATGCAGCGCTGTACAAGAAAACAGTAAAGGAAAATCCTCAGATGAAGTATTCTATTTAAAGTCTGAAATTTGCCAAGCATTTAAAGTCTTGGTTCTGTGAGTGAGATGTTAACAGTAATAGAGAAATGCAGGTAAAATGGCCTAAAGATGTTTATCTTAAGGAAAAGACTGCAGAATAGTGGTAGACGATAATGTGACGGTAAGAGCATATGGAAAAATCTGATAAAATGCATTAATGCACATTTCGTTTTTGCAATAAATGTGATAATTATTGCAGTGTGACAGTGTTGACACAAGTCTGATTTAGATGTGCAAATTTAAAGCTTTTTTTAAAAAGAGTATCAAACTTAGTGAAGGCATGGCAAACTGTACATTTCTTGTGCATCTGATCTATAACAAAGCATGAATTCTTGTTGGATCAGTTTCCAAAACCAAAAACCCTGACCGTAAGGTCTTTAATACAAAACAGCCAGATGGTTGTCGTTCTCCCAAAGTCAGGTAATGGATATAAAAACACACAAGCAGTTAAAAATGTCATTAGGAACAACCAGGAGCTTGGATTAGGGTGAGGGAGCCAACTGTGATCCCAAACATCACAGTCTATTGTTTTAGCAGAGAAATTGCTCTACAAACTGTACAACACTATATTAAATTATTGCATATTTTTCAGTTTGTATGTGATTTTAACTTTTTTTTATTTATTTATTTATTTATTTTTTGTATTGGGTGCCAACAATTCTGCAGCTGACTGAATCTTTAAAATGATGCCCCTTGGAGCTATTGCAAAGCATCATTAAGTAGTAATGTGTTTGAGCACAACTCTGATTTGAGCATCATAGCCTCCTGTCTAAACATAGAACCGCTCATCTCACACTTAGTTTCACTCCTCATGCATTTTGCTGTGCGCCGATTATCCTGTTTAACATCTTCTCTTCTTTGTTAAAAAAGCGTATCCTGTGCAGCAGTATGTTTTCTTCTAGTTCTGTACGACAGCTACAGTACAAGATGTCTCCGAATTTAACAGCGTTTATTGGTTCACTAACAGTGATAAAAATAGTAGCCATAGGACATAATACAGTATATAGCTTTTATCCTCACAGTAAGAGTGTTTTTTATTATACAAAAGAATGTAGAAACAAATGGCACAATACAGGAATCAAGAAGGCAGCAAACAGTTATTTCCAAAATGTAATGATTTAGTGATTTAGTCAGTTTAACGAAGCACTATACTTGAGTACACTCAAGTACAGTATTATACCATATAGAATTATAGGGCTGGTCCAGTGTTAGAAATGTGACATTTGGACTCATATTGGTAAATAAAAAGGCTCAGAACAGAAAACTTAGTATACAGTGAGTAAATTAATTTCACTTAAAAAGACCATGGAATTAAAAGGCTTGTCCAAACTTTTGAGTGGTAGTGTCCATCTTTAAAATATACAGCATTTTTGTCTGTGTTATGGATGTGACATAAAATGGACAAACTAGAGAATAGCTTCACCTGTAATGAAGTACAGGTGTCAATTTTAAAAGCAACTGCAGAAAGCATTACAGCTGTCCCATGACAGAGACGTGAATTACCACAAAAAGTGTAGTTTTAAAAATGTTTGTCATTTTTTTAATAAATGTTTTTGAAAGTCTTTAGTGTTATAGATGTGGCGTGTCTAAATCAGTCCTAACTGTATTAAAGAACATGCTTGAATACTGAATAGTAACTAGGAAATTATTAAGGAAATCAGTAATTATTGCTGACATCCCTTCTCGCCCTTTTCTCTCTCTTTCATTTCCTCTGTTTTCTTTGTTTCATTTTTGTTCTTTTTTGTGCCTTTGTATGTTTAGCATTGGTTTATACTGTTTAATATACAGTAAGTGAAAGTTTAGCCAGTAGAAGCTAATGTAACCAAGCTGATGTTGCCCATTATCTTTAGTTTATTTGCACAGATTGATAAAAGCCCGATAAATTATGCCTGCTTTTTTGCCCCATGGTAAGGTTGGAAATTCCCAAAGTTTTTATAACTTTCAGTTTCATAGCTGACTGTTTTTTAATCACATGATTTATTGAATTGAGCTTTCAGGAGCATGTGATGGTAAGTACCTGAATCATTGCTGCAAACAGTTAAGTCCAATTTGTTTACTTCCAAACACTTGGCTTGTAATGTACAGTACATTGCCGTAATTTTCAGTCAGCGTGAGGTTTGCTCTCTTGATGGTTAGACGGTATAGGATATGATGAGCGTTATTTTAGCTGATTATGTTGTCCCGAGCCCCTCTTGGCTTTGTAGCGTAGCTCGACCTGTGCATCCTCATTTTCAAGAAATGGAAATGCATGCAGTTGGCTTGAATAAACACACAGTCCCCTACAGAATCGCTAAAAACCTATCACACGCAACCAACATGAAAAAAATTAGCCTTTGTTTCTTAAGTGGGAACAAGTGGGTTTGTTTTTGATTAATGTGAAACTGAAGCTTAGGGCTTTTGCACAGACAGCAGCATTGTGGGTTTTTTTTCCTTCTTCTTCTTCACTTTGCAGTTTAGACTAAATCTTTGTGACAAGATCTATTTGGTTGCCATTTTCTCTATTTTACCTGCCACCTGAGAGCATTTGTGAGATCATTCTGAGTGACCTTTCTTCCTGGATGATTTATATTATAATGTCAATTTTTCCCTTCAGATTGCTTTAAAAGAATACATATAGTATCAAAGGGTATAAATAATTCCAAATCTGCAAATGGAATGAAGTCATTCAGATATCTTTGCATGTACACAGAGGCTGTGACCTTAGTGCCACATATTTCAATGCTGTAAAATGTCTGTATTGTACTGTAATTTCTTAGCTTTTTTATAGAGCATGCCTGGCACTGAGAGGCTGTCATTTTCTCATTCACATCTCATCAGTGGCTCTCTGGATGAGCGTGTGATGAGTAAAATAGTGCCGTGGGGCAGAATCTGTAAAACTGTGAGAGCGCAGATGCTCTCCTAAATGCGTACACCTTTGGAACATGTGTTCTGATCACACAGAACATTATAAAAAAACAACATGGCCCGTTTAATCCTGTCTGTGCGTCCCAACTGCTCACGGTCTGTCTATGCCACTTTATGCAGAGTCACATCTCACAGGGGTGAAATGTTGGTTGAAACAAATCCTATCTTCTCATGATTCAAGTCAAAGTCTCAAAAAACATGTGCTAGTCTTCAGTGGGAGTCAGTAATTGACTTCAGATACTGAAATGTTTTTCCTAGTGTAGAGACTAAAATAAAATAAGTTGATGGAGTGTAAATACAACAGAGATGGGAGACATGTATTTTTTTGGCAGCACTGTGTCACCTCTTTATTAGGTTATACTGTACATAGGTAAAAATAATGGTATATTTATTTACTATTAGGTTATTATGTTTCTTGTAGATAGATACTTTATTGATCCAAAAGGAAATTAAAGAGCTATTGTATGGGTTGCTAATCACATCTGAGCCTGGAAGTAGAACAATGTACAGATTAATTATTATTATTGTTGAATTACAAATTAATTTTGTTCTGGTCCGATACCATTGCGTCGCTATCCAGCCACTTCCACTTGCATGCTACTGTGATTGATATCAGAGAGAAACTGCTGCCATCACTTCTTGTACCCTTATAATACAGTTGAGTAGTTTGTACAGTAATTTGTAATTTAGCATTTCTTTTTTTTCCACAAAAAAAACTCTACTTTTTGGAGGCCAGATTACTTTAAACTACTTAATAAGCTAAAGTAGATCATAAACAGCAGATTATATTATAGACAGTATAGACAGTATACACAGAATGCATCACATATGATTTGTGTGTATGAATGTATTAATGTGATTAAGAACATTTAACTGAATGAAAATATGTTTCTTGCTCTGTTCTGTATTGCAGCATGTCCTCCTGGCCTTCAAGTTCATCCTGGCCTTCATTATTCCAGATGTGCCCAAGCACATTCAGATCAAACTGGCCAAGCTAGAGTTTGAGTCTCTGGAAGCTCTAAAGAAAAAGGTAAGCACTTATGTGTGTGCGCGTGCGCATGTGTAGTCTTGAGCATGGTATAATCTTCAGGTAGCTAGGAAATCTCTGATGATCCCTCCAGGGTATATATTAACATACACGTTGGTGACACACTGTCAGTAGAGTATAAGCGTCAGAAAAGCACATGTGCTGCAGACAAGAAAAAAAGAAATGCATATTCTCATAGAGAACATGCATACTCAAGCTCACAACTGACATTTCAGTGTGTGTGCTTGTGTAAATGTTTGATTAATATGCCTTGGCTGATGTTTATCACCTTGAATAGAGAAGTAGGTGCACATGAGCATTCATGTGTGCATGTGCACTGGCTCATGTTCGTAAACATATAAAGTTCCGATCGTTTCTAGGAGAATGATTTATTTTCCATTGTGGAAAAATGCCTCCTGTGTAGTTACTTCATGGAACTGGATTCACAGCAGGTACACTGAATTCATATGACCCAGGAAATTCACAAGACTGATAATAATAATAAGAAGAAGTAAAATATGCACAGCTTGTCCGTATACCGTATCATTGTAATGTAAATTATATTTGGGATAAAATGTTTCATATATTCTGTTATGTAACACAATGCTGTGTTTACTGCCCATTTCACCTGTCTCTCTCTTTGGTTTTGTGCAGCAAGCGCTTGCTCGGTAAGTCTGTTTTTGGCGGCTGCATAGTGCTTGCCAGCGTATGACATGAACAGCTGCCAAACACTAATCTCAACTGTAGGCGCTCTCAGTAACAGGAGATATGTGGTGCTGTGGTCTTTTGCCTACAGGCATGATGTAGGTTGATGATGTGCTGAAACACATACTGTAATGCAGTTACTGACTGTAAGGTTTGTAACAAAATGCCTTACTACTAATATTAATAAACAATCACACACACAAAGAAGATGGAAGAAATGTGGTTGAAAAAAATTTTATAAATGTAGGTCACTCGAACATTGGTAAAGTAAATAAATCAACAATGAAAAATTGCTCTGTTAAATAGTGAAAGTAAGAGCATTTGCATATTCGAAGCCAAAGGTAATGAAATGAAATCTTTTTGTGCAACTTTTTTTTTTTTCCCGGCCAGGCAGTGTATTAGTCAATAAAACGTTTTATTCATAAGAGGCCTAAATGATCATAACACAGTTTAAACTTATTATTATAATGGTGGGGGTCATCATCATCATCATCATAATGGAGAACTTGGACTTGTATTCTTAGTAGTGTCGTTTATCACGTATTGTGTTTGGTATTATTTCTTGTACCTGTAATATTCTTCCAGTAACCGCCAGTGATAATCTCAGATGCAGTTCTGTTTAGCTTTTCCCTCCGTAACATTAAGTTCTCTCGAATGGACAGATGTGGAGTTGATCTGCCCAGTTTGCACCCTGATAAACGAATATCTGTCTCTGGATCAGCACTGTGACCTGATTACATTAGTGGAAAAATGGAAAGCGGAACATAAACAGCACGAAGATCTGACGCAGTAGTCGAGGCGCTCAGCTGAGTGATGGTGGTGTAAACACAAACTAAAAGAAATAGCTTTCTTAAGCAGAAAGAAAGAAAGGTGTGACTACTGTGTCTGCGCTTCATGTAACTAACATTTGTTTAAATTTACTCAGAGTAGCAGGTTGTAAACTACTTATTGAACATATTGATGATGTTTCAGAATGATGGAGAATGTGATATCTCTTCATTTCCCTTTTGCTCTACTTTTTTTCATGAACTCTGCTTTTCCTGCCTCTTTATCACAATGACAAGAGCTCATCGTTTAAGCCGAGCTGACTGCAATCATTTAAAGTGCAAACTTTACAGAACTGCAAATTCTTGACTTTGGCCACTAGAAGGAGAAAGCGCGTGTGTGTTGAATCATTCTGCAATATTTGATTGACCTTAATTGGAGTTAGTCACTGTGGACTGAAGGTTCAGTCAGGGAGGGAGTGTGTGGTGCACTGACTCGATATTATTAGTGCTGAGCTGGTATTATGTGCTTTAGCATTTACATAGCTGTAAAGTAGCAGCATGTGGCTGTTGAGTCCAGCTGTTTCCATGTGTTCAGCAGCTTGTAAGCGTGTAGACGGCTATCTGCAGGGGGGAAACAGGTCGTCTGGAGTCAAAGGGAAGGCTGGAAATAGCAAACACTCACAGAAGCAGTGGAAATCCCCTGTTCATAGCCAGCACTGGAAAGTGACCTGCGACTTGGAGGTGAGCTCCAGGACAAAGCCGTGTTAGGCAGCGCTAGCATTCTCAATGGGGCTTAAGTTACAGCACATGCTAATACACTGTGTTTTTCCTACAATTCTGTACTTTTCCTTTACCACCCCAAGTGTAGAAGTTAGTGATACAAGTTAGTAATATATATCTCCACACCGGCTTTATTCACAGCCTCAGTGTGTAACATGACAGCTTTCTCTCTCTCCATCAGTTCCATGTCCTCGTATTAAATTGCTCTTTATGGAAGATGAACAGAAATAGAAAGCAGGCATTTCTTGAGCATCCTACACACTCATCATGCCCACGCCCATTGCTTCACATGTAAAATTTTAACTTCAAGCACAGTTAGTCAAAATGAATGAGCTGTATTTACATATGCCCGTAACTTAAATAAATAAAAAAATCCAGCCGTCTAGTGCTGTGATTAATCTGTATAAATGGGGGCACCATTATTTTTATTATTTCACAAAACATAGCAGGAAGTAAAAAGTGTCATTAAAAAAATGTATTCTCATAATGCATCCTAATAAACAGTGCCCCAAATGTCTCCGTACATAGGGGAAGCACTTTTTGGCAAAATAGTAACTATTTGCAAAATATTCTTTACATGATTGACATTTCTTTTGAAACGCGTGCACACACACACAAACACACAAATTCATCTCTCTCAGTGAGTTCTATTAAATGATCTTTGTCATATCTTTTCCTGGTACACCATGGACTTTACGTGCTCTTGTATACTCTTAAAAGCTTTCTAAATAAAAGTTATATAAACATTGTATAACAAAAAAAGGTGTTTACTTTCCCTGCATATGGAGACATTTGGGACGTCCAGTAGTGGACAGACAGTGGGTGGATTTTCACAACCCTGATTGATGCCTCTTGGTTTCCTCCAGAAACCAAATATCTGTGTAAAATTATTAAAATGCACTCTAAAGAATTAAACAATACATCTGATATTGGAGGCTTTTAGACAGACTCTTATATGAAGTCATTTTTTTTATGCTAGCATGTGACATGAGCCTACAAGGTAGATGCCTAATTTATATTCAAATTCGAATTTTATTCATCACCTACACAACTGTACATAGTCCAAAGTGATTACACGACATTCAATCCTGTTTAAGCTTTTGGGCATGTGATGTACAAGCAGGATAATGTTGTAAGGAAGAGATGATGATGAGGCATGCTGTTTTACAGAGCAGTTACATAGACAGGGTAATGGGATGCTGCTCTCATGAAAGTGCTGTATTCCAGAGTGAGTTTATTCCAGAGTGAGTGATTTACTGTATCAACAATTCCCAAGACTCATTCGTTAAACAGGTCATACTGTACTTTCTCTGTTTATAGGTTCAATTCTATGGAGCAGGTTAATTTCTGTACAGTCATGAGAGGATCTGCCATGAGGTTCGAGCTGTGCCTGTATTCAATTCAATTTTATTTCTATAGCGCTTTTAACAATTGTCATTGTCGCAAAGCAGCATTACACAATCAAAAGAATTTTTAAGTTTGTACGGAATGTGGATGTGTATAAATCAAAATGGTCAGATAGTCCCTGATGAGCAAGCCGAGGGTGACAGTGGCAAGGAAAAACTCCCTGAGGTGACAATAGGAAGAAACCTTGAGAGAACCCGGACTCAACAGAGGAATCCATCCTCATTTGGGTGCAACAGAAAGCATGAATTGATCTGCATTCATACTGTGTGTTAGGTGGCAGGAAGTTAATTGATGTTAATATGGAGTCCAGATAGTTATTGAAGGCTCAGGTGCTCATCACTGAGTATGACGTAAGAGGGAAGCCTCCAGGAAAGCAGCAGGACCAGACGGCATCTCAGGTCATATTCTTAGAGCCTGCGCAGACCAGCTAGCACTTGTGTTCACAGAGATATTCAACATCTCTTTATCTCAGTCGGTGATCCCCACATGCTTTAAAGAGTCCATCATTGTTCCTGTCCCAAAGAAACCTTATCCTGCTTCTCTCAACGATTATCGCCTCAGCCTCACTCACTCTTAGCACTGGAGCCCCCCAGGGTTGTGTTCTGAGCCCCTTGCTGTACTCTTTGTACACCCACGACTGCGTGGCCACTACCAACTTCACCGCCATCATCAAGTTTGCTGATAACACTGTGAAGGTGGGCTTGATCACCAACAATAATGAGTCGGCCTACCTAGATGAGATTGGAAATCTGGAGAACTGGTGCCAGAGGAACAATCTCCTCCTGGACGTCAGCAAGACAAAGGAGCTGATAGTGGACTTTAGTACAAAGCAGGAGAGGAACTAACAGACCCCCATCATCAACATGAGCCCAGTAGAGAGAGTGGACAGCTTCCGATACCTCGGTATTCACATCACGTAGGACCTGTCATGGTCCTGTCACATCAACACTGTGGTGAAAAAGGCCCGGCAGCGTCTCTACCACCTCAGACGCTTGAGAGACTTTAGACTGCCCTCTAAGGTGCTCAGGAATTTCTACTCCTGTACCATAGAGAGCATCCTGACGGAAAACATTTCGACCTGGTTTGGAAACAGCACCATGCAGGACAGATGAGCTCTACAGAGGGTGGTGCAATCAGCTGAGCGCATCATCCGCACCGAGCTCCCTGACCTGCACTCGATCTACAGCAAGCGGTGCTGGACCAAGGCCAGGAAGATCGTGAAGGACCTTAGCCACCCCAACAATGGATTGTTCTCTCTGTTGCGGTCAGGGAAGCAATTCCGCTCCCTGAAGGCCAACACAGAGAGACTGAGGAGGAGCTTCTTCCTGCAGGCGATAAGGTCTCTCAACCACATCACCATACAGGACTAATAACATCTTTATAAACTCCCAACATTGACTGGACAATCATGGACACATTCATGCACACTTTCACTACGTATTTATATTTTCATTTCTGGACCATTGCACAAGACACTTTAATAAGTCACTTTTTATGCATATTTGCACAACCATTGCCACTTTCAAATTTTATATATATACTTTTTTCTTCTATATTTCAATATTTGGTAATATTTTTATTATACCCTTATTTGTACATTTTATTTTACTAGTTAAATTTATTTTCTTTAGTATTTCATTTTATTTATTTTTATTTCTTACGTATAAGTTTTTTACTTTTATTTTTTTAAGGTCACTCGCAGTCGTATAAGCATTTCACTGCATATTGTACTGTGTATGACTGTGTATGTGACAAATAAAATTTGAATTTTGAACTAGACCAGTCAGGACAGAGACCAGTCCTGAACTATCGAGTGACTGCAGCCAAGTCAAGTCCTCTGAGAAACAGCTGTCAACATCAGTCAAGTCTAGAACCGTCTTCATGGTAAAGTGAAACCGCTACTGCTCCAAGTCGCCTGTACCGCGTGTTAGCTAGTCTCGGGCATGTTAACAGGATGGAACAAGACTACTGATATTAGTGTGCAGATGTGTTTACAAACCAGGTTGTTTCCCTGTAACAGTGTCCTGTGTAGTTCTTTGGATTTTCCACTGTCAGAAATGTAAGTTCTTGATAAAAGCCCCTATGATGCTCTGTGTCAACACAAACACACAGCAGGATGTTGTTAAGGACAGACTGCACAGTGCTGAAGGTGCTGAATAAAAGCTGATGATGTCTGCTGCACTCTTTCATCACTGGGGAATTGTGTGTGAATAGCTTCCTGTCCTGCTGTGGAAACTTAATCATGTAGCACCACCGATGGCAGATTGCTCCAATAACATCAGCTTCTTTATACCAGATGATTTGTCACATGATTTGTTTGCTTCTGTCTCAGGGGAAAGACACGTTTTCAGCACCAGTGTATTATTTCCTCAATAGTTCAACGATTCATCAATTTTTAAATGTTGTCATTTTAAGGGCCTTTTAGGGCAGCAATGTAGGTCAGCAGTCATCCCTGAGTCACACTGGTTTTGAAGGTGCTTCTCAAATGTGGAACAATTCGGGACGATGTGAGGAGAGGGAAAAGCAGAGCACGTCAGGTCAGTGGTGTCATGCTGTTTGTCAGAAAGCGTATGCACTTCAGCCTCGCAGTCTAGCTGGTGTAGCCAAAAATGGATCCAGATAAACGTCATCATCTAAAGCATTCTGTCATGCCTCAAGCAGTGGACGTGTCCTTCACCATGCTTTGACGGGAAACAAAGCCAGTGGTGCTGCGCTGACTGATTGAGCATGAAATGAATCATGACAGCGAATTCATGGGCGGAAATTGCTGCCCAGCTGTAAGTACGCTTTTACAGTGGACTCAGTAAACGCTGTTTGTGGTGTGACATTTAACACACCACGCGATCGTGTTGTTAGTGTGCTGGTGTTCTGGGTCAGGGACAGTCATTGTAATGACAGTATGGATTTTGTAGGATACAGTACAGTATGCGCTATCACGATGAGAACATGGCTCTTAACACGGTGCTTCATCGACAGAAGAAGGGAATAAACTAAAAAAAAGGAAACATACATTACTAAAAGGTTATGATATTTCTCTAAAGGGATAAGTTTGTAAACACCCACCCGAAAATCTATAAACATTTAAGTTTTTATTTGGGGGAAAAGAGAAGCTGGTGAAGGAATGACTGTTTGTTTGTAGCTGCTGTAACATAAGTGATAAAAGGAACATATTTCACAGATTTTCCACAACAACTTTTAACTACAGAACATGTAAATAGAAAAGGAAGGTATACAGGCATAAATGTGACTATAAATAGAAACAAAAATTAGGACTTGACATTCTATAGTGTTGGAAAATTGCTGCTGTGATGAAAATAATCCATCTCAGGGTGCATTTGCTTGAAGGAAAGAGAGATAATGTATTTGATCATCCACCATATATAATGCAGGAAAACTAAAAAAGTCAAAATGCAAACACTATACTGTACCATTACACAAATAATTAAAAACAGGCATGAGAAATGTGTTTGGGGTGAATTGTACCGTTTATAATATTCAGTGCAATACCACAGTCAGTGTATTGTGCTACTGTACAGTAAACTTAAATTGATATTTTAATGAAAGCATGCATTTTGTCCAGAAGTCCATTTTTTGATCTGCGTAGTGTAGTGGTTAGCACCAGGGCCTTGCACTCTCCATGGTCGATTTCAGTCATTTTTATTAAAATAATAATGGCATGGTGAAAAAAGTAATACGTTTTTGTTCGTCTGAGGTTCTATTTGCCCAATACAATTAGATTTTATTATTGTTTTTTTATTACACCAAAAAATACCTTTTGCTAATGAAAATAAATAAATAAACTATATGTCATGTGTCATATCATCTTGGTTATGCTTTCAGCTTGTATATTTTCCGCCTCATGATTTGTCCTCATTCTAGTGCAACTGTTTGAGCCATCTCTCTGTGTCTTTGCAAAACTGTGTGTGCGGGTTTGCGTGTGTGTTAACTGATTCATCGTGTGCTGCTTATTGTCTGCTACTCTATTATCTTCACACATAATCAATACTATAATCAGCAGCTCACAGTCTGCCATAGAAACAGCATCTGCTGCAGCTCTGTTAGGCCTTTTGCGAATGACTGTGTCCTTTCTGCACTTTTTCATGAAACTTTTGTTTAATATAAAGTCAGCTTGAGTAATTGAGTGGATTTTATCAGATGGCTCATCATTTGCTTCAGTTGCACGGAAGTGAAAATAAATACAACTGCCTTCTTCTGAAGATGGTTTCAATTTTTCCTATCGGTTTGCCTTAGTTTAAAAGTTTGACTTTTTTTTTTTTTTTTTTTTCAAGTAACCAGACACACACTAGGACTTGGGTGCCTTATAGCGTTTTCGAAAACGGACTATTTAGTTAATATGCAAAAGAGCAACAAAACCCAGTGCTGTAAAAGCCACAGTGTCAGCAATGTGACTGCATCAATCTCACTTCTGCCTCAGGAAGTTAATTGTACAGAAGCGTTCTTCACTGAGGTTTAAATTCGCTCTGGTTTACAGGCAACAGGATCAACAGAATAACTGTAGCTCAGGATGTGCACTCTGGGACATGTTTTTAATAAAAAGACATGGCTGTATGTCTAAAAATAATTACATCTTGAAAACCTCCAGGCCTAGTAGGAAGATCTTGCTCACTGATAAGTTGCAGTGCATTACAGCTTTGCTCTTCTCTTTGTAAAGAGCATGTGATTTAAAATGTTAAGCATGAGTTAAAACATGGCAAGCCAGTCTTCTTGTTCGTGATGGTTCCCATCACCATCACTTACGGTAAAAGTCTGACTCGTTCAAAATCAGTTAGTTCCACAGAGTCACAGAGTGGTCACCTCCTCCTAGATCATAGCTGGTTTCTATTTCAGTCTGCATGAAGATAAAAATAGCAGTATTATCAAGAGCAACAACTTACTTTGCTTGCAGTTGGATCTGATCATAAATGTGTTACAGTATTAACGCCTGTCTTTGTCTTTTCAGAAAATGCTGGAGACAGCAGCGATACCAAAGACCACTAAATAACAAGGAGCAATAAAGAGGATGACGGTGGCAAAGCTACTGATTCAGATCTAAACCTCCCTCAGGTGTTTACATACAGTGTATCCAGTCAAGCATTACGTATCACCTCCCATGAATATGCACTCCTGACGAAGTTCCTCGCGAACACTGCTGACATCCAGCGCAAGCTGCAACTCACTCACTGCATGTTAGCTAGAGCAGTACTTTCTTAAACCTAAACCCCACATCCTGGAGGACCATCACCCTGCATACTGTAATGTTTTCCCTGCTCCACCACACCTACTTAAATTAAGAAAAGACTGTTAATCAACTGATTAGGTAAATCAGGGAGCTGAGAAAACACTCAGATGTACAGGGCAGTGCTCCTCCAGGACCCGCGTGGAGAACCACTGAGCTACATGTTTGAGCTTTTAGTTATGATTTGTATTGTTTTTATGAGATTTTCAACTCCATAAAGCCAGGAAGTATATACTGACTGCTAAAAAGAATATTGGTATGTGGAATTTGGTTATAAAGTTTATGAGACGTTGTGTTTTTTAAATGTATTAAGCATGAGTTGCACTTTACTAGTGTAATCGGGTCGCTAGTGAAAAAGGGTTGAGCACTTGTGCCTGGGCCACTAAAAGATTTATCAGATCATAACTCTTATTGGAAAATAGATGAGACTCCAAAAACACAAACATGGCACATCTTTGGCCTCCAACAGCATTTACTTCAGAATTTTCCTGAGAACACAACTAGATCAAGTTCAACACGGGTCTGTTGTCAGTTATCTGTAATCCTCATGTTGTTTCTCACCTCAAGGCTACAGGACGTTAAAGAAAGGTATCACATGGGAACAGATGCTAAATCTAGATTTGAGCCAATACAGGATAATGTTGAAGGATAATCGTTTATGACCCGCCTACACCTGAGGAACTCTTGCGACAGGCAGGTCCAGTAACTTGGCTTGAATTGTGACCCAGGCATAAGTAGCTTTGAAATGTACGCAACAGGGTAAAGGTTTTGTTTTTTTTCTTGGCAATATGAGCATTTATTCCCTCTCTCTCACACACACACACACACACCTGTTCAACCAAAGACTGAGCTGTGCCTTTAATTGCTATTATATCAGATACTCGTGTTGCTGACAATGTGCGCAGTGTACTTGAAATCATGTTCAGCTGAAAATAAATACCTAAACTATTATTACAGCTAATTGTTTTACTGTGTCCATTGTTCTGCTGCTTGAACAAGTGTATTCAAAAGTTTTTACAAGTTTATACACTCGCTATCCACTTCAGTATACGTCCATGAAACCTGACAGTCATGTGGCAGCAGCGACAGGCGAAACAACATCAAGAGCTCCTGATAGTGTTCACATCAAACATCAAAAGTGACATGAAAGAACAACTGACCGGGGATCAGTATTACATGGGGACCGGACAGTTTCTCGGTTTCTAACTGTGGAATTTCCAGCGCCTCCGATTCTTGTTCTTGTCTGACAGGAGTGGAACATGATGAGGTCTTCTGTTGTTGTAAACCATCCACCTCAAGCTCTGATGACGTGTTGAGATGCTTTTTTTTTGACTCACTATGGTTTTAGAGGGCAAATTTGAGTTTGTCAGCTTGAACTAGTCTAGCCATTCTCCTCAGACATCTTTTATGTATTTATGTCAACATATTTCCATCCACAGAACTGCTACTTACTGTTTTTTTTTTGTTTTTTTTGGTTCTGCTTTCCGTTTGACTTCTGCAGCCTGTCTGTTGTGTGTGTGAAATCCCCAGAGGATTCTGAAATACTTAAACCATCCAAACTGCTGTGGCAGTAACAACTGTGTCACAGTGAGACACAGAGGTCACTTTTTAACCCAATTATGATGTGAACATTACCTGAAGCTCTTTTGATTTATTAATTGCATGAATGTGCAGGTGTTCCTGGTAAAGTGGCAGGTAAAAGTACAGCTAAACTGTTAGTCTATAATCCATTTACATACAGGAGGTTCTCTGTCTATTCCACAACTTCTTACCTGTGGCAGGTTGTTTGTTTTTTAAACCGAACTGTCTTTTTGACATCAGTGTGTATGTTCAGTAAAGTTTTTATTTATCACTTAGACGAGTCCTGCAGCGTGTAGAATCATGTTTGAAGCAGCAAATGTCATCCTAAAGCGCTGCGGGCTGGGTGACACTCACACACACACCATGTGAAACGGTGTGAAAGAGCATCAGAAAGTGCAAGGCAGTGTTAAGTAGGGCAGAACTCATCCCCTCCTTCTGGCATTTACTCACACTGTGTGGGAACACAGACGAGGTGGAACACACTGCATACATGTGTCTAAGTCTCTGATGGCCTTGGAAGGCACTAGGATACTCGAGAAATCTGGCAGCCCACATGTTGGTAGTAAATCAGTATAGGAAACCTTTCAACAGCAGCGTTTTGCGGGTTGCCAAATCACGTCATGTTTCACTTCTCTGTGCCAGGGCAGAACTCGCAGCAGGAACGCCGGGCAAAGCGGCGACTCGGCTTAGGCTTTAGTGAGTGAAAAACCTTCAAGGGATACTTATATATAAAAAATCTTAAAATTAGCTGTTACACCTGACTGCAAACATCTGGAGAAGAAAATGATAAAGAACTGTAATGCAGCAACAACAACAACAACAAAAAAAAAATCAAGACTGCTGTGTAATATATGCCAACTTTATTAACATTATCTTACTGCCTGGTCTTTACATCTGATTCTTTCACATCCCACTATAGTGATGTCTATGGACTGCTACTGCATGTTTATAGGAGAAAAACCCAGTTGTGCACCACACAGAGTGAAACCCATATGTAGTTTTTGCCAAGCAAAAGAAATTTGTGTGTAGAGGGTCACGGGGGTGGGGTTGGGGGCTCAGTGGGTAAGGGGGGAGTGGAGCCAATCCTAGGAGACTAAAAGGTCACAAAGCTGGGTACACCCTGGACAGGGTGCCAATCCATCACAGAACACACTACAGGCAATTTAGAAACACCAATTAGCCTAATCTGCATGTCTTTGGACTGTGGTGAGGAAACTGGAGTACCCGGAGGAAACCCACCCAGCACAGGAAGAACATGCACACAGATCTCAGGCTGGAACGCACCCTCGATCCTGGAGGTGTGGAGCCCCAGAGCTAAACACCAAGTCACTGTGCTGCCCAAGTAAAATATTAAATATAGAAATTTAATTTAGTCTGTTTGCAGTAGCTACATTTTTTTTTTTTATGATTTCATCGCAACCTGCCCATAATCAGTTTTTTTTTTTTCTAAAGCCACTGAAGATCTCAATATGTATATTTACAGGAACCCTAATGTTCAACCAATAATGGGATTAATTACCCAACTGTAATAAATATGCATCAAGTAAACACCTCAATCAGAACAGTCTGACCCAATCAGTGTGAATGGGAGGAGTGTTGATGAACCTGTGATGGGTAGATTTGATGGGTAAATATTAGCCATGTAAACACTTAATCAGATTGTTTCTCTCTTGTCGGAATGAATACATTCTATCTGTACATTGGTCTCACATGGAAGTAAAACTAGGTGAACTGATGACTTTCCTGGGAATTTTTTTTACATCAATTCCAGAGCTGTAAACCATGAACGAGAGACTCTTCCCCAGCTGTCTTCACTTTCACTCACTGAGTCACCGTCTGAGGGGAGAGCTCTGACTGGCTTGTCTTTTCACACATAATAAAGCATCTAACTAATCATGGATGACTATATATGTTTTGAAAAGAGCAGAACCACTTGTGAATAAAAGATATTCTGATGAAATGCTTTGTGCATGTAAATACATATCTGATCAGATTTTAATCAGATTAAACAAATATCGTCTGTGTGTTAGTGTGACATATGAGCTCAAACTGCATGTACTGGGGGGGAAAAAAGGAAGAAAAAAACCACACACACACCAAGCCCAAATTTAAAGACATTTACCACAACATTTAATTTTTTGGACATGACCATAACTATATAAATATATAACTTGTGAAGACAAGTTTTAACAACAGAACATTTAATCATTTTTGCTTTTCTTTACTGCTGTTTTCTTTTTAGTTTTTTTTTTAGTACACAATTTTGGTCCAGTAATATCTTGTGGCAGTTCTCTTTCCTTTTCGACGTCCATGGATCAATCAATCATGTTGAACGTTCAACACATGCACGTGATCATTTTACCTGTTTACATCAGCGCAGGACAAAGTCTGAGACCGACGTTATGAATATAGCACTGTTTGCTTTTTCAACATGGCTAAATTTACTGGAGACACTTACGACTAGTAAAGCTATATTACAGCTAGGAACCAGATTGCTGATGCTGCTGCGGCGGTTTTACAGAGTGCGTGCTGTATTTACATCTTTATTTACAGACCTTATTGTTTAAAAAGGAAAAAAAAAAATACTCAAGATAATTCTCTTTTTTTTTTTTTCGGTCAAGTGAGCCATTCTATGGCTGTACATATTATAAAACAAACAAAAACAAACAAAAAAAAAAACATATATTTACAAATAGCTGCAACTTATAGCTTATTGCCAATGCCCTTAAAATATCTCAAGACTCTACTCGCTCTTTCTGATTCAGCCTGGACTCTGTACAGCGTTTTTTGCACCAGGTTTTAGACGGCCTGCTTCTTTTATTATCTGTTGCCTGAATGAGCGATTATATCCCTCGATGTGTTTTAAGCTGTACGTGAGATTTAGAGCCAGGTGAAAATTCAGCACCCTTTAACTCGAAAAACCAGCCTGATGCCTGTATTCAACACAGCACATGTTAAAACAGCAGTCCTTTAAAAAACAAACAAACAAGGAAAAAAATCTTTTAAAAAGGTATTTACATACCCTATAGGCATCTGAGGCCAGTCTTATTTGAAGACTGGTAGTTACAGTAACTGAAGAGTTTTTACGAACTACAGACAAAGTGAGTGAGGTCAGAACAGTTGGGATCTGGAGCTCAGCAGTAGATAGGAAATGATTTCCTGTATAAAGATACTAAATATTATTATTACTACTACTCAGAACCTCTTCACAGAATTAAACCATCTGTTTAAACTCAAACTAGAGAACAGAGCCAAACCGTGCCAATATAATGAGCAGAGCTCCAGCACTCTGTAGAGCGCATCAATGTTCCTGTGTGTCCTGTACAGCTGTCCTACCAGGACGCTCTTCATTATCTGATTATTGGCATGTAGAATTAAAAATAGCTGCTGATTGCACACGGAAAACATAGTTTCATCACCAAAGAAATCTGGTTTTTTTCTTTTAGTTTACTGTATCTAAACCTTGAGATTATGTTGAAAACGTGGCTTATTATTATTTATACCAGAAAAGTGGATTTGGTTAACTAATGAAATTAAAATCTATGGTAAAATTTTTAATGCTCAGGAGAAAAAGCTGACACCACTTTGAGGGAAACGTTAAACTATGAATTGACGTTTTTAGCCCTTTGCAGGGAACTCAAATCACATAGTTTATTAAAACCTGCATAGGAAAACTTTACTGTGTAATTCGATCAAGGGCTGAGAAATTATGAATTGTTCAATTTGTTTAAGACATCAGAAAAGGCAGACTATTAGATACTAGCTTCCCCTTAGATTTCTCATTGCAAGGTTTGAACTCGGAGTGTGATTGTAGCACTGTTTACACGTAAAGTTTTTAAGTGCTCATACGACCTACCGGGTGCTACTCTGTCACACTTTTGGTCATATTTATTTCTCTTTATTAAATATTCCATTTTATCATTAAATAAAAAAATCTACAGTTCTGTTTGATTTGACCGGCCAAAACCAAACCATGTAAACCATCTTAAGAGCTTATCAGTTCAGGAGATGTTAAAGGAAAAAAAAAAAAAAGGCAAAAGAAATGTTTGCAAAGAAAAAGGTTGATTGGTTGGTTGGGTTTGTGTGTGTGTGTGGGGGGGGGGGTTTACCAATGGGATCAGAAGAAAACATAAAACAGTAAAGGGGACTAAAAAAATGACACAATCTTAGACAAGAGGTGGTAAGAAGGCTAGCAGTGTGCACCTCATAAAACCCAAGAGGTCCAGAGAACAAAAAAAAGGAAATCAATAAATAAGTTGAAAGAATGTGATTAGGACGACAGGAGGTTGGGAAAGATCACACAAAGCTACAGGAGTTTTCAAATCATTATTATGCTACAAATGCAGCGATAGGAGCAAATCGACTATGAGGTCTGGTCATGTGATCTACCATCATATGACCTGGCAGCAGCTGGCCTGGGCCGATGTACAGAGCAACCCGTCCCTGGGGCTCCTCTGGATGTTCACCGAGATCGTTTTCTCACACAGAGGTAGCTGAAGCACGTTGGCTTTTAAGTTCAGGTTGTTCTCCTTGGCCAGCGCCAGTTCATTCAGCATGGCTGTTGTTTGGTCCGGGTAACGGTTCATTAACCCGCCGCCCACGTTCAGAGTCTTTTCCAGGCTGCTTGTAGAGCCGATGCACATCTTCCACGAAGACTTTTCCTGCACCCTGACGCTGGAAAGACTCTGTGGATCCATGATGAAGCGTCCTCCTCCTCCTCCTGAACGCCGATGCTGCAGCTGGGAGCTTAAGCAGAGACTCATGAGCTTCAGGCTCTCCATCAGTTCTCCTGTGCTCCGGGCTGCAGTTCGTGTGGAACCTGAGGAAGGGTTGCTACTGCCGCTGGAGCAGCTCGAAGGGCTTCCCTGTCCTTTAGAACCTCCTCCCTCTCCTGCGTTTCCACTTCCACCGCCTCCGCCATTCCCACCCCTGTCTGGTCCCGAGTTACCCTCCCCTGAAGGTTTGCTCTGTCCGCCACTGCTGCCACCCCCTCCGTTGCCCCCTGAATTTCCAGGTGGCCCCTCTCTACTGTCCCTACGGTTCGATTTGTATGTGAAGCCCGACTCTTTGTCGAGGCGGCGGCGGTGGCTCTCTGAATCGTCATCGCTGGTCTCTGAACTGGAGCAGCTGGAGCCGCGGCCCTGGCTTTTCCGTCGGAAGCGCTTCTGCGCTGTACCCGGTGATGTCATGTTCATCTTGAGGCGACTTAGCTTGGGTGGCAGACTCTCATCCATGTTGAAGTCGTCGTCATCCGACTCGCCTTCCTCTTCAAATATCTGGTTGAGCACCGGTGCACTCTTGCGCGACGTCAGCCGGTTAGTGACGGACGGCGGCTTGCGGCGTAGGATCACCTGCATGGGGAGTGGCGCTGGCTCCTGCTCCTCCTCTTCCTCCTCGTCCTCCTCCACACGGAAAAGACATGTCCTCTGCTTGGCTGAGGATGCGGCAGGAGGAGCGGTGGTGCTCGGTTTCAGGGGGTTTTGGGTGAGAGAAGTCACTTGGCCGGGGTAAGCGGCAGTGCCGCAGGCCTCGCTGCTCTCCTCCCGCCGGCTCAGATCCAGGAGTCCTTTGTTACGGTGACCGTTCAGCAGGTTCTCAACACTTCGAGCTGGAGACTGTGGACCCCCTGCGTGGGAGATGGAGGAGGCCGCCAGACTATCCTCAATATCCTGGTGCATGTCAGTTTTAGTAGGCCAAGACTGCCTATAAAGAATAGAAGCAGAAATATAAATCAAGAGATGAAACCTCGCTTCCTGATTTAGTCATATGACTGAATAAGTGACGTATACAGTCCATCTATTCCGGAATGACTAAAATGACTCAAGCACACCAGTAAGAGAGGCAGAGCCGACTGTTTTTCATGCCTATAACAATTACAGAACTGAGCTTCGGGTCGAACCACTAGAACACGTTTAGGCTCCAGGATCTATTTTAGCCTCGGTGGTAAACAAGGTGCACTGTAATGGGTTTGTAACGGGTTTGTTTCCACACTGTTGAAAGCCTTTGAAGCTACATGACCCAACAGAGTCATAATCACAGTCCCTGCAGTACAGAGTTGCATTTATGTTGCTAGGTTTTCATAACCACTGCCAAACCTTTATCAACAATACTAAGCTTTGTTGACACGGCGACAAGCCAAACAGGGCACCTTGCTCATGTCAAAGTACAAAGCAAGAAATGCAACACAAGCATAAATTTTTATATTATATATATATATATATATATATATATATACACACATACATACACACACAAACATATACACACACACACACACAAACAGCTGCTACTATTTATCTCATCATACATATTTTCTAGAAAACATTCTGATTTAAACAAAAAAAGACTTGAGGAATCAAACAGTTAACAATTCAGTTCCTTTCTCCTACAGTACCTTAGACAGAAGGCAGTAGCTCTGCTTTTCTAGGTCAGTATAAACCAATTTTATAGTCCTCTAACACATTCATCACCCCTGCACAGCACTAGAAGGAGAAACATGCTGTCTGTCCTCCATGTGCATTAGGAGACAAATCCTGACATCCCCCCCATGGAAGAAAGCTATAAGTAAACCCTGTTCCTTGAAGAGGGGCATCTTGGGGCAAATGTGTGCCATCAATTGATCTAGCTAGCATGATACTGTACAGGTGTGCTTTCAAGCCCTGCTCTGGATAGACTCTCTCAGAAATTAAAGCACAGGATGTAAACATTCTGGGAGACGGTGAGAGCTCGGGCAGTTTGTGAACGCATTACACCTGAAGACTGTTGAGGAGTCTGTACTCAGTTTGAGTAAAGCTACAGCTCCACTACTGGGTTCCACGGCAGTGCAGAGCCAAAAAACTGGTCATTATCCGTACCTGAAATGGGCTTTGATGTTGCTGGGGCTGGAGGATTTCTCCCGCAGGATCCGCTCTGCCAGCAGGAAGTAGGTAGCCGTGATGTGGTTGTACTTGTTAGTTTCTAAAGCTCTAAAGAGACAGAAAAACGTACTTAGAAGGATAGAAAGTGATATAAAGAGAGCAAGTAAAGAATTTTCAGACCACTAGGATGCTATCCTATAAGTACACCAGTGATGATAACGCTGCCTGACTCTACTATTCTGCTCAAACATGCCTGGCTAAAAATAGAGGGCTTTTATAAATAAGCATGCGTGCTGATTTCTCAGATCCTTCTTAATGCAGATGTAATGAAGCTGGCATGTCCTCAGCATGGTTCCAGTGCTAGGAGCGGCTCGAGCATATTTGCAGTCCCTCCTTTCTGCTCTTCGGAGATGACATGATAATAAACAAACAGTAGACATTAAACAGGGCAGTTTTATTGAGAGCTCGAACACAAAGAAGGGCAGAAATCTCTTATACTCTGAAGATATACTCAGTTATCAGCTGTTTTCTCACGCTTGGAGTACAAAAAAAAAAAAATCCAAACTACTAGCGAGGAATCTGTTCTGAACAGGACCGTGCTGTATGCGCACTTACTCAATGATGGTCTCTCGATCTGCGATGTCTCCGAGCACCATGCGCTGGATGATGGAGTTGTGTTCTTCCTCAGAAAGGTTCTTGTGAGACACCAGCGGAGTGCTGTACTTGGTGGCTGGAGACGGATCGACTCCCTGCAGCCACGCGTGGCTCTCGATCTCCTCCAGAGAGGCACGATGCTTGGGGTCCCTCTGCAGCATCCGATTTATCAGACTGTTAGGAGGAAGGAAAAAATAAATTAATAAAATATATATCAGGTTTATTTAGCACCACCAGTCATCTTAATGTCACTTAAATTTTTTTACTCGGCTGATATTTCCATAGATGTGCGA
Source organism: Clarias gariepinus (assembly GCF_024256425.1). Classification (NCBI taxonomy): domain Eukaryota; kingdom Metazoa; phylum Chordata; class Actinopteri; order Siluriformes; family Clariidae; genus Clarias; species Clarias gariepinus. The sequence goes on along the minus strand of NC_071103.1, from coordinate 20,312,429 downwards.
CTTCCGTTTCACTCCATGAGTGACCAGAGCTTGACTTTAATCAGTCCACAGGGTTTAGAACTGGTTCCATGATCGAAACAAAACGCAAGAATTCAGTGAGAATTATTATTCACTATGAATACAGTTATAAGAGATAAAAACATACAATCCCCAGCTTCACTAAGTGTTCCACTTTCTGAATCATTCACAGATATACTTCTTCAAAATTTAAATGTTTTATTGCAGCGAAGAAAAATAATTTAGTCGTGTCCCATTCCTCCCCGTCACTATGGGGCTCCCACATTAAGAGTACTTCTACCACTCAGCCGAGAGGGGCCGAAAACTATCGCGTGTTTCCTCCAAACCAAGTGACGCTAGCCGACCGCATCTGTACAGTTTGTTTTTAAAATGTGATTTCTAATATTTGTCATAAAACCAAACATTTAATTATAACATCATACATCGGTAGTTGATCGGTAATCAACTACGTTCCTATTTAACATAAACAAATTAGCTGGCGGTTCTGAAAAACTCTCTTGAGCCACTGAAAGCCTTTACAGACTCAGTAGTCAGTGAGAATTGACAGGAGCGAGAAGTGTAAATGAGTCGTGTAAAAAAACAGCAGGGGGTTTCAGGCTTTGTGAGCAGACAGGCAGCGGGCCTTCAGCATTCAGCACATGTACAATGCCAAAACTACAACTCCACAGAAAACCGCAGCTCAGGTTTCATGAGCGTACAACGGTCGGACTGCTTTACTCGAGAGCTGGAGCGTTTACCATCTTAAAAAAGGTGAAAGAGATAAACACTACGTAAAGAAAATACCGCCAAAAAAATGAGCCAAGATGCTGAAGTCATCAGTTATGGGGTCCAATTTATTTTAAGGCTTTTTATTAGCCGCCGTTTCAGTTAATCTCGCTGTTCCTACACGACACATTTTGTTCAGCATTAAGTATGCAGGCTATGGCACAAACCTCCTCTGGAGTATTTCAGGAACTGTGGTCATCAGCTCCTCTTGCCAAGGCTGTAGCCACCAGAGGAGTATAATCACGGAGTAGACACTAAATAATGGGGTTCACATTTAGCCCCTCATCATGCCCAGTATCGATAGTCGAGTAATCTACTAAAGATACAGCTCATACGGGTGTTAGATCGTAAGCATGTGCATGTTCTTGGTTCGGTTTTCTTAAAATAGCGCGCTGGTCGATGGCTCTGAGTAGAATCAAACAAAGATAGCGAGCGAGTCAGACTACTGGTGTGATTCACAGTGCTAATATAACGCCCGTCATCTTATAGCCTCACCTTTCACCCAACACTGCGCTGACTTTGTGCTGGCACGTAACCTCTCGGGCTACGGGAGGGTGACAATACCAGTGCTCTGCTACAAAGAATTTCAACACACCTGCCCGTGTCAGGTGAACAGCTGGTCGAGATAATACATGCAGCTTCCCATTTTAATGAGCCAAGAATCGAATCAAAGGAGCACAACAAAAGTCCTACAATGAGTTCATGCAGTAGGCCGCAGCTGCCGACTTACTTATATACGAGCCCATATCAATTCTTCCACATTTACACACCTCTGAAACACTCAATCTCTTCCCTGATCTGAAGCACTTCGGTAGAGCCTGATGGGGAAAATGCATTTCTTATCTGAAAATCTTGTGGTCTTTTGGAAAGAAACGAGGTTGCTCAATTGCTCTAATTACGCTCATCAACTGACAATAGGCCCGGATTTGTTGTAAGCCTTCAATTTAAGGAGCTGCACGTGCTGGTGAGATAGAGGTCTGCTAAATGGCCTCGCTTCCAGCTCAAACACGAAGAAACACAAATACACCTGGAGACACTGTGATTGAATTAATCTGATAGAATTAAATCTAGAATCTAGACACACACACACACACATATATATATATATATATATATATGTGGGCATTACTTTTTATATATATAAAATGACTGAAAACCAGAGCATTCTATGAACTCAAAATGTCTATGAACTCAGAACTTCATACAATTGATTACTTAATTACCCTAAGGAGATTTTGCTACAGTGCTGGAAATAATATTGATAACACATTTATTTTTACTTTTTGGTTATCCTCCTACTTAGTCGGTCACTGAACGGGTTTAACGCACAATATCTCAAAAATATAAATCATGTCCCGTCACAAAATAATGGCAATTAGAAAGTCTCCTTTTGATTCTCCCAACAATAGCAAAGCATAATTTACACAAAAATAAATATGCACAAAGATGGTCCATAGCATTTATTTTGCAGTTAAAGGCGTCCCTGACTATGAAAAAAACAAGGAGCCCCTGAACATGGTTTCATATAATCACTTTGACTTTTGTCACAAATGCATATTTAATTGTCATCTAAAAAAAATGCGTTCTGTCCTTTCAGTGCTTTTCGTTCAATTCTGATAATACAGGCAGACAAGTATCGAGGGTCAAAAGATGAAGGACCTAACAGGTGCATGATGAAATGCATCACACAGTTTACTGGGGGAAAAGGGCAAAGTTCAGAAAGCAACGTTGGCAATTTGTATCTGAATCCCTTCCAAATAAGGTTTTTATCACACATCTGCGATAAAAGTGTAAAGGTAACAGATTGGTTTGATATTTATGAAGACTGAAATGGAATATGTAAAGCTGTTCTACAGCACGGTTAACCAACACAGACCAACAGCAACTGTCCATCCAGAGCTCTCAGTCACACAAACATCATCTCTGAACCAAGATCCTGAGTTAGAACACAATGTTAGCATTAGCCATGTTTACACCGACAATATTTCTTCAATCAGATTGAAAACGATCCGATTAGAGACTCCAGCTTGACTGTTTACGTGGACGCTGGGCAATTACGATTTGTGTTTACATGCAAAAAGTTCTTAATCAGAACATAACTTTGTCGACATGTGCAAAGTGGATCTGCCTGCTGTGAAGAGTTTAACCTGACAGAAATCTAACTGAAGTAGCATGTTCCTTCATCATTTCTGTTTTTTCTCGCCTCCTGTTTTGTGATCGGTTATATGAATTCGGCCTCGCCTGTGACTGGGTTAGACATGATGCGCAGTGCCAATCAGTTTTCTCTTCCTCAGTCAAAGATCCATGGATAAAAATCTAAAGTAAACACAGGAGGAAGACTGCTGTTCTAACATCTCACCGACCAGGAATGGAAGCAAATTTTTCCAAGACCACCACACAGAGCAAGCACGCACAAAATGAATATATGAATATATGTATTTTAACAAGAGAGAAACAATCGGATCACGTATTTACACGGCTAATATTTACCTACTGATTATCAAAAGTTTATACCCACCCCTAATTTTGAATGAAAATTTACACAGATTGGGCCGAATCAGGTCAAAATGTTTAGAGTAAGGTTTACATGATGCAGAGTCAATTATTTTAATGCTTGGGGAATATTAGAGTCTATGTAAACTAAAGATGCAGGATTGAATTTAGTTATGCATTACAATTCTTTTGTATGAAAATACATTTGTGTAACCAATTTTTAATACTTTTTTTATTGACTGTTGCATTTGAAGTGGAAAAATATTGTCTTTTTACAATCGTTCAGAGGGTGCAGTTTAAACTTTTCACACAGCATCCTAAGCAAATTATTTGTACAAATTGATACAAATCGAACCATCACTTATGTATTGTGATAATATTGTATCGGATGATTCCTGGTAATTTCCCTTCCCTAATGTAAACACACCTACTGTAGCATTTCAGGGGTTTTTATTCATATATCTTTTTATTTTCATGTCATTGTCATTACATAATTCACACAACTGCTATGCTAAATGGACACGGTCAGCAAAAGAAAGTGTCCAAACATCATTATTCTTCCTCTTTTCCTGAAGACTATAAACACATCCTCATTATCTTCTCAAGTGGAAACGGATGACCAGTGTGGGACTGCTGCCTGAAGCACTCAACAGTTATTTATAGTTTACTAACAGAGTTTACCATGAGAACTCAAGATTTTCCTCTGTGATCTCAGACATTTCTAAACGGAGAGGGAGACGTATGAGCTGCACTTCTAACAAAGTAAATGATCAGCCACAATCCAGCTGTACCCAATTCTACCAGCCGAGATGTAAAAAGAAGCATCAGACTGATGTAGGTTTACACTTATCTTATTCTTATCTTTTGTAAAATCAGTGATTCAGAGTCTAAGAAAGTGTTGTTTATTAGTAGTTACAGATTTCATTTCAGGTCTTCTAGATATAGACTATATTATACATATATAGTTAAATGGCCCTAACCCATCATTTAATACATTTCCCAGTTACATCATAACTCAGTGGAACCTGTAAATAAGGGGCCTGAATGCTGGCCTATGATCAAGACCTAATAAAATCTTTAACTACTAATAAACAACACTTTCTTACACTCTGGGGGTAAAAAATCTAACACAAAGACACAAACATCTTTTCGGCTATTAGTTTTAAAAAAAAAAAAAAAAAAAAAAAAAAAGATTAGGGTTGTGCGTTCTCGAAGGCCATGTGTTCTCCAAACAGCAAAGAGTAAAAATCCAGCTGAGGGAGAATCTGTACTGAAAAGTGAACACAACAGAAGATCGGTTCCTCTATCCTCAGGAGATCTCACCCTTGGCAATAACATCGATAAGCTCATGTATACAAAAGAGAATGGATAGAGCTTTCCTGTGTGTGTGTGTGTGCTGCTCTGAGCTGCAGCATTAGCAACAAGTTGAAAGAAGTGGTTGACTAGTTTCAAGTGTCTCCTGGGAAGCATGTGTTAGTCTCCAGCCTCCCCAGTTGGTAGCTGCTGTGTGACAAGGAGAGCTGGCCGGTGTGTGGGAATTAGCGGGTGACCAAATTTCACGAAAATAAGGAAAAAAAAAATGCCACAAGCACTTTTTTAAAACAGATGGCCATGTCAGTCACACATCTTATGCAGCCTTAAAATGAATCTAGTATATTTTGTGCAATATGAGGGATGTACAAAGCGATTGTTAGTCAGAGCTAGTACATCTTAAAACACCTTTAAAATGTTCTTTGTATTCTCTACATTCTTTTTTTTTTTGTACTCCTAGTTGACTGATCTAAGTGGAAGGTTATTAACAAAGTGTGAGCAGATACTTCAGTTAACTTCCTCTATTGTGCAAAAGTGAAGCCAAAGACGTCTATTACGAAGTGAGAGACTTTAACCCGTTCGTCCGATATGCTCGCCCTTAGAGCTGCAACATCATGCTACAGCTACAGGCAGGAAGCCAAAATAAACACTGCAGCGCAAAAAAGAACCACAAAGACATTAATTTTCTGAGATGCAAGAGGACACACCCTGTACAGAACAGATATTACATAACTTCCAGCAGTGGTGTAATGAGTTACAGGATTGCTGCATTCAGATAACGCCGCTGTCCGCCTTTAATTTCATGCATAGTACAGGGTGAAGAGCCCGAGGAAAGTCCTGAAGAGTGGTCAGAAACATGGAAAAGTGGCAGGAAGCACTTGCTTTAGTCATGCAACAAATATTTAGAGAGGCAGACATGCCATTTGGATCGTTACTGATGCATCAGAGAGCCGGCCAAGCCAAACCACAGGAATGACACCAAGTAAGGCAACGTACACGTGAAAGCTTACACGTGAATAATTGTGGGTAAATCAAAGGCAAATGGAGCTAAATAACCGCAATCAACGGCCGCCACTGTTACCAGAGACAAACAGCAGACAAACGCCTTAACGTTGTTAGTTACAAAACCTTAACAAATGTCTTAAGCCAGGGTTTCTTCCTTTTTGATGTTTTTTTTTTTTGCAACCTGGTGGCCCTTTAACTGCGAAATCACAAACGCCACAGATGTACTCAGGACACAATTATTTAAGGAATATATTATAACTTATCAATTAGTAATTTCATTATATAAATGTGTGTGTATTAGTTTTGAACAGAATACAAAATCGACAAATTACACAGACTTGACTTAAACCCATTTTACTCATACCTAGTTTAACAGACTAATAACTAGTATAACTTTATTGAATATGCATGAACTTTTTTTTTTTATTATAAATGAATGCACAACTATTTTATAATAATATATAAATTGTCTTTTCCACCACTGTTTGCAGGTATTTTAAAAGGGCAAGGGAGTTTACAGAACCCACGTTTAGATCCGATGTCCCAAACAATCCAACACCAACAGTGAGAATTTGGATGCGACGATGATGCAGGGTGTAATATAAATGTCTGAGTGAATTATTAATAAATACAAATAAAATCTATTTAGGGAAGTACTAATCCATCTTGGGAAAAAGATAAACTGTAAAATGTTCATCAGCCTTACTGTTTCACCGATACGTGATAAACAACCAGGCAAAGCAGCCTTCAAAAAACATGACGGGAAATCCAAAGGGTCCTAACATGAACTCCTGCCAGAATATTAAAAACTTCACTCTGAGTGGAAGTATGCAAACGACTCATAGTCTTACAGCTGCGACTTGTTTACAATTTTCAACATGTCAGAATGCCGTCCTACTTTATTAATGTCTGGATTTTGAAAATGTGTTAAATTCTTTGGAGACGGCGGGCCCCGGCGAAGGACTCGTGTCGAACACGGATGTGTTTTCCTTTTTCACAACACCACAGCTTTCACAACTCTATTAACGGAACCAAAGACAAGAGGAAATCTGCATTCATATTACAAAGTGTACTTTTGTTTTGACTATTCAAATAGACGGGCGTACTCAACGGAACACACAGGGAAGGTCAATGCTGCGAGCGCAGATTATTTATTACAGATATATTTGTAGCTCAGGGGCTGTTTTCAAAGCAGCGCTCAGACTCTCCACTGTTCTAAGGGTGCTTAAGCACTACAGCCTCCAGTGCTCTGGACGCCAAAGTTGGGCACGTTTGCATAGCGTGTATAATCTGTATCGTGATCACCCTTTTAAGTGGACTTGCACACGGTACATTTAACTCCAAGATGGCTTGAATATAATATAAAAGTCAAACACAACTGAAGACGAAAGTGAAGCGCTTTTTAGGATGCACCACCATTACTGTGTCTGTCTCCTGTGTGCCTGTGCCTCATCTCACACTCGCACGCAAGAGGGTCATTCTTGACTTTTCCTCCAAAATAATAATAATAATAATAATAATAATAACAACAACAAAGGATTAAATCAGATTTATAGTCCTGTTTCAAGTGACCACTACCTAATGTTGGGGTTTCCATGCCACCTAGCTGAGTCACTTTCACACTTTGTTCTGTTAGTCTTTGCTTCATTTAGTAATTTTAGTTTATGTTCATTAAAACGTACTTTCGGCTGCCTCCCTCAAGGGGTCGGCACAGCAGACCCTTCGATCCGCACACAACTTTGGCACAGATTTTTACGCCGGATGCCCTTCCTGACGAAACCCTCCCATTTTAACTGGGCTTGGGGGACCGACACTGCATGCAGTGGCTAAGTAGTATAGAGGGGTGTGGCTATCACCGAAAGGGGGGCTTAAATCCGAATCCTCAGATCCCCAAACCAACAACCAAGCGCATCAGCCACCTGAGCCACCACTCCAGTCTTGGTTTATGTTACTCATGGGGTCAATTCCAAAATGGAGGTGTAGAAGAAGAAAAGCAGAAATGCGATGCTACGAGGTGGACCACCCATAGTCATTGTGATCCGGATCACTACAACGTGTATATTCCGTTCGAAATCCACCAGTGTAGGATTGGAAGCATTTCTATACCCTTAGCTTGTCTATGAAAAAATGTGTTTTTATTGGGAAAAACAATAAACAATCACTAGGTTTTTGGCCATGATCAGTACATTGATTTATACATATACAGACTACATCAGCATGTCTGTACATTGTGTTTTAGTTTAAATATACACGTTAGACTACAGAAAATCTTTCAATTAAGCTGCATGCTCCATTTTAAATGTTTATTATTATTATTATGCTCATTTACTAGATTTTGTATAGAGGTGTCACTAGAATTACATTCAAAAAGCAGCTCAAGTAGATCCAGAAACAGTAAACATGGCATTTTTGAACATGCACACTTTGCCCTTTGTCCTAATGTCTGTGCAGTACATCTCACTTGGGTGGTGTGATTTATGGGGAACAAATAGCAGATATTATTATTCTGGGGTGCACTGAGTTTACACAACACTACAGCCTGAGGAAAAGTCAGTCTTCATCATAAAGGCCATTTCTAAAACCTGCATTTGTACCTCTGGTGCTTCTGCATTGCTGGGACTGAGGGCACCATCAGACTTATTATGACTTATATCAACACCTTGGGGGGGAAATATCTATCTTCTTGTCAATCGAGCTTTAAAATCTCAGTTTAGAATAATATAGAGCCAAAGCACAAAGCTGAAATGCCTTCAGAGATCATAGATGATGTACAAGGAACCCTTACTCTTTGCAGGCATTGGAGACGTGGGTCGGTACGGTGTATTTACAGTCCATGATCATGGTGAGGGTTTCACTGTCATTGGCTTCCTGGAAAGGAGGCTGTCCACATACCAGCATGAAAAGGATCACGCCTAGACTCCAGATATCTACAGAGAAACAAACACAAACATACAGTGTTCATAAAAATGTAAAAATATATCAATGGAAAAGTATTACTTTCACAGAGAGATATTCATCTGAGGTGGATGGATTATGGATTAAGGATAAAGACATACACAAATTATACGTCATCATACAGGCAAAAAGGTATTGGAGAGTATTAAGGCCAGGTTGAAATCATAAAAAAAAGCAATAAGAAAATGGTAAAGTTTAAATTTATGAAAATAATAATTATTTTTAACCTGGATGTATATTAGATTTTGCCTATGGTCTAAAATCTAGCCAGCACATGACTTAAAATTAATCCTGCTGTAATTACAGAAGCACAAAAGAATTGAGTAAAATTTCTATTAAGTCTTCTTTCTCGAGGGATTCCTCTGTCTCTTTTTCTAGCCGGACTTAATTTTAGGAGAAAGAACCTAACAAACTGACAACTCAATTAACAAAACGCACAAAAGCATCGAAGTCAAGAAGACATGAAATATCATAGTGACTGTTTTGTTTTTGTTCGTATCTTACAACAACATATTGTTCATAGTTTATTATTAACATAGTCTTATTAACATATCGTTCAATATATAGACATGCTAAGACTAGGGATCCTAAATAAAAAGGAGTGCAGAGTCGAGGCACTCGAGCAGAATGACACCCACGTGAACTCTTATTCTCCCACAGAACTCCACTTTTCTCCTCTGCTATATTTGCACCAGAGCTACATACGGCTATTAATGGAAACAGCGGTACAGTCAGTCAGTCTGTCTGTCAGTCTCAGTGTTCTTGCTGCGTTTTTTTTTCCATACATGCTGGAAAAGGGGAAAAAAATAAATAAATCCAAGCTGCAGGTTTCCTTATGGCTCCTGACAGAATGACGTATAGGGAAAAATAAAAATATCTGGCTCAGCATGCAATAGAGCAGTGTACCTGCAAAAAAACTCGGATTATGTCACTCACAGCACAACTCATTTTGCTCAAAAAAATTAAAATAATAATAATGAATAAAATAAAAACAGATCCTTTTATGTGATTTGATGCACCTCGCTTTCATTTCTACAATCTCGTGATGATTTTTTTTTGCATTATCACTCACTGCTTTTAAATAATTTATTTCAACATCCTGAGTGATGCAACTGATATGATATGCTTCATCTTAATTTCCAGAGAACGAGAGATCAAATCCCGACGAAACCTTCCGATTAACGCTGCATATTTTGAGTGATACATTTCCAAACCTTACAGACTAGATTACATTTGCCGCAAGATGGAGGAAAACAGGATCCGAGTTGCACACTTAATTTTACTACAGTATCACGTAAAGATACTGTTGGTTATTTAACTGCTGTTAAAGCAATTAATGTATGTTACACAGACATATTACAAATCACCTGACAGACAAAAATAAACGAGCCTTAACTTCTGAACACTAATCCTGACTTCATAAAGCCGCTTGTGGTGTCTGCGCTTTGAAAAAGCTTACAAGTCTCTCAAAGTGTCTTCTAATCCTACATCATACAGCTGAAACATACCTCAGATGAAGCACATTTCCATAATTCAAGGTCCCTTTATTTCACTTCTCCTCCAAATGTGGCATTTCAGTGTGTATGTAAATGAACTACTGCTAAAAATGAATAACAAGTGAATTATTCATAATGGGTTTCCTTTAACGGTGGAGTGTCTTTAGCTATCGTAAAGTATAACTTATTTTGTGTCTCTCAGCATCTTGTGTCCACTTGACCATGTCTAATTGTAAGGCTAGTGTGTTTCCAAAAGACACTAAACACATTCAATTTTCCCACCAAACCTTCCACCCTTATAGGATTTCCAAAACTATACATGTAAAAATGTGGGTTTTATAATGCCTCTTGACTGTCAGGTAGATGAGTATGTTTGTGTTAGAAGGATCAGAGGTTTTGACAGCAATTTGACACCGTGGGAATGAAATTAAACCATGTCCCAGTATCAGATTATGTCATGTAATGGCGCATTTGCATGTCAGTAAAACAGTAAAATAAGACATGATGCACTCCAGAGCATATTTTTGACACCTGTTTATTCACTGGATTTGACATGACTGGAATCTAACTCATTTAGAATTTGTTTCTTTAAAAAACAAAAAAACAAAAAACAAAAAAAACACTGCTTTAGCCTCACACACAAAAGCTCACCTCAGACTGCACAGCCATATCATGTTAGTTTTCTTTATTTGTTTCTTTATTATTATTTTTGTAAGTCCCCTAGGATACGTTCCCAGGCATTTACATCTGTGAAACAGTTGGCAGCCTAGTCAGAGAGAAATCTGCAGGTAGCTGTATGTACACCTCGCTCTGCTGAGGCTGCAGTGCTGCTAAATCTTAACACGCTGGTGGTGGAAAACTCACCACTGCATGACTTAACCGAGCTCACCACATCCCGTCCCAGTTCCATGAGCTCTAACGTCAGGCATCAGAACCGGTCTGTCAGAAAACGAAACAGAAATGAATCGAACGCCTTTTACTTCTCACTACAGGTTTCACAAGCCGTGTGCAGAGCATGGGACTTACAGGAGTGAGCTTAAAGATAAGAGAGGGGCGTCCCCGGGGCCAACAGCCGCCGCGCTCGTGTTTAATTTTAAATGACTGCAGTAGAAAGTGAAGGCAGGCCCTGGCTTGCTGCTCAATCACTCCATCATTGTGGAGGAATCTGAAGGCGTTTTTTAATCCACAGAATGAAGCGAGCAGAAACTGGAGCAGCCACAAGACCAGCGTTCAACAGGAAGCCACACGCAATAACCTGACAACAGAAATAGGGACTTACACCATAATTACTTTACTCTAGATGTATTTTATACTAGCCTGAGGGCCATAATAGTACGGAAATGTGTACTAGTACAGAATAGTACGGAATTCCTTAGACTAATAACCTATCCTCACCCTTGGTATTCGAATATGCTTTGATTAGATTTTTTTCGATTTTGGTTTCATTCATTAATCTTCTATAAAGCTTATTCTATACAGGGTCGCAGGAACACTGATCACAGGAAACTCTGGGAAAAACGTGGGGTTTCACCCTGGACAGGGTGCCAATACATCATAGTGCACAGAAACACTCATGTGCACACACTTGCGCAAAAAAAGCACATTTGGGAACGCCAATTAACCTAATCTGCATGTTTTTTGCGTTTCAGTGGAAACCCACCAATCACAGAGAAAACATAAAAACTCCAATCAGACCCGAGGCTGAAATCCTGACCCTGACGGCGCGATGTCACAGTACTAGCCACTATGCCACCGTGCCGCCGCACCAGTGATTATTGTAAGAATTCTAACTTACTAGCCAAGTTTGAAAATATTAAAGACTACTTTAAATATTTAAAACAAAGTGGTGATACTTTTGTTCTCCAATCTTCTGCTACACGCTCCAGTCCAGAAGCTGGCAGTATTGTACAACCTGCTCGTTGACTCAAAACGAAGACAACAATGAATAAGTAAAACTTTTACAAAACGAGTGTTCTGCAAATACATTGTGGAAGGTGCAAATGGTTTGCATTTACAGCAAAGCTGTGATACATCTTAAAATGATTTGGGTACGTAAATATACTTAAATGTGAATCAATTCTGAAACAAAAACTAAGCCTTCGGTTCTAGGAACTGAATCGACCGACTGATTTAAATTTAATGAACAACAGCTTTAGCAGAACGGCTGTCAGTTTCACACAAGAGCTGAAGCAACATGCTCACACTGAAAAGCATGCTTCCAAGACCGGACCTACAGAGCATGTGCTTTTATACTTAAGATAAATCACCAGATTATTTTGTGAGATAAAACATTTATAAAAAGCAAAGGTTTTAAAAGGATTTACATGCTAGTTGTTAAAAGTTACTGTTAAACCATGTAGCCTTCAACACTTTCTTAAGCTATATTATACATTAATTACATTACACCCTCTGCTTGGCACAAATTCTCTAAGATCCAGTCTCATCTGGAGTGTTTGGAAGAAAAGTAAAAAAAAAAAAACAGCTTTAATTGCTCCACATTGCGAAGATGAACATAACCATAAGTGGCTGTTTTTTGTTGGCTGCATCATCTAAAACCCAGCATGTAAAAGTATTTGTAATCCCCCAGGATAAAATGACACGATCTGCAAAAATTACCAACAAACAAAAAACCCTTAAAGGGCAAAACAAAGCACCTGCGTGTGAAGGTACACCGACATTCAGCATTCACTTAAGCACACAGGATGCCAAGGTGAGTAAAACAGAGCAACTTCCTGGAGACACCTTACCTTACCTCCGTTCCCCAGTGCCCTTTTGCTCTTACACTTGTACCCACCACTACCTCTCTCAGATGGCACCGTGTGTTGCTATAGCAACCCAGCAGACTGGATTAATTACCCCGTGGGCAAACGGCACCGCGTCTGGCTGGCACATGGGTGAGATCAGGAAGACGCTGCTCTAAACATAGCTCCGTAACGTCCATTCCGTTTTCCTGCCTTTCGAGCACTCGTTCCTGTTATTCTTCTTCCCCCCCAAGCTTCAGCAGGGAGGTGCCAACTCGAAGAGAAAACAATCTGTTGAAAACAAAGGGGTGAAGAGACGAGGAAAGAAAACAAAAAGGAGATGAAGGGTGGGGGGGTGGGATGCTTCATCCTTAAAAGCTTTCCTGCCGTGTCAGAGCAGCACGAGCAGCAAGACTGGTGTAAAGCACGCGTGCAAACATATGCACCTCAGTGGTGGTTTAATGAGCAATACAGGAATTTGACACTTGTGCCAGTCTGCTCCTAGTGTGTTGTATCGCTCCACCGCTGCTTCAACCAACATTAGAGCGACAACAAGATATGCAAGTGTACAAGATCTGACAGCAGCTTAGTCAAAAGAGAACGCAGTCCACTGGTTTCATTCAAACACACCAGTAAAGCCTCCATACACTTGATCAGGGAAGGGGCAAAGAAAATTAATGAAGACACTTCCTCATTTAAAAAAAAAAAAATCTAAATACGCGAATAAAGGCAACAAGAGCACACTGTATATACTTTTTTTGGTCTTGTTGCCCTTACTCGCGTATTTAGATTTTTTTTTTTTTTTAAATGAGGAAGTATAATGCTTAACTGTTAGTTATTGTACATCTATAAACACAACCACTTGATTTGATGCTGCTTTACTTTAGCACCTCTGACTAACGCCATGGACGCACAGGAAGACTTGAATTTAATAAAACATATCCTCTCACCTCATACTAAAGAATAAACTCATACTTATTATAATTTGACAGTTTTTCTTCATTTCACCAAGTCTCTGAATGTCAGTGAAACATGTCCTAAAGGGCAACTTCTTAGAAAAGATGATCTGCTACAGAACTATTGTTGATTGTTGACTATTGTTGATGTTTAGAAAACTGTCGCTACTAAGCTTTTAGGCAGTTTTAACAAAAGTGTCAAAGATAATCTGCACTCTACACTGCTTACCAGCACTTATCTCACCAGTGTTTTCCGTTCAATGCTACTGTCTCGTCTGTCACTGCTGTGCAGGTGAGGACGTGCAAGCAAAAACGGATGTTCCCACTTGCACAAAAGATAAGCTGGTTTTTTTTTTTTGTGGTCTAAGGGGGTGTACCTGGTGTCAAAACAACTCACGGAGGAGCAAAAACAGAAGTGTTTGGAAATCTGGACAGATACTCTAAGAAAGGTGAAAGTTTTATAGAGAGAATTATTATTGGAGTCGAGACATGGATTCATCACTAAGAGCCTGAGCGCAAGTGACAAAGTACGGAATGGAAACAATCTCAATCGCCAACAGAGGAAAAAAAAGTTCAAAAGTCAACAAGTGGAACATTTATCCTTACATTTTTTCCTCTTAAGGGCCAGAACGGGAAGATAATCAGGAAAAGGTTCAATAATAAACAGTGAGAAGCTTGGTAAAGAGCTGAAGCCTAAATTTCAGATTAAACACAAAAGACTGCTATCCAAGGGCGTTGTGATCTTGCATGACAACACGTGTCCTTTCACTTCTGCCCACACTTGACACTCTGCAAAAACTTTTTTTCTTGAGGTTTTGAGGTGTTGAAGTGTTAAAGAATCCTCCCTATAGGCCTGATCTTGCTGCATCAGCCTTTCACCGGTTTGGTCCCCTGAAAGCAGCACTACGAGGACAAAGATTCACTTCTGATTAAGAAGTAAAGACAGTGGTGCATTCGTGGCTCGTAGCCTAGCCTAAATCATTTATTTTTATTTTCTTTTTTTTGGATTTTCCCCCCGATTTTCTCCCTAATTTAGTCGCATCCAATTCCTTCTCGTCACTAGGGGCACTCCCACATTAAGGCTGCGAGAGGTTACAGCATCACCCGGGAATCAAACTTGCGATCTCCGGATGATAGGGCGAGCGCTTTACCACCACAAAGCAAGGAGACCATGTCGAAAAATGCATTTGTCTTTTCTACGAGTTAATTAAAATAAATTCTAATGCCAGAGTGTGGATCATTCTTGAACTAACCCTCGTTCACTATACGCCAAGCAGAACATGAACACACCTCGCCCATACGTAGGCATGTACACAGAGTTGCTCTCCGTTTGGTGATCTAATTACCTCCACTCTTCTGGAAAAGAATTAACACTTGATTGTTAGCATGGTTGTAAGTATGTCCTCACTGGGCCACTCGAGCATTACTGAGGTCAGTTGCTGATGGTCCCCCAGGAAGCGGTCTACATTCCATTGAAGTGGGGTTGAGGTCAGGGCTCAGGGAATACAGGACCCTTCACATGCATGCTGAAACAGGTTCAGGCCTTCCAGGTTCTGACTTCCAGAAAAGAGAAATCTTAATGCTAAGACATTCTATACAAAGGTGTTCTTGCAGCATTTGTGGTAAACAGTCTGAGGAAGGCCTGCATTCTCTCAGCCATATAGTGTAAGGCTGATTACACACTCCACTGCTGTCATTTCCTCACATCATAGAAGAGCACAGAGCACTAATCAGACGTCTTACAAATCCCTTTCTGGGACTTACAAAAAAAAAAAACTCCGGTTGCGAGTCGAGATCTTCCGTGATGCTCACTGGAAAGAAATTTATGGCCGATGTGACTAACTGAAGTCAGTTGACAGCAAAGTTCAAGCAGGGCCAAAAAAACTCTTTAGAGGTCTATTTTAAATGCATGCAGGATTATGTCATTAACTTTAATCGCAGGCCATCATGGAAATCGCATTAAAATCTGGTCTGTTTTAGCATCCAGTCGTGAGCTTATTGAAATCATTTTGTACGGTGCGACAAAAACTCAAAACACGAGGCAGCTCGTCATTTTCCTTATTTCAGCTACATGGGAAATATTTATACACCTCAAACCCTAGTGGTACAAAACACTAGTTCAGTAATAGATGGGGGGAAAAAGGTAAATGTGTGAGGTGAAACACACAGGGCGTCTAGTGGACTGAGAGCTGACCTCATTTAAAAGGTCAGTGAAAGGAGTAAATACAGCTAGATGTGACCTCCTGAGTACTTCAGTGATTTGCCCGAATTACTTCATAACTTCACCTTCACAAAAAAATACAAAAAAACAATGCTATATTCTTAAATCTTTGATCCATACACACTAATGCTGGTTTAAGGTTAAACGAAATAAAGTGATGTTCAATTCACTGCCTGTCTTTCTTTCAGTATCCCCAAGCTGAACACCTTTTCCAACAGTATCATAAAAGTGTGCACTCAGTCTAACCAACACTCAGTAAATCAACAGTGTACACACGGTGAGATAAATCTGCCTACTGACAGGATATAGTCCCCAGTCACTGTGCTGGGAGAGACCTGTACTAAATGTGTACACTCTTAATTTACAGCACTTGTGAGAGAACTGCCACAGTGGGAAGCATGTAACCGCTAAATGCCTGGAGAACGGCTGATATCTCTCTCACACACAAACACATTTGCTTTAACCCACAGCCAAACAGATGTAGGCTACTGTGTGGTCCCATTAAACTGCTGAAAGACTAATATTAATGTCTAAATGACTTCATATGGCTGAGCGAACAGATAAAAGCTCAGATCACTAGTTCCCAGCCCGGTCTTTTGTGTGGCTGCACGGATAATCACTGGCTCTTTTTTTCTCCTCATAGACTTACGGTTAAAAAAAAAAGAAATTAATAAAAATACGGGCGCAGTTGTGCAGCGTGTAGCTGCGGGACATTAGTTTTATTTTAAATTGACACAATAGTCGCTTGATATCGTTTTAAAGAGAGGAAATAGAGCGAAGAAGTATTGTTACTGTATCAACTTTTGAAAAATCCAAAAAAAAACTGCAACGGTGTGTATTTTTACTTTATTTATTTAAGAAAAGAATAGCAACATTAAAATTGTACCTTTAGGTTTATCACTTTGGTGCTTTGCCTAAATTATTTCAAAACTTCACCTTCAGGTGAAAAAAGAAATATAAGAAATGAAAATACAAAAACAGTGCCAAAAATGATGAGACTGAACTCCTTGGTCAAAAACGGTGAGTTTGTCCAAAGTATATGTTGTCATCTCGTCCCTTCAAAAGCTCCTGAGCCACCTAACAGAGCTCCAGTACTGTGCAAAAGTCTCGAGCGACTCCTCATTTTTTCATATTTTGCTTCCAAAAGAACCGAACTTTGTTGTATTTTTAATGCAGTTTTGTGTAATTAGTTCTCCAGGCTTCCTGAAGGACTTTTTTTGCTGCTCATTTTCACTCCAGTTCCTGAGCAGTTCCAGAGAAATTATTGTTTGTTTGTTTAAGCTATACAGCGATCTACAAATCATTCAGGCATAAAACCATGTACCTTAAGGCATGAACCAGTGAGAAACAGGCGATGCTGAATGCTCAGGGGTTGGAAAAGATGAGGGGGGAAATAAAGTTGCTGCCGAGGTTGTTACATTAACCAGTAATTTCTAAATTGCATCTCCAGGCAGAGTAAAACATTTGTTGTTATTTAATCTACATCATTTAATTTTTTCTAATGTAATAGTAAGAAAGGTGGGCTGGCTCAAGGCTTTTGCACAGTGCTGTATACAGATTACACAAAACTCATTGGGAGAACTTTGGGATTTGTCCAAACCTGAATAACCTCAGTTTTTTTTTTTCAACAGTAAAATACAGAAACTTTAAAACAAACTAACGAGAATGCGTCAGAGAAATGAAAAATGGGGCTATACCATTTTGATTTGAAAATCACTTAGATTATTTCAAAACATATTGCGACTGTGTCGAAATTATCTCATTTAAACTGTATCCAGTATGCAGTACATTTTATGCATTTTTGTATTTAAACGTATTTATTTAGGTTAAGAGCATAGATAAGAGAAAAAATTGTCTTAAGAGAATGTCTACCAATATCTATAAAAAAAAAAAACTCAATTATTATAAAAAAAAAAAAAACTTGTGCATCTTGTTTTTTTTCTCCTTTCTCGGGTACACATCGTATTTACACTCTCCGGTATGCACCTAACTTGGTCTGTGAGTCACCAATAAACACAGGAGAAAAAAAATAATGAGGAAGTTAACCTTCTCGATCTGCCTATTATTATTATCATCATCATTATTATTATTGATATTTAAAAAACAAAAAAACAAATAAAGTCTAAAGTAAGGCTTTCGATATATCTGTGTAGGTCAGACTTACTAATCAAAATAAACCAGACTTAATGTTCTCAAATATGATCTTAGGGCCCTAATGTGAAAACGCCCATAGCTTGACAAACACCACTATCAGTACTAATAAATTTTTTTACTGGCAACTGTTGAGCAGAAAAGTGATTCCACCCTGAGACATGATCAGGACGTTTGTGTCCCAGAGATCAGTTATCTGCACTCTTTATAGTTTAAGCCACACATCCTGCAGGCACAGGGGCAAATGAAGGATCACTTCAACACAACGGGTTCAGTATGGGACAGCTGGCAATCGAAACAAGGACAAAATGTGGGATTGTGGTTAACTGACTGTCACGCTATGCTGCACGGCCTGGTGGGAAAGCACCTTTAGACATATACCCCAACAACGTGTTGTTTTGCTCTAGTTCGGTTCAAAGTAATAAATGGCAAAAATCCTAATCACATAAATTAATCATGAAAATCAATGCATGGACAATTTGAGAACGTATAGAACAGACTTTAAAAAAAATAATAAAAATAGTGCGTACATGTTGACAAAGCAGCAAAATAGACAGTTTTTTATGGCATGTACAGTATGTTCAGTACTGTATCAGTGAGGTACCTGAATAGACGTGGAGATGAGTAACGATGTAAGAGGGTGACTTTAAACAAAAGCACCTTAACACATACTTTAAACCTAACTTCCATGTCGCTCAGTATAACCATTTCCTGTATGTACGTGGACTAAACCACCCTGGTTAGTTTCTGACAGAATTACTGGCATTTGAAGTTGTAAAATTAGCAAGAGCACAAAAGGACAAGAAAGAAAATCCCAAACCACTCTGGCACTAATCTCCCTTTCTAGTTTCTCCTCAACTGCTGAAGTGACTAACACGAGAATTAATAAACAAGGAAAAAACCTCTTATTTTGCGCAAGTTTTTAAATGAAACTGGCTTTAGAAACATTACTGAGAATCTGAGAATCAAAGCAAGGGTTTTGGTATGAACGAAAAAAATACTGAAATTCACTTAATATCTAAACACTGAGCTGTATGAACTGAATGCGTTGAATTAAAACAATTCACAAATTTGTTAAACAAGAATATCACAGGAATATCACTGCATATCGTATGTATGACTGTTTGTGTGAAAAAATTTAAAATTTGAATTTGGAAGGATGTATAGCCCGTAGTCGAGTAAATGTCAAAGCTTAATGTGAATTATTAAGACTAGTGTGCAGCAGATTGGGTTTTCTAACGATCGATATTGATAGCAATACTTAAAATGCAAAGTCGTAAAATGCAAAAAAATAATAATAATGATACTGAAAATATCTTTTAGGAAATTGTATCAGTTATCCACAGCACTGAGTGTGTGTTTAACACTAATTACATAACATAAGTTAGTAGTGGTGAAACTGACAGCCGAATCAGTATAGGGATATGGTGCGATTTTATATAAAGGTTGTGCGTAAAAGTTTGTATACCTTAGAAGATTATGCAAGATTTGTTCCATTTTTTTAAAGAAAACATAAAAAGAAATATATATTTTTTTCTTATAGGAAAGTTTCTATGTACTCATGGGATATGTTCCCATGGTGCAGTATTCAGCCAAGCCAGTGCATCACCTCATAAGCTGAGAAATTCACTGACCTTTAATGCACTAATACACAAATTACAATTACACTGAGTCACAGGTGTGAATACAGTGGAACCTCGGATTACGAGTAACGTGGTTTACGAGTGTTTTGCAAGACGAGCAACAATTTTTAATAATTTTTTACTTGAAAAACGAGCATTGTCTTAGTTAACGAGCACCGAGTATCATGTTTCACGCATGCGCTTCTTGTTTTAACAACGAGCATTACGTCATTACAAGTGAGCCAACGGTTTTTCTCTCTCTTGCAGCAGAATTGTAGGTAATCGTCTCTCCTGCTGGGTGAATACACACACGCGCTGTGGGGGTGTGTGTGTGTGTGTGTGTGAGATGTGCGTGTGCGCACGCGCGCACACACACACACACATTAACGGAGAGACCGTTTTTAAAACCGTTTAAAAATTAGCAAGGAACATCGCTAGTCACACTCGCGTGAGTGCATACTAACGGGATCACTACAGTAAAGTAAAACAACAACAACAAAAATTAAACAGCTCCTCACCTTTGAAAACAGTCGCGACAGAGAAGAGTTTGTGTGTTTATTTGGCAACCTGAGAGAAGGGGAGCTGTAAAGCCAAGACCTATCGTCTCCCCTGCTGGGTCTTAGTGCCTGCAGTGTTTTTGCGTGCGCGTGTTTGTGTCTGTGTAAGGCAGAGAGTTTGTGTGTTTATTTGGCAACCTGAGAGAAGGGGGCTGTAAACGCGAGCGAGCCCCCCTTCAGCCCCCCTCCTCTCAGGTTGCCAAATAAACACACAAACTTCTCTCTGTCGCGATTGTTTTCAAAGGTGAGGAGCTGTTTAATTTGTTTTTTGTTGTTGTTGTTTTACTTACAGCAGTGATCCTGTTAGTATGCGCTCACGTGAGTGTGACTAGGAATGTTCCTTGCTAATTTTTAAATGGTTTTAAAAACGGTCTATCCGTTAATGTGTGTGTGTGTGTGTGTGTGTGTGTGTGTGTGTGTGTGTGTGCGCGCGCGCGCACATTTTACACACATACACTCTGCATGCACAAACGAAAACCCTTATCTGTCGGGGTTTAATTTTACATTTTTTTTAGGTAAAGTACAGGTTAATTTGTTTTATTTTTACTTTATATTTTGTATTAATTATATTTATGTATTTATTTTTTTGGGCTGTAGAACGAATAATTTAAGTTTCCATTATTTCCTATGGGAAAATTAAATTTGGTTTAAGAGTGTTTTGGAATACGAGCCCACTTCCGGAACGAATTAAGCTCGTAATCCGAGGTTCCACTGTATGTCCCTTTAATAGCCATTTAAACCAGTATGTGTGTGTCAACCTTTATAATGTAGCCAAACATTCAGGAATATGTAAACTTTTGATCAGGGCTGTTTGGGTGATTTCAGTTATCAATAGGTTTTTAAAAAGGGGTACAACAACTATATGATAATTAATGATTTCACGTAAACACTATCCTCAAAAAAAAAAAATAAAATTGCAATATCAGTTATATTTTCTAAATAAATGGGAATGTTTAACAATTTCTTCCAGGGTAAACTTCTGAGCTCAGCTGTGTGTGTATAAGTAACACTGCCTAGTTGATTTATAATTAACCCACAACAGAACAGCAGCAGCACAGAGAGGTCATTCTTTTCCACAGCATGTTGATATTGTAAGTCCATCTCACCTTTTAACTCCACAACTCTTAACTCCCTTCAGTTATCAGATCTAATGACAGCATGACGGAGAGACAGCAGGACGACGTACACACACAGGCGGCCTTTACGTAGCCCATATGGTCTTTTCAGGTGCTCTCTAATCAGTGCTGAATGCCTTAACCCTTTATAGGGCGCTCGCTGAAATAGTGAGACCCACAGACCCAGACACACAGACACTCTCTCTCTTACACTTGGGTTGTGAATTCGTTCCGAAAACGTGCTTGTACATCAAAGTGAATTTCCCCCTTAGGAAATAATAGAAACTAGAAGATCATTCATTCCACAAACCAAAAATATCCATATAAAAATAATTAACTCAAAAATATAAAGTAAAAATAAAACACTTCGTGGCTGTAGTAAAACGAAAGAGGAGAGGATTGAGAGGGGCTGCATAGGATGAGACAGTACAAAGACAGGAGAGCACAAACATGCATGTACACACACACACACACACACACACACACACAAACACACTCTAACAGAATCACTGCTCTGTCGTGAAACCTCGAGGAACCTCTCTAATGAAACTTGCTTTTGCCTCCTTTTAAGGATTTCGCTGAAATGTAACGTTGCGTTGTCTGTGTCCTGCACATCTCCTACAGCCTTTTAAACTTGTTTTCTTCACGGAGGACGTTGTTATAGTACAGTTACTAAAGAGCAGTCACTACACAAAGACACAAAAACAAAATTTACATTTGCATGGATGTTGACTAAAAAAGTGGCACATTATCTCTTTTTTTCTTATTTTGAAATGCTAGTTTGCACTTTTTACCCCCTCCCCCTCCCCTTATTGCTGTGTGTGTAACCTGCTACTGCTGTAACACTATTATTTCTCTCACGAGATCAATAAAGTATATCTATACATCCATCTATCTATCTATCTATCTGAGTGGCGCACACACACTGAGACTGAGCAGGGAAGACTGTTACCCACAATCCCATAGCATAATAGAGAGAGAGAAGAACCAATGGCTCAGCAGTGACGCTTGGCAGACAAAGCGCAAGTTAAAATTTTTTCAATTTTTGCTCTTTTTTGCAGACCAAGTTACTCGCAATCCAAGCTTCCACTGTGTATATATATATATATATATATATATTTTTTTTTTTCCACTTTTCACTTGTTGCAAATAAATTTCCTACAGCTATATTTTTTTCTTGAGGTAATAACGCAGTCACTCGCTAATTACCAAATGCGGTTCTTCACCTGATTAAGGGTTAAACAGATCTCCCCAGCCATCAGCTTCTTCTAGTAACACTTGAGTGACTTTTCATTCCTCCCATAGAGTAACTAAATCAATAATTTTTCACTCTGCCGTTATGGAAGTATCGAGGATGAACAGAACGTCACTAGATTATTAACGTCTATGACCTCTTGCAACAAAGGGCCTAGAACAGAGAGTTGGTAATAATACACTCAACATGATTTTGCATAAAAACAGCATGCTTCTTTGTAATGTAAAAGAGCATGACCGTGTCATTTTCCGGCAGGATAAAACACGCCACCAGTTACACAATGAGCGAGGTCGCAAAAGTGCACAGGAGGCCACGAGGTTTCGCTGGCAGTGTCTCAAATTAAATACATATTTATTTCTGAGAGACACGAAGCCTTAGATTTTGCTTCAGTGTTAAGTAACGGCACTGTTAGTCATCTTTTAGTCAATTTAGCAGATAGTTAATATGATTTAATAATATTTAATTAATATTATTAAATGAATATTGAAAAAAATAAGACGAGCTAAATTGGGCCGGGAAAGCTAAGTGTTAAAGGTGTTGGACTTCTGATCAGACGGTCCCAGGTTCAAACCCTAGCAACTGCCCCGTTTGGCCTTTAACCTCAACTGCTCATGTGTGTAATGAGATAAGTGTAAGCTGCTATAGATAAAGGAGTCTGCCAAGTGCCCCAAAATTAGTTTGCCTCCTTAAATAACTACAAGTGGAATATTACTTCATTAACCTTATTTACAACAGAGTTCCAAAACATTAAAAATAAATAAATAAATAAAGCCCAATTCTTAAATTTGTCTTTATTTTATTGTACCAGGATTGTATTAAACTGTGGATCTCTTTACCAACAAAGACACCTTAGATAAATTAATCATTATCTCCATCTATACCGTTTAATCCTGTATTCAGGGTCGCAGGGGGGACCTAGAGTCTATCCCAGGAGACTTTGGCACGAGGCGAGGCGCACCCTGGACAGGGCGCCAATCCATCGCATGGTACACACACATACGTACACACGTACACACATTCACACACTACGCGCAATTTGAGAACACCAATTAACCTAACCTACATGTCTTTGGACTGTGGGAGGAAACTGGAGAACCCCACAGGAAATCTTCCAAGCACAGGGAGAACATGCAAACTCCATGTACACAGAGACGGGAATCGAGCCTGGCCGGGAATCGAACTCGCACCCTGGAGGTGCAAGGCTACAGTGCTGACCACAATACCACCTTAGATAATTTAATTAATCAAAATTATTCTCAACGGATTAAACAAACATAACATTGAGCTATGCTTATTGTTTAAAACCTAATCTATAACTAAGATCCTGACCCAAAACTGACTTCCCTAGAGGAAGTGAATCAATGTGTTTATGTAGCCGGTATAGGAGTAAACAGATGGAGGGAAACATGCTGCCTTGAATTTTCTCAGGCTGAACCGAGCACACTTGCCGTGTCCTCCCCAAGACCCAAGGACAAGCATTATACTGACAAGGAAGTCAAACAAAATCTCTGAACCGAATTAACGCCACAAACACGTCCTACTGTACTTACCTATCAAATTACAGTCAAATCAAAGTCTAAATATTAGCTTTTGAGATTTGATTAGTGAGGAAAAACACACAACAAGCCATGCTGTTCTCAAAATACTGCACACTGAAACATTTTTCACACTGTCTGAAGTGGGTTGTTCCAATAATAACACGATTTACCAACAATTGCTATGTTTATTTAACCTCTTAAATGTGACAAACATGTGATATGTTAACAGTTTAAAGTTATATTTAATTAAATTAAATTAACAGAGATTGGGGTATTAGTAGTTAACAGATTATGGGCCTGGGTGATGATGGTAGAATAATTATAAAGGTCTTGACTAAAACAACATGCATCACAAAGAAGTTTTAATTTTCTGCAATGGAAAAGTACTCTGACTAGTTACTTTTATCAGAAAGTAACACTAATGTAACTGATTACTTTTTAAAAACAGTGGTCGCAAAAGCGGAGTGGTCCCCTAACAGTGGTCGCAAAGCGGCTTATGAAAAAAAATGGAAAAGTAGGAAAAGTTTGAGGACATACAGTATGTTAAAATAATAAGCATCAGATTGTCCGTGATGAGCAAGCTAAGGGTGACAAGAAAAAACTTCCTGAGATGGCAATAAAAAGAACCTTTGAGGGGAGCCAGACTCAATAGGGAACTCATTTTAATGGTCTTAAACATCTAAAAGAAAACTTCTCTCTCATGCTATAGCTGTGATAAACAGTTATGTCCTCAACGCCCCCCCCCCCCCCCCCAATTTGAAGCAATTTGTCATTTTTACAAACAAAACAGAGCGTAAACTCCAACCTGAACACCTTTATGACCCATAATAATCTGAGATTATACAACAGAGATTCCTTTCAATAAATGTTGCATGAAAGTCTAAAATGTTCATGCTATAGCCAGAGTTCATTGTGCTGTTATATGTGATGATGGTGGACCTTTGGACCAACCAGACATGGGCATTTGTCTGTGGTGTGGTGGGACAGTGTCTGAACCAAGCGATAATTTGTAGGGCTTCTGTCTAACTTCAGCTGTTGCAGAAACAAAATGCCGAACAAAGTACCATCAATTAGGAAGCAAGGCCGGGAATTATCCGAGTAGGGAGTCCAATGGCAATCAGAGCACACTGTGTATTTGATCACACTGACAGTGTCAATAAGGAATGTTTAATCACGGCTCCAGCCGTGAGGCTTCAGTTCAAACAAAGACAGGATTAACTGTTCCACCAGCCAATCGCCTGCAACTGTGACTAGACTACAAATCCAAACAGCACCAGCAGCCATTCTGTTCACCTGTCTTCTTTCCTTTAACACAAACTAAGACACGGTGGAGAAACGGACCTGCACAGAGATGCCCTTAAACTGCCATGCAAAAATCAGACGAGATAAAAAGTGTTAATGGATGAGGATTAAGAGTTGAAAGAAAGCAACAACAGTGCTGATACTGGTGGGGGAAAAAAAAGAAAAAAGTATTTGACGATTGGTTTCTCAGCATGCTCTTACATGCTTGTCTCTCTCAATAAACACACACGCAGAATTTGTATCAACGTTAACAGGTGAATCTTGTGAATGTTAGATCTTGAAGCTTTGGATTACTGTTCTGTCAAAATTTCAACTGTGGAAAGCAAAAAAAAAAATAAATAAAATAAAAAAAATAAACCAAGCAATTGCTGTGCTGTTCATATTTAAGTTCTGATCATCATATACCCACTTATGCAAGGGGAGCCTGTTTGGCTCGTGTGTTTAAGGCTGAACTCTATATTTAGGCATAAAAAAGATATAAATAGAACAGGAAACCAAAGCGTCACATTAGGTTTCTCTAATCTACATGCAATATGAATATGTTCCTGTTTAGCCCAAACAAACCCTTTAAATGTTAGTGTTTTTCCTCCTTTAGTACATCCACAACTAGTCTCAAAAAGTTCCATTTAGTCTGATCAAGCTGGTTTGAGCAGCCAAAAAAAACTTAGAACTAGAAGTTCAACGTTGGGACCCACTGCATTAACCCATTGTTTATTATTTACAGAAACCACTAATTTATTAATTTAAATTACCTTACAGACAAAAAAAAATCTAAATACAATATACTTCATGTACATTTATTCAGCTATATAATATTAGGCTTTTCTTTTCTGTGTACACTATTTAGGCTAGTTTTTGGATAAATTGAACTTTTCATTCTTGTACTTGGCCCATACGTAACACGTTTACTGACCATCTGACTATATTTAGATCAAACTAAATGATTTATTGATTTATAAGTATCTCGATTTTATAAAATATTCTGATTTAATAATAAATTTTTTCCTGATTTTCTTAAACCTTTTGAAAGGTTTAAAATTGTATTGTTTAATTAAATGTAGCCCGTTCCTTACAAAATTACTTAAAAACCAAGGGCAGCGTTTAACAATACAAACCAACATAAAAAAATAATTAAAAACTTCAAATAAATTAAGCAAAAAAGGCTACAAGTAAAAAAAACAACAACAAAAAAAACAGCAAGTGTTACCGTTATAATTATAGTTTCTAAACAAAATAAAAATGGTGTGAATAGTTCAAAATGCACCACCTGTAGGATTATAAATAAATGGCAATGTTTCCACCTCGTGGTGTTTTTTTGATAATGTAACGTTTCTGTTGCTCCACTCAGAAAATTCTGTGCTCAGTTTTCTGATTTTCTGTGCTAAAATCACCCATCAAGGACAATCAAACAGAAAAACAGCCAATTCTGGACACGGGACAATCAACCTATTATAAACCTAAATAATAAATTTAAAACATTGATTCTGAAGTCAGACAAATTAATCCTGATTCATAACTGAATCGCTCCATCTCCACTAATAAGTCATTTCAATATTAACTTTAATTACAATGGTTTATGATTACCTTTATATGTTATAATTAAAGACCCCTGCCTATGCCTTATAGATTCCTCCGTGTACTCACCTACAGCAGGTGCATCATACTCGTCCCCCAGCAGGATCTCTGGGGCGGAGTAGGCCAGAGACCCACAGCTTGTTGTGAGCTTCTTCCCAGGCTGAAATTTATTACTAAAGCCAAAGTCAGTGAGCTTTACGAGGCCCTGCTTCTCGAAGAAAACCACATTTTCAGGTTTTAGATCGCGGTGCACCACATGCAGCCGATGGCAGTAAGAAATGGCATGGACGATTTGGGCGAAGTATTTCTTGGCCAGTTCCTCGTTGAGCCCCTCCTCGTGCTTCATGATGTAGTCGAACATGTCGCCTCCGTCCCCAAGCTCCAGGATCAGGTACAGCTTGGTCTGCGTGTCGATGACTTCGTAAAGCCGCACGATGTTAGGGTGCTGCACCAGCTTCATGCAGCGCACCTCCTGAAAAAGGTGTCCTGTGGCAACAGTGTCCAGCTTGGTCTTGTCAATGACCTTCACAGCCACTTTTTCACCGGTGAATACATGGCGTGCCAGCTTTACCACGGCGAAATGACCGCGCCCCAACGTCTTATCCAGGTCATACAGTCCGGCGATCTTGCCGTCATAGCCACGCTTAATACCTGCCATGACTGCTACTCCCCGGCTGGACAGGAAGAGGGGTTTAACCCCAGGGGAGGAGTTTATAGTGGGGTAGGGGGAGAGGAGAGCTCACTTTAGTACACTGGCTGGTAACAGCAGACCCATCATGACAGGATCCTGAGAGGGAAATTAAAAACATTAAAAAGAAATTAGGTGAAATTTTATCATTTTATTTTCAGTTGAAAATTTAATATGAGGATAACAGCGTTAAATGTGATTCATAAGCAACTTTGGTCTTTGAAACGGTGTTTTAAAACACTTCCCTTTGCTGTCTGAATAATTATGTAAAAATATTAGTGCAAACACTAATCCTCACGTGTCAAGCACCTCAGCGTGAAACATCAAAGATCTGGGAGTGAAAAACGGCACTTGTTTTGTTTGTGCACTGGTACACAAAATAATTATTTTGTTCTTACACGGAATAACTGTCAGGTGTGCAAACGTGTTCCATCATGACAACGCTTCCAACGCACAAGCATGCTTCGTAAACACACAGATTCCCAAAGCTGGATCGAAAGAACCTGAGAGCCCTGATTTCGTCTCCAATAGTCGTCTTTGGCACGAATAACAGTGTGGACGGGACCTTATCACCAACATCAGTACTTGACCTCATTAATGCTCTTATAGCTGAACACATTAATCTCTACACCCCTACTCCATAATCTAGTGTAAAGCCTTCCCAGAAAAGTGGACGTTATAACAAAACAACCAGAACAAGACGTCCAGAAAGCATTGGTCAGGTGTCCATCAAGCAATTTTCCTCTGGGATTAATAAAGTTCTTCGAATCTTGAATCACCAAACATTTGTGCACACAATACATTTCTTTTACATTTTTCTACCTCGTTGTTTAATGGATACCCAATAATGAAGCCAGTAACACTAATCCTAGCAAATTAAAATTTTATTTGTCACATACACAGTAGTACGATATGCAGTAAAATGATTAGTAAAGCTGCAAGTCATGTTAAATTTGGTTTTGTTTGACAGCACACACACACACTCCACCAGTCCTATAGTTATATAACCACACACTCCTGAGCATTTTTGAACCTGTAACTAGTGACTAGGCTCGGGCCTAATATACGGAGCTCCAACATTCCAGACTGCTGTAACCAGTCAGACCACAGCTCCCATCTAAAGTGCCTCAGTGACTCAGAGCTTTCCCATCAGACTGAGTGCATATAAACACTAAAATCTAATGTTACACTAGTCAGATGTATATCTAACTGTTTTATCTACATCTAGTCTTCCACACACGTTCTTCTTAATGACAGGGAGAACATGATGGTTACTACTGTACCACTGACCGTGAATTACAAAACTTTGGATCATACATACATTCACGCTTTATTCATCTTTATTCAACAAATATTTGACATAAAATTAGTTTTTGATAAAGTTTTATTTACGTTTATTTAAGTTTAATTGACTTCTTTTTTTTCAACAAGCAAACCTTTAATTATCAAACTTGCTCTTTTTGCAAACGGTGTGTTCTGTTCATGTTACACTCGACTGAACTTAAGAAAACACCCACAGTGAAACTGTCAGGTTCAGAGTGGTCTACTACTCGTATTAATTAAAGCGAGTGTTACCTGTTGAATCATATTCCAAGAGGTCAATTTGTTGACCCAATTCTAGCATTTAAGACATGAAAGGAACATGTAAATAAAAAAATATATTGTAATATTTAAATTTAATCATTTATAAATTATCCCTCCCTGGTAATATTTTACAATTTAAGCAATTCTGGTTTGACTTGTCACTTTTTTACATCGCTATAGAAATGCAATGAGGTGATCATACACCCTTCTTTAAAGTGATTTGTATTTTAATGCCTTTTTATTAGGCTTGTCTTATTGGTACAGAATATTTGACAAGAATTATTTACACACATACAGCTGCAGTAGTAGTTTACAGGGACCTTTACAAGACGCACCATTACAAGACACATCTGTTTCTCCAGTACATGGACAAGTACTCCCCCCCCCTCCACTCTTCCCAGTTGTGTTCGACTAATCGCACTTAGTTATTAACCTAGTTAACCCAGTGTAAGTATGTATCCAATGATGTAAACATTAAAGCACTTTTTGTAAGTCGCTCTGGATAAGAGTGTCTGCCAAATGCCTAAATGTAAATGAATCCCCTTGAAACCCCATGGACTTGCACAGATGATGAATTACTGGGCTCTTGGTTACCATGAGAATGGTGTTTGTCAAGCCTATTCAAAACATTTTATCTAGCACAGACATGCAAAAAAAAAATGCTGTATGACGTCTACTTTGTGTAAAACGTGTTTGCCATTTTAAAGCAATATGTAATTACACAAGAGTTTTGGCTGTCAACGCATTACTGGTTTTGGGAGTGGTTCACTGTGGCTGAATGCAACAACAAGACTTGACGACGACAACATTCCCTACACATATTTTAAATACCTAACATCTTACACAGCACAGCTCGATGGAAACAGTCATCTGTGATTAATGGAGCTCTTGTAAGCTAATATTTATTACTCTGTAGCAAATGGTGCCGGTGTGATACGGCTGAAATCATTAAGCGCAGGCTGTAATTGACCAAAATTAAAAAGTCTGTAAAATTTACTGCCAAAACATTTCATACATCACAACCCCACCTCAACAGGTACAGTTGAATATAACGCATATATATTTTTATGTAGCTTGATTAAAGAGGTACCTGTTTATTGACATTACAGACATGTTAGTAGTGCACCATTACAATGTTACAAACACAAGCGCTGTATATTTTTATGTATTGAGTTCAGTGCTATGAAGATGAAACTGAAGGCCTTATGGTTAAATCACTTTTTTTGTGTGGGTGGGATGCTAAAGACCTCACTTACTGTTAAACAACCATTGTAAAAATGTGAACAGCTAATTGGTGTGTGTGCACTTTATCAGCCTCATCAATAAAACAATCTGCTTATTGTGCATGTCCCCATTTGTCCCACCAAACCAGGTCTGACCGGTCAAGGCATGGACTCCACTAGACCTCTTAACGTGTGCTGAGATATCCAGCACCAAGATTTGGGGAACATATCATTTAAGTCCTGAAAGTTCTGCGGAAGGACCTCCATGGATCAGACCATACATGGTAAACTCAGCAACACCAACAGGCCTGGAAGAATACTAAAGTGGATAATCACATAATTCTTTCCTTAGTGAAGAAAAACCACTTTACAACATCCAGCCAAGTCTCGAACACGGAGTCTACGATCAAGAGACATCAGAAAAATGCCTGCTTAGATCTGGCACAAGATTCTTCAGACAGATGAGACCAAGATTTACTTGTTCCCAAATGATACAGAAGAGAAGAGGAAGATGAGGAAGAGAAACATGAAAAAGATAAAGGACTGATGGTGATCCAAAGAATACCACACGGGCCACATGGTAGAGTTAATGTCATGGTATGGACATGCACTTCACAGTACAGAAGGATTAAACTGACCAAAGAGCTTCTTAAAGCAAAAAAAAAAGGTTTTAACTCAATAAAAAGTATTTTGTAACGAACTTTGATTTTTGACTAATGTTGGTTGATTTCTTCTTCTTCTCTACTGTACACTCTTTTCAAACAGATTAAACATCAATAGTACAGTCAGTCAATGCAGTCATGCTCACAGTCGTACATACAGGTAACAACCACCAATGCACAAAGCAAAATTTAAGTATATTAAAATATTATCAGGCTGAAAAAAAGAGAAGGTTAAAATATGCCTTCACCTGATTATTAACTATTATTAACTATTGACAAATCTCAATGCTGCATACTGAATTATCAAAACAGAAAAGAACTTGCAGTGAAAGATTTTTGTTTGATTTTCAACTTTCAACGTGAGCAAGTGTGATCTACAGCTAATAACAGAAGTTCAATATTGCTATCCGAGTCTGCCTTGCAGAACCTGAAGGACTGAGACTATGCTTGAATATGCCGCACACTTTTATTTGGAATTTCACTTTAACTTTTTTTTTAAACTAGCCCACACAGGATAAACAGCAATACAATATAATATGACTACAATACAGGAGATTTATTATGTGAACTTAGAAGTGATTAACAGCAGTTGGAATAATTTACGTAATTCATTTGATGAGTTTTAAACCTAAAAAGGAAACGTGTTACTAAGCAATGTTAACTAAAACAAGCTGTTGGCATGGAGAGATTGCACATGCGCTCAGTGGAGGGCCATCAAAGAGTTCAGATGAACCGGTGACCGTCATCATCAGATCAATGTAGAGCCTTAACTCTGATAAAGTAATGCTTGACAGGCGGTCACATCACCAAAGAAAAATGTCCACCATATATAAAAATATAACCTACAGAGTTTAATAACAGCAAGAACAAAAAAAAAAAAAAAAAAAAAAAAAGAGTTTGAACAGTAAACTTGTGTGTGGAAAAAGAACATGCTATTTAAAGTAACTATTCTGTGACTCAGAAATGTTAACAGAAAGACATGAAGTGGAACCAACAGCAAGAAACTGATGTTCATTTCTCACTTGACATAATCAAGCTTGTGATCTAAACAAACCGTTCTATCTGTGCAGTGCGAGCTTACAAAGCTTAAATAATAAAGTGTTGCATGACAAGCATTGATTTGGAATCGCTTCGAGTCACTGTCAAGTGGTGTTAAGGCTGTGTTCATTTGTTTTTTAACGCAACTGCGACTCTAGAAGAAAGCACGAAAGTATTACACTGGAGTTTGTTTACAAAGCAACAGTCCATGTCAACACACAGACAAATCCTGTAAGATGTAGCGGAGATCATTATGAATGTCGGGTTGGCAAGAGTTCAGTGCCAAGATTAAAGTGGCAGAATTCAAACTGATTATGTTTTTTATGTGCCACTTTCTGGTCATACAGTGTGGGTGGGGTGGCGGTGTGGGTGGGGTGGCGGGGTGGGGGGGTGGGGGGGTGGGGGGGGGGGTTGGGATAGCTGTTACATAGGCAGGCAAACATACGGTAGCTTTGGGACACTTTTTTTTCCAGCAGTGTGGATTAAGTTCTCATGTCAAGAGCTTGAAATTTACACAATGATCCAAGAGAAAATGATTACACAGCTCACCAGGAAAAAAAAAAAAAAAAAAAAAAAGATGCAACATTTTTACGGAATCTGCCAATAAAACTTGTTTGGGTTTCAAACATCTTGTTTGCTTTGACGCCTTGTAATGTGACTATTGTATTTGAATACTCATTAATGTTTATTAACGTCTATCATAGACGCGTGTACACAGGATCAGTCTTGTCCGTATTCAATTATTTAAATGTTTATAGAACAAATTGTATTTGCTATAGTGACTTTATTTAACTTCTTTATCTGTGTCAATCTTTACCAATAATGTTTGTTTTGCATAATAATGCTCGATATCTTCAATATCTATTAACTTGTACATCACAAGAGGACACACATAGTTCATATCCTGAAAAGTAAAGGGTATTAGTGTTCTGAAAAGTAAAAACCCAATCAGACTTTCTCGTTAGGCACAAAAGTTGAGCAAACAGTGTTGCCAGATTGAGTGGTTTCCCTATAACTTTTAGCTGTGGGCTACTTCTTATCACCTTTGACTGAAAAAATGTGTTTCAGGCTAGTAATTAATAGATGGCTAACATCAGTGAAAAAATGTATGTGCATTAACAAATTTGCCTTAAAAATGCCATTAATAAAAATCCCTTGACCTGTTGCCACGATGGAATTATATAATTTCAGAAATTCAATTAAATGCTATTTTGTGTGTGTGTACAAAATATATAGTGCTTTTAATAATAACACAAAGCAGCTTTACAGAAACCATGGAGGCAATAAATAAGGAATAAACTTTAATATATATATATAGTAAAATACTAGTTTTCTTGCTCATTTCATTCATTCATTATCATGGTGTCTTTACAATGAACTGCGTATTATTTTTCATAACCTAGATGATGACAAGCAAGCTCATACGGTCATGGGATATCTCAAATTTTTATTTTGAATTTAAATCTCACACTTCTCTTGTCATGTAATGATCTGCTGTGTACGATGTAATGATGATAATGCCTTTCTGCCCTTGCAATTGCTAAAGTGCCCCTTGAAGGACTTCAAAAATACCTTTGTGCCCCTGCTATTTGTAGGGCATTCAACGCAATTACTGCAGTGTCTCTTGGGACATGAAGCTCATACCCTGTATTTGACTGGTTGTTGTTTTTATCAAACTGGGTGGGCTTTCGAAGAGGCCTAGCCATTTTTATATGGTCATTCGGTAACCCGAAACGAGCAAAAAAAAGAAAATATATATATTTTTTAAATAATGCTGTCAGTGGACTTTTGGTTTGCTCCTGTTCAGGGGTCGCTGCTGTGGACCATACAAACTGCACAACAAGTTACAACAAAAGTTTGGACAACAAACTAAAAAGACTTCTAAATCCTATAAGCCAATATTTTAATCACAATAGAACATCGAGAACTTCATAAATGTTCAAACTGAAATTTTAAACTTTTATCCACTAAATGAACTAATTTAAAATTTCAAGCCCATTACATCTCTCAAAAAAGTTGGCACCTGGGCAACAGAGGGCTGAAAAAGCAAAAAAAATTTAAAAGATTCAGCCAAGTAAATTGACATCAGGTCTGTATCATGATTAGCTATAAAAAAAAAAAAAAAAGATGTCTTAGAAAGGCAGAGTCTCTCAGAACTAAAGATGAGCAGGGGTCCTCCAATCTGTGAAAGAGTACGTAAAAAAATTCTGGAATACTTTAAAAACAACGTTCCTCAATGTCAAATCGCAACGCCTTTGCAAATCTCATCATGTACAGTGCATACCATCATCAAAAAAACTGAAGAAATCTCAGACGACCCTGCATCGCTCATCGGCATGATTGTGTCATTGCCATTACTAAATGGGCCCAGGAATACTTCCAGAGATCACTGTCAGTAAACATAATCCGCGGTGCCATCTGCAGATGTTAACTAAAGCTCTATCATGCAAAATAGGAAGCCGTATGTGAACATGGCTCAGAAGCACTGTTGTGTCCTGTGGGTCAAGGATCATTAAAAATAGACTGTGGTATATAAAATAGACAAAGTAAAGTCACATAGAAAAGTGTTCTATGGTCAGACAAGTCCAAATTTTACATTCTTGTTGGAAATCATGCGGGCTAAAAAAGAGGGAGACCCTCCAGGTTGTTATCTCCATTCAGTTCAAAAGCCAGCATCTCTGATGGTACAAGGGTGCATAAGTGCATTCAGTATGGGCAGCTTGCAAATTTTAAAAGGCACTATGAAGGCTGAAAGGTATATCAATGTTTAAAACTATGTCTGTTTCAAAGAAGGCCTTGTGTATTTAAGCAGGACAATGTAAAAGCGCATACTGCAGCTACAGTATTACAACAGTATGGCTTCGTAGTAGAAGGGTCTGGGTGCTGAATTGGCCTGCCTGCAGTCCAGATCTTTCACATTTGACGCATCCTTAAACAAAAAAAATGTGTCAAAGCGACCACAAACTCTTCAGCAGCTGGAAAAAATTGGACCAAATTCCAACACTGAAACTCCAGAAACTCATAACCTTAATGCCGAGATGTCTCCAAACTGTTTTAAAGAGGAGATGCTGCACTATGGTAAACATGCTCCCAACCCAACTTTGAGATCCGTATCAGGTATCAACTTTAAAATTAGCTCATTCAGTGCATAGGTTACCCATGTTCTATTGTGTGCAAAATATTGGTCCATGGGATTTAAAAGTTAATTTTCCTTCTATTAAAATTTAAAAAACATCCTCACTTTTCCTGAACTCGGGTTGTAGAACAGGTTTTATGCCGAATGCTCTTCCCGACGCAAGCCTCCCATTTTATCCGGGCTTCGGACCAGCACTGCATTCAGTGGCTGGGGTTTGGGCATTGGCTGGGAATTAAAAACTCAGGCCTTCCGCATGGCAGAAGAGAAAGCTGCCACTGATAATAAAAATAATATAAATTTACGTTTTTGTTAAAGAATGCATTAAATAGATATATTTGTATATTTAAATATAATGGCAGTAAAAGTGTATTTCACACTATGATGGTTGAACTTGAACCCCGACCTTCCAATCAGTAACTGTTTGGGCCACCACTGCCCCATTATCCACCGGTGGGGTATAACTTGTTTCCTTATTATCTTAAAACAGCGATGCTTTAGTTCTTTAATTAGTCCAATCTTCTAACCTTTTTGTTTTTACACTCCGGTCATACAGAACTGTTTACAAAGCATCACTTTTGCGCAAATATTAACCACTAAAAGTCATTAGAAATGAGAAAAAAAATTATCAATTCAGTTACGTATCGTGATTCTTTTATGTAGCAATTCATACATCATCATGCTGACTGCCAAATCGATTTATTGTAACTACTTTATTTTATATATAAATATGTTGCAGTTCCTCTATAATCCTACAGATGGTGCACTCTAAACTATTCACACATTGGCAGGAAGCAGAGTTCCTGTGTAGTAGGAACAAATTATTTACCAAGTTTGTTTAGAATTGTAACAAAATCCTTATATCGAATACTGATGTTTATAAATACCTATCCAAATCATCACCTGGGTATCGTGATATCCTCTTAGCTGGTCCCTGGTGACTCCCTTCCCTAACAGTCATGCTTGTCACCACATAGCTGGTGTTCTGTCGAATCATGCTACTCGCTGATAGACGCCACAAAAACAATCCTATTTGGTTTGGGGTTGGGATAGCTGTTACATAGGCAGGCAAACATACGGTAGCTTTGGGACACTTTTTTTTCCAGCAGTGTGGATTAAGTTCTCATGTCAAGAGCTTGAAATTTACACAATGATCCAAGAGAAAATGATTACACAGCTCACCAGGAAAAAAAAAAAAAAAAAAAAAAAGATGCAACATTTTTACGGAATCTGCCAATAAAACTTGTTTGGGTTTCAAACATCTTGTTTGCTTTGACGCCTTGTAATGTGACTATTGTATTTGAATACTCATTAATGTTTATTAACGTCTATCATAGACGCGTGTACACAGGATCAGTCTTGTCCGTATTCAATTATTTAAATGTTTATAGAACAAATTGTATTTGCTATAGTGACTTTATTTAACTTCTTTATCTGTGTCAATCTTTACCAATAATGTTTGTTTTGCATAATAATGCTCGATATCTTCAATATCTATTAACTTGTACATCACAAGAGGACACACATAGTTCATATCCTGAAAAGTAAAGGGTATTAGTGTTCTGAAAAGTAAAAACCCAATCAGACTTTCTCGTTAGGCACAAAAGTTGAGCAAACAGTGTTGCCAGATTGAGTGGTTTCCCTATAACTTTTAGCTGTGGGCTACTTCTTATCACCTTTGACTGAAAAAATGTGTTTCAGGCTAGTAATTAATAGATGGCTAACATCAGTGAAAAAATGTATGTGCATTAACAAATTTGCCTTAAAAATGCCATTAATAAAAATCCCTTGACCTGTTGCCACGATGGAATTATATAATTTCAGAAATTCAATTAAATGCTATTTTGTGTGTGTGTACAAAATATATAGTGCTTTTAATAATAACACAAAGCAGCTTTACAGAAACCATGGAGGCAATAAATAAGGAATAAACTTTAATATATATATATAGTAAAATACTAGTTTTCTTGCTCATTTCATTCATTCATTATCATGGTGTCTTTACAATGAACTGCGTATTATTTTTCATAACCTAGATGATGACAAGCAAGCTCATACGGTCATGGGATATCTCAAATTTTTATTTTGAATTTAAATCTCACACTTCTCTTGTCATGTAATGATCTGCTGTGTACGATGTAATGATGATAATGCCTTTCTGCCCTTGCAATTGCTAAAGTGCCCCTTGAAGGACTTCAAAAATACCTTTGTGCCCCTGCTATTTGTAGGGCATTCAACGCAATTACTGCAGTGTCTCTTGGGACATGAAGCTCATACCCTGTATTTGACTGGTTGTTGTTTTTATCAAACTGGGTGGGCTTTCGAAGAGGCCTAGCCATTTTTATATGGTCATTCGGTAACCCGAAACGAGCAAAAAAAAGAAAATATATATATTTTTTAAATAATGCTGTCAGTGGACTTTTGGTTTGCTCCTGTTCAGGGGTCGCTGCTGTGGACCATACAAACTGCACAACAAGTTACAACAAAAGTTTGGACAACAAACTAAAAAGACTTCTAAATCCTATAAGCCAATATTTTAATCACAATAGAACATCGAGAACTTCATAAATGTTCAAACTGAAATTTTAAACTTTTATCCACTAAATGAACTAATTTAAAATTTCAAGCCCATTACATCTCTCAAAAAAGTTGGCACCTGGGCAACAGAGGGCTGAAAAAGCAAAAAAAATTTAAAAGATTCAGCCAAGTAAATTGACATCAGGTCTGTATCATGATTAGCTATAAAAATAAAAATAAAAAGATGTCTTAGAAAGGCAGAGTCTCTCAGAACTAAAGATGAGCAGGGGTCCTCCAATCTGTGAAAGAGTACGTAAAAAAATTCTGGAATACTTTAAAAACAACGTTCCTCAATGTCAAATCGCAACGCCTTTGCAAATCTCATCATGTACAGTGCATACCATCATCAAAAAAACTGAAGAAATCTCAGACGACCCTGCATCGCTCATCGGCATGATTGTGTCATTGCCATTACTAAATGGGCCCAGGAATACTTCCAGAAATCACTGTCAGTAAACATAATCCGCGGTGCCATCTGCAGATGTTAACTAAAGCTCTATCATGCAAAATAGGAAGCCGTATGTGAACATGGCTCAGAAGCATTGTTGTGTCCTGTG
Source organism: Clarias gariepinus (assembly GCF_024256425.1). Taxonomy (NCBI): domain Eukaryota; kingdom Metazoa; phylum Chordata; class Actinopteri; order Siluriformes; family Clariidae; genus Clarias; species Clarias gariepinus. The sequence continues at coordinate 20,273,891 of NC_071103.1, read as the reverse complement.
GGTCAAGGATCATTAAAAATAGACTGTGGTATATAAAATAGACAAAGTAAAGTCACATAGAAAAGTGTTCTATGGTCAGACGAGTCCAAATTTTACATTCTTGTTGAAAATCATGCGGGCTAAAAAAGAGGGAGACCCTCCAGGTTGTTATCTCCGTTCAGTTCAAATGCCAGCATCTCTGATGGTACAAGGGTGCATAAGTGCATTCAGTATGGGCAGCTTGCAAATTTTAAAAGGCACTATGAAGGCTGAAAGGTATATCAATGTTTAAAACTATGTCTGTTTCAAAGAAGGCCTTGTGTATTTAAGCAGGACAATGTAAAAGCGCATACTGCAGCTACAGTATTACAACAGTATGGCTTCGTAGTAGAAGGGTCTGGGTGCTGAATTGGCCTGCCTGCAGTCCAGATCTTTCACATTTGACGCATCCTTAAACAAAAAAAATGTGTCAAAGCGACCACAAACTCTTCAGCAGCTGGAAAAAATTGGACCAAATTCCAACACTGAAACTCCAGAAACTCATAACCTTAATGCCGAGATGTCTCCAAACTGTTTTAAAGAGGAGATGCTGCACTATGGTAAACATGCTCCCAACCCAACTTTGAGATCCGTATCAGGTATCAACTTTAAAATTAGCTCATTCAGTGCATAGGTTACCCATGTTCTATTGTGTGCAAAATATTGGTCCATGGGATTTAAAAGTTAATTTTCCTTCTATTAAAATTTAAAAAACATCCTCACTTTTCCTGAACTCGGGTTGTAGAACAGGTTTTATGCCGAATGCTCTTCCCGACGCAAGCCTCCCATTTTATCCGGGCTTCGGACCAGCACTGCATTCAGTGGCTGGGGTTTGGGCATTGGCTGGGAATTAAAAACTCAGGCCTTCCGCATGGCAGAAGAGAAAGCTGCCACTGATAATAAAAATAATATAAATTTACGTTTTTGTTAAAGAATGCATTAAATAGATATATTTGTATATTTAAATATAATGGCAGTAAAAGTGTATTTCACACTATGATGGTTGAACTTGAACCCCGACCTTCCAATCAGTAACTGTTTGAGCCACCACTGCCCCATTATCCACCGGTGGGGTATAAATTGTTTCCTTATTATCTTAAAACAGCGATGCTTTAGTTCTTTAATTAGTCCAATCTTCTAACCTTTTTGTTTTTACACTCCGTTCATACAGAACTGTTTACAAAGCATCACTTTTGCGCAAATATTAACCACTAACAGTCATTAGAGATGAGAAAAAAAATTATCAATTCAGTTACGTATCGTGATTCTTTTATGTAGCAATTCATACATCACCATGCTGACTGCCAAATCGATTTATGGTAACTACTTTATTTTATATATAAATATGTTGCAGTTCCTCTATAATCCTACAGATGGTGCACTCTAAACTATTCACACATTGGCAGGAAGCAGAGTTCCTGTGTAGTAGGAACAAATTATTTACCAAGTTTGTTTAGAATTGTAACAAAATCCTTATATCGAATACTGATGTTTATAAATACCTATCCAAATCATCACCTGGGTATCGTGATATCCTCTTAGCTGGTCCCTGGTGACTCCCTTCCCTAACAGTCATGCTTGTCACCACATAGCTGGTGTTCTGTCGAATCATGCTACTCGCTGATAGACGCCACAAAAACAATCCTATTTACCTTCACAACATTGTTTTTCCAACTCTTATGCACAACACTATATGTTTATGTACCATATTTCGACAAAAAAGTCCAGAACAACGCAAACCTGTTGTACAGCAGCAATGCATTCTGGGACTCTGCTAAGGGATCCATCAGTGATCCTTCAGGATTTGAAATCCCTGAAATGCTCCTCTCTCCTATGAAACTTTACTGGAACTCTGACGTCAGCGTGACACTCCAGTCTAACTGCTCTCTTACGGCCAGAATAATAGAAACACACCAACACGTTAGCACCAGAATGAATATAAACAAACCTCAAATATTTCAACAGACACCCGTTTGTGTTTCAGACAGGTGGTAGTTTAAAACTATGTGAACGGGCAAAATGTAAAATTTGTGAATGAATTCTAATAGTAACATCGACTAAGGTACTAAGCAGGAAAATAACAAAAGGTGGAGCTTTCCAGTGTGTGATCTTGCTCATGCTAAATATGTGCATAATCCAGATAATTAAGACTAATCAATGAAATGACATAAGGGAAAAAGCTGATCAAACCAAACGTGTGTGTGTGTGCTCTGACAGCAGCGTGGATCTGACATGCAGCTCACAAACAGTGAATACTGGCGATGATACACACCTGAAAAGAAAATAATCATAACTCGACTGCACACACACTGAATATCTACAACATTTCGAGTATTCATTTCCTCCTGGTGAAGCACAGCGCTGACTCGGGCAGGAGTCCGAGCGGAAAGCGCCGCCTGAAGCTCGCTAGCTAACCAGCCGCTTTAGCTACACACCTAGCCGGATAGCACGCTACCCACCCTGGACCGCCGGTGATGCTGGATTCAACACAGCAGATTATCCAACACCAAGCACATTCACGAGTTAGTTACACACATATGCACACAATACACATCAACACTATCAGCCATATCAGGTGTTAGAGTCTGCGCGACACCACACTGGCTAAACAATTGCAGAATTACTGTCGGCTAGCAAGGTCTAGCGCACACGCTAGCGAAGGCTCGTTAGCTCCTAATCCAGTCGCTGAGTAAAGCTAACTAGTGTGTGCTTAGTTTTTCACTTACCACTCGCTCCGGGGACATTAAAACCCGCTGAAACGCGCCCGAAAGGGAATATTATTTGTTTCACATTTAAAGGCGTTAGACAAAAAAAAAAGCCTTGTGAATGGAGCTTAGCGCTGGAGATTTGACTCTAGCGGCGCTCTCTCACGCTCACATTCACACACACACATATATACAGTTCCTGCTTTTAGTGTAGAAGCAGCTGTCTGCGCGAGCGGCTCTCCTCCCTCAACAGCTGCAGCGCGCCTTACTGGGCATGCGCAATCCACTGACGTCACAGCGACGTAGGCACTAGGAGGGTTAATTAACCGAGCCATCCAGTGGAATGAACCTCATTGAGCTTCTAGACTGGGGAGTAGAGTGTAGACTAGACGGTGAAGATAAACTCAACTTAGTTGACTAGTCTTGTTTGTAGAATTGTCTCTTTTTGTAAGTTCCCCTACATTGCTGTGCACTGCCTGTTTGTACCTTCTCATATCTCATTTAAAATATTCATTTATCTTCAATACCACTTATCCTGTGGTACACAGAACACATGGCGGGGTACACCCTGGGCGCTGATCCTTCACAGGGCACGCACACACACACACACACACACACACACACACACACACACAACAGGCAATTTGGGAATGCAAATTGACCTAATCTGCATGTCTTTGGAATGTTGCAGGAAACCTGAGTACCAAAAGGAAACCCACCAAGTGCAGGGAGAACATGCAAACTCCACACACTCAACCCAGAGGCTAGAATCAAACCCCAGGACCCTGGAAGTGCAAGGCCAGAGTGCTAACCATTATTCCCCCAAGCCACCTTTATTTAAGACAATGATACCCACATAACAAGAGATAAAAATGACTTGCCTTCCTCATGAAAAAAAAAAGATCCAGATTAGTCTGATAAGCTTCCTGATTCCAAAACATAACGTCACTGACTGATCATTAAAGAAACAAAAAAGATGAAAAAGATGGTCTTCAAGTCTGACAAGCTCAACCTGTATTCCATCAAATGTTTGGGCAAATCTTGATTGAACAACAGAACAAACCCCACTCTGCAATGTCACTCTCTTTTAACACCTCTGGTGCTATGCAACTGACCATCATTCAAAGTACAAGGAAGACATGCATCAGGGTTCTTCTCTGTCCTAACACCCAGGTGGTAAAACGAGTTTACCCTCGGTTTCCATAGTCACTGGCTCGTCAAACTAAGCCTAAATACCTATTTATTCATCATACAAGTCAATGTTAATGTATACTTCTGAGATCTGGAGTTGTCTGGCTGCCTCGAAGACTGGTGCGACTGGTGCACAGAGGTTCTGATTCTTATAATAGCTAAAAGACAACATCTATTACCCACTTACTCATTTTCTACGCTTATTCTGTACAGGGTCAGGTAAAGGGCACAACTACATATATTCACTCACACACTGAGGGCTATTTTAAATGTACATTAGCGTAACCTACGTTTCTTTGGACTGTGAGATGAAGCCCTCCAAGAACATGCCCCTTGCGGTGTAAGGCCACAGTGCTAGCCACTACGCCACAATGCTGCCATCATTGCAAATTTTACCATATTGACATCTTTGCAAGAGGCGTACATCGACATGCATAACACTAATTATGTTAAATATAGATTTTAAAAAAATTACAATTAATTATCACTAAATACTATTTAATTCTATCACTGTAGCTTTCATTATTGTAACGTCTCCAAAGCCTGACTGAGTGCCAGCAGCAGAGCACAGAGTAAGCTGGACAAACTGGTAGTCAATCTTTGCGAGACTGTAAAGTGTTGGTTGCACTTGCAAGCCTGCAATCCTGTTAAGGGTTGGACTTACCTGTACTGATTTTTGAATGACCAGTATTAATACTCGACCGTAGATTAGTAATCTTTCGAAAATATGCAGGATGGAACAGTTTGTTCATTTTTATATCTGTTTATATCCATACATGGTAGCAACTATGTCCATGCCCACTATTTATCAGACACAAAGTTCACCATGGCACTGCAGATTTTACACCTTGACAGACAAGATACAGACATATGACAGGTTTGGCCCCTGGTGTACTGGCATGTTCCCAAGAGTTTAGGCAAAATGAGATTTGTATGCAGTAGTATTATACAAGAGTATAAAAGTGAGTAGGTTTTTTACTGTGCTGTAAAATATTGGGCGTAAGTTCCTTCTCATTCATTGTGATCAGTGCTTTAGAGATTTTCCTAGAACTGTTTCTTGGTCTGCCCTAAAGGTGTACGTAGCAACATTGTCTACATACCAGGGACTAATTAATGGCTTGGCACTGGGAGCACATAAACTAGTAAGACACCCCTTTAAGGTATTCCAATGATTTGGTTAGACAGCTATTGACTTGACTTGACTTTGGGCACTTCGACTGGTTGTAAGTCAACTGGACATCTTTTGTGATCCATACTAAGCCTTAATTTACTCTTGACTTGGTAGTTCTTAGTACATTTAAACTTCAACATGTTTAGAAAATGCAAAAAGCTTTACATTTAAATTAGGACCATATGTCTTAATATAGCAACAAAATCCCCAAATAGTCTTATGAAGCCCAGTGAAAGCAAACAGCACATTAAGTGGCTCTGTGGCTTTGCTTCCTAATAAAACCACAGGCTCTTTTCTCTGTGTTCATTAAGTACCCTTTGATTTATTCCTGTCTGGATTAACACTATAAATATCAGACTTGAGCTTTATTGAGAGCGAAATGAGACTCGACTGCCATCTAGTGTTAGTTTTAAAAAGCAACAGGCACTTAATTCTTAAATAGCAAAACATAATGAGGCTTAATGAAATTGATGAATTATGAGAAAGTGATTCATAAGAATTCATGAGAATTCACCATTACTGTTCATTGTAAATAAATAAATAAATATATGCTAAAAATATCACTAAAATCTGATTTTATGCAGAGTTAAGTATTTTATCCCAAAAAGACATTTTTTTACATAGTGTTAATTTAAAATGGTGAATGATTCATGTTTGAGGATTTTGTCAAAAGTCCAGAATAAGGCAAGGCTTCTAAAACTCGCTCACTTTTTGAAACACTTCCACAGTTGAGCTGCAGAGGGCGCTACATTCATACATGCGAAAGAGATCTCAAGGAGCACATGAACACAAATCTCAACCATTCAGTATCAGAATTACAGTATGGGTTTGAATGCCTTACAGTCAGGACAGGTTCACATCCATTCCAAAACTATGATTTCAGCACACATGTATCAATAACGGGGAAATACACAGTAATGCATATCAGAGGGAATAACTACGTTTTTAAGTAAACCATACACATTCCTGTGTGGTTTATTTAAAAACATAGTTATTCCCTCTGAGTGGACTCAAAAACTGCAAATGACCTCAGTGCTTTTGCTATTTGCAGTACAACTGGACTGAAAAGAGAGACTCATTGCTCTTTCAGGTACAGTAATTTAAGCATTGATGAGATTTTGGACCATTTTTTTTAAAGCAAGGTTTTCTCTTTCTTTCTTTCTTTCTTTCTTTCTTTCTTTCTTTCTTTCTTTCTTCATTTCTTTTTATTTTTAAACTATTTTAAAACTTTTATCTTAGACGTGTGACATTAATTAAAATTGATGCTTTTCTCTAACTTGTCTAAAAGACAGAGTAGATAAAAAGTTTAAAGTAGAACACCAAAAGCTTTTTGGATGCTGATCCATTAAAAGCTACTCAATGCCACAGAGCTACTGACCGTAGTACTGTCTAATGTGAGTGATTAGGGTAGACAAAATACATGCATACTCTACATAATGTATATTGTACACACCAATAATTCAACCTTTCTGAAATGGCAATATTTTTTGTTAGCCAGTCTACTAATAATATTATGGAGTAACTACTGTTCCTGTCTGTGGTACGGTGGCTTAGTGATTAGAACTGTCGCATTGCACCTCCAGGGTCGGGTTTGGTTCATGCCTTTGGGTTTGTGTGCATGGAGTATGCATGTTCTCCCAGTGCTTGGAAGGTTTTCTCCGGGTACTTTAGTTTTCTCCCAAAGTCCAAAGACATGCAGGTTAGGCTAAATTACTTTCCCAAATTCTGCTCATACAATTACAATTTGGCATCAAGTTTGCCACCCGACAGAAATGACGGATATATCTCCAGGGTGGGGAGTATCTGTCCTCCGATGTGCTAGATGGACCAAAAATACCAAAAAAAAATTCTGTTATTGAGACAATACTATTATTATTATTTTATTATATTCTTTTTCAGAGAACTAGATCTTTGTATGTACATCATCTCTCAAGTTCTAAGATGTTAAGCAGATTGAGACGATTCTAAATTTCAAAATACACAAATGGGATCAATAAAAAAAAAGAAATAAACAAACCATAACAGTGTTATATCGTTCACTTTAGAGGGGATCACATACACACAAACAATGTACAATGAGTCATGGATCTCACATCACCAGGAGCACTGAAACAGGCCAAGAGTAAAAACACACCAAAATCCAGTAAGATTTGGATGTCTCTAAACCATTGACATAACATCTAGCATTGGAACATAGCAACTTTTGAAAATGCTCTGTACTTTAATATGCACAAAATGATGGGTGGGGGTGGAGGGGGGGGGATCTGTCTGGGGGGAGGAGATTATAGTAATAATAATAATCACTTACTCATCAACCATACTGCTTTATCCTGTACAGGGTCACGGTAGGCCTGGAGTCTATTCCAGTAGACCCAGGGCATGAGGCGAGGCACACCCTGAACAGAGAGCATGTAAACTCCATGCAAACAAAGCCGGGAATCAAACCTGGTCGGGAATCGAACCCAGACCCTGGAGGTGCAAGGCAACAGTGCTAACCACTAAGCGACCATGCTGTCAATAATAATGATAATCATTATCATCATTATTATTAGTTTTGTGAATTTTTAAAATGTTATCCCTTTTGATCATGAGTACAGCTACATATGGAAATCAGTATAGCCATAAAGTCTTATTTTTTTTAAAGAATGTTTGTGCTGCAATAAAAAATATATTCTTATAAATAATCTTATTTTAACATATCTGAATTATTAGAAGGCTAAAGTACATAATTTATTATGTTAGTAAATCGAGACATACAGTATGAGATCCTGTAATAACACAGCAAAATCTAAATATGATAGGGTTAAGTTTAAAGTCTTCCATAATGCATTGACCATAAGGTTTGAAGTGATTATTATCATCCCCACTACCAGAAGAGAAGCATGTATTGGCAACTGAAAATTGTTAGTTGCTGCCACTATTACTAATAATCTATAACTAATAAATAAACCTTACTAAGGCAGGTGGAGGGTAAACATTTTAGTTTAATTATTTTTAACATCAGAAAATTCAGTAAAAAAATCTTCTCTAAAATCAGTAATTAGCAACGCCTGTAACAGTTCAAGGTCTCAAGGACTGGAGACACTTGTACAGGAATCATCAAAGACCCAGACCACGAATAATAACATTTCAGACTCTTTTATAATCTATGCTTCACAATGCAAATCACATGTTTTAAGGAGAACCAAACCGAGATTAAGTCAGCCTTTGCAAAAGTCTGGTTTTGTGGTAACATAACTATTTTGTGTTGATTTTGGATGCGTGCAGAGGGTCATTAATTTCTTGTTTTACAGTAGTAGTGGGATGGATATTTTGTTTCAATTACCTTTCAAATAATAACATCATCAACAACAACAATAATAATACTACTAATAATAATAATCATTGTTATTATTATTATTATTACTATCATTATATTTTTAGTATATTAGTATTATTTATTAGTATATTTTTAAGTTATTATTGTTAAAAATGTTTCTTGGCAAAAGCTGATATAATAAAAATACTATAAAAATATATGGACATTTTTATTTAATCATTCGCTTATCCTGTGCAGGTCAGGGTACTAGACAGGGTACACTCTCGGGGTGCCAATCCATTGCAGGATACAAACAAATATACCCTCACACACACTATTGACAAATTAAAAACTCCAATTTGCCTAATTTGCATGTCCTTGAACTGTGAGAGGGAAACCAGAGTATCCAGGGGAAACCTACTAAGAAAAGGAAGAAGAAACTCCATGCACTCAGACCCAGACCCTACACCTTTTTTATAATTATTTTGACTATTTTCATATAATTTTAGAATAGCGATGGGTATTAAATTACACATTGGATTATGTGGTTGCCATGAAAAGTAAAAACAAGCAAAAAATTTTTGAACAGTATGCATGACTACTATTTTAAGTTAGCATTTCAGGTCTCAGTAGCAACCGGTTTGTTTTGTCAAGCCCTGATGCAGTTAAATATTATTAGCAGCCAGATTTCGTGCGACCATCATGTCAGTGCTTCAGCAAGCATTCATGCAGCTTTATTCTGCCTGCGGTTTAATGTCAATGGCAACACGAGAAGTGCGCCTCAGAGGGCATGAAAGAATACGACTTATTCAGTAACTTCACCCAGTGCCTCTGGCATGCAGCCCTTACAAAATAGCTGTGTTATTTCCTGTCTGGATCTAACCTAAATCATAGCAGCATTGCCTGCATACCAGAGCTTGATTGAATCTGCTATTGCAAATTAGAGAGTGTCCGGTGTCTACTGAGGGCTGTCAGGTGCTATCTAAATTCCTGGTGCTTTGGGGACTACCAAAATGGTCAACCCATTGAGTGAAGAAAGTGATTGTGTAAGCGTCAAATTCATTGTACTGAATCTTCTGAGTGGAATTTATTGGGACATTTGTGAAGCGGATATGCAACAAATAAATGACTCAAGACGTACTTGAACCCAGGGGTTCACAAAATTGGGGTTGCAACCACATGTGTTGTGACCATAATACCATAGTAGTACCGTGGGTACACATTAAAGTGACATAGTACCTACCATGCTACTCTATAAAATCCGACTTTAATAGTAGTACAATGGTATAATGTAATGTATTATGGTATAATAATCATTGAACAGCACAAGCACACACACTCACACATTCACCCCCTCAGAATGCCCAAACACCAGCAACTGGACACAGTGCTGGTCCCAAGCCCTAAATAAAATGGGAGGGTTAGGTCAAAAACCTATACACTCCATCAACTGACATGTTTTGGGAAAGATAAGGAAAATTGAGAACTCAAAGGAAACCCAGACAAGCACAACAAAACTTCTGCAGACAATAACCCATGCACAGGATTGAACCTGGAGCCCTCAAGCTGTGAAGCACTATTCAAACTGTAGCACTTGTAACGCACTAATTTACTGCACAAGGGACACAAACCACTGTTTCCTTTATATAGGGCCAATTAGTGACTTTAGGGCAGCGCGAGCCCTCGTTCACGTTATCGCGAGATTTGATTTCGAGCTCAGTTCTCGTGGGTGGAGTTTCGCCCTCAGCCGGGTTAGGCTTGTACAGGCTGGCAGTGCGCGAGTGAGTCGGATTCACCTCAGTAACAGAACAGTGAGGAAAGATGGTTCGTCCGTGTTGTGAAGAAAGCAGAGTGTTTTAGCTGCGCGAAGGTGTAGTCGGTGCTCGTCTGCTTCGGGGAAATCAAACGGTCTGGTGAAATGCCACGCTAGCCGTGTTCACAGAGCCGCGCACGGTCCTAGCCGTTAGTGAAGGAGCGCTGTGACCGCACTGACTTCTCGTATTCCTGACCTGTTTCTGGGTGAGTGCTGTATTATTTTACTCCAGTTCTCTCAGAAAGTGTACAGCGAAAAAGTTTTACGCCGGTTAAGTGTGTGAGAGAAGAAACGGAGGCGGTGTGCTGCGGCTCGACACAACGGCAGGTGGACGCGATGGGAAAGGCGCGCGCGCAGGTCTGTGCCATAAAGTGTACCGTTACAGTTCAATCAGTCAGTCAGTTAGTCAGTGCTGCCTTTTATATACGCCTTATTTATCACGTCATTCAGGTATTCGATTTAAATTAGTCTCTTAAAATACGTGCGACTGTCTGTCTTTAGAGTTCCAACACGGATCAGCTGGAATAAAAAAAACTAACAAAAAACAGCACGCTCTGCTACCTCATAATGTTTTTGAGCGTCTCTCATGTTCATACAGTTTTAATGAGATCAGATTTATTTTCGTGCAATCTTTTAGAAGTCCCTTATTTATTCGATTACTTTAACAGAGTGACTGCTGTCTCCTGGCGAGGGTCATGTGGTGGACATTATGGAGCCTAGTCACTAGTCCATCAGAGGGATGGTGTGATTTAGTGGAGCCAGTCCACCTACGGTATACCAGCATGTTTTTTTTTCTTCTTTTTTTTCTTTTTGGAATGGGAAAGAAACCAAGAACCCCCCAAAAATCCCAAACACGCAGGAGTCTCCACAGAAATTGCTCTGAGGAACCTGGAGCTGTGAGATGTTTTTTATTAGGAATCTTACTTGCAAAATCTATAAATACCTGTTAACCCACATATTTTAAGTGTTTAAACATTTGGCACACATTTAGCTTTGAGTTCTGTCTTACACCCATGCTGTTGTCTTATCCTCATCTCAGTGCTGCAGTCTTGCGTATGGCCCTATTCCTCATGGGAACAAATGACATTGTTTCTCGTAACCCCTGCAGGAGGACTGTCTCAGCTCCATTCCTCATCTGTCTCTGAGGAACAGGGGCTTCTGGGCCACGATGGCGTTTCGTCACTGCTAGCAGGCATTTGGAACGTTGCCTGTAACCACTCAGAAAGTGATATCTGTGACCCAGTAATGAATTTAGATTCCACCCATCTGAATGTTTCTTCACCGACTGTAGTAATTATACGCCAATCAGCCATAACGCTGACAACACTGGCAGTCGAATTAAATAAAATTGATTATCAATTATACATCAGTAAACTGGTAACTGGATCATGTGCACCCAAGGCTCATCTATATCTGGGCGGATCAAAGACAAGCCCTTCAGGGTCATCCCGCAGAAAAGCTAATGCAGTGCAAATTGCTACAGTAGACAGGTATCGGAATATAATGGGTATACAGGTTTAGCAGGCAAAGAGTTAAAGTTGTTGATCTCCCAAGATCTCAATCTGATTAAGCAAACAAGTCTGATCCAAGGAGTCCTCACCGTGCAACCCGCAGCACCCAATGGATTTGCTGCAACACACCAAAGCAAGGTCTTGTGGGGGGCCAGAGCTGCCCCAGCAGCACAAAGTGATCCTACACAATACTGAGCTTTTTTTTTTTTTTTTGCATTTTGATTTTATGAGTGCTCTGTGTCTCTAAATTGCTTAAAAGAGCATACCAATTAAATTCATTTAGTGAAAAAGGAAGTTTTTCTTAGGGAGAATTCTTACTTTATATATATATATATATATATATATATATATATATATATACACCATGGCATCAAAGTTCAAAACACAATCACACAAAAGTAATACATGCAAAAAAACTAACCAATACAGTCCTTAAGTACAAAAAAAGAACATAAAAACAAATACTTTTTTCCCTGAAGTGCAAAATGCAAACACGTTATGAGGTGTGGTGTTTAATTTAAAAGATATTATATGAGTTTGTCCAGCATCTGGCATATTTTGATTTAATGTTTTAGCAGTTGAGGCTGTAATCGAATGACTAAGCTTTGATTGTTCTTAGCAGTACTTATTCATACCTAAATGTTCCTGACTGTTTTTAGCAATGACCTCAGCCAATGTGTGTAGTGCAGCATTGCATTACATTTAAATTGCATAATACTTTATTACATTGTTATAAATATATTTTGTCATGTTCTTCCTGTGCTTTATTGACTTCCTCCAGGTATTTTATTATTTTTTTTACCCCCACAGTCTGAAGACATGTGGTGATTGGCTGATTCTTGTTTTTATAGTGTATGACTGGGTGTGTGAGTGTAAGTTCCCTGGCATAGGCTCAAAGCCCCCATGACCTTACACAGGTTAAGCTTTATATATGATGGATGGATGGATGGACGGGTGGGTGGATTTTCTACTTGATGAACCCTAGGGCTGAAACACCAACTCTGCTTGCCCTTGGCTAGTGATTTGTCCACTCATGTGGAGGAGCTTTAAAAATAATAAAGCTTTATGTAGTGTGAAGCTCCATGACTGCTTTAATTGTTGGTAACTTTTATCATTTTTATTACCTATATCACGCACATCTGCTTCTTTGCAGCCGAGATAAAAATAAATGTGGACACACTTTGGAAGATGAATGATGGTTGAAGCGACAAACAGTAAGGCAGTGGACAATGAGGGTGTAATTGTTTTTCGTTTGTTTGATGTCGAGAGAAAAAAAGTGCTCGATACATCCCAGATTCTCTTTTTGGGGCGCTTCAGGGACGTGGTCCAGTGGAAGACTGAGAGCAGTGTCTTTCCATGAGCCTGATTAAAATGCATTAGGAGCACTAGGCAGCCTTCCCCCCATCATTGTGGTGCTTATCATCCCCACAGCAAACAGCACAGCTGTATGCCACAGAGCCAAGGGAGCTCTGTCATCTCTGCTTTACCTCTCCATTCATAAGGAGAGAAGGAGGGAGAGCAGCTCAAGGACATGGCCTGTGCTTGCTATATGCTATATGAATTATGTCTGACTGACTGCATTAGTGCCAAATCTCATGATGCCAACTGCTTAAAGAGTCTTTTAATGTTTTTAGCAATTTGGTGCCAATTTATTCACCTTAATGCCACTTTAATGTGTTTGTCTGACTCCTGGTGTGGCTCAACATTAAGACCTTTCTCCCCGATGTAAACTTGATTAAATGTCTAAGGATTTGTCACTCAAGGATCCTCTTAAATTAATAATTTTTACAATACCTCATGGCAGGTTGCGCATTTTTGCACGATAATACAGAAAATTTCATCAGATAGTTTTAAGGATGAGTGCATTAGCTTAGGCACAGACAATAAATTAGTGACACTGAAGGCATAAAGAGCGAAGATTGCCCTTTCGTTTATCTCAACTGAGATGGAACAGAGCCACTGTGAGTAAACCAGCTAATGTGGAACAGATCAGTCAAGCAAATAGCTGGCTTCTTTTAGCTCCAGAAATCCTGCCTGTGTAAAGGTAAACCACAAAGCACAACGAATATAAAGGACTTATTAATATTTTACATTTTTCAATTTATTCCATCCTAAACTCGTACTGCAATTCTCCATTCTCCCAAAAGCCTGTATTTCAGAATCAGTCATCTAGGTTAGCAAGCATGTTAGGTCGAACATGACAGCTCTAATGTAAAGGTCATATTCATTAATTAGGATAGGTGCAGTCCCCTCTTTATTTAAGGCTGTGTGTTTTTTTTAAACAACAGTTTACATTATATTTTATAGAATTATTTTTCATTTTTCATTCTTTTTTTTCATTTACAAAAACAGATAAAGATTATTTCTGAAGTCATCTGGAAAATGCCTTGTGTTCGCAAGTGGCTTCAGGGGCATGAGTCAATTTCTTTTCATGTTTTGTGGAACAGTAAAGTGGCAGTAACAGTCAATGGTTCATGCATCTCTTCACTCAGTGGACAGGATTAAGGCACACAACTGGAAACGCTGCTGCAGCCGTCCTCGTCCCGGATGATCAGATTATATGGGAATGCCTTCTGATTCTCAGCATCTGATACTCCCAGGATAAAAAATTATATTGAGCGAGATTTGCCCTTTGCATTTGTAGTATTCCTAGTCTTGTGTGATTCTGCCAAGCGTGGACTTCACATGTTTTGTGCACAGGGAGAACTGCAATACATGGCATATGGTGTCTTAATACTTTTGGCTACCACTGGAGATCCAGCAAAAGGAACGACTGTCACATCGTCATTTATTAGTATTTTCATTAAAGTACGATTCTGGTGTTGTACAAAGGTTGAACAGAGAGCTTTTACTGTACTGAGGCATCATTTGAGCACCCAGAATCCCAAACAATTGATTTGCCTTGATACCATTTTCTGTGATTTTTCTGTGATCTTTTGTCTCCTTTGTTACTGATTAGGGGTAGTGCAATGCAGTGGTGCTACTGGTTACCTTTTGGTGTTTCTGTATTTAGATGTAAACGTAAAGGCTATATGGACTTAATCTGAGGTTTTAGTTTGATTGTTTTGAACTGTAGCTTTGTCCTATAAAAACACACACACACACACACACACACACACACACACACACACACACACACATCTGGGGGTCACATCTGGAGTTATTTCACCTGATAATAAAGTGAGTCAGATAATAAAGTGACCTAAAACAGAAACCCCAAATGAAAGTTATTATTATTATTAGCGGTAGTAGCAAATCCGTGGCAGGAAGGCATTTTAGCGCATAACAGTATGCCTTAGTTTAAAAAAAAAAAGTCATTTGAAAGTTTTTTTCATCTCAGAAAAGGCTTTAAAATAAGAATGTAAGGCACTGTAATGCACTTAATTCATCTCAGTCAACTTTAATTTAAAATGCTTTATGCATTTAAAAAGTAAAAGTTGATTTTTCTAAAAAGAAAACCAATTAATCTTTGTTTCTCTTATATGTTTTACATTGCTGTTTAGTTAAGCAAAATTGCATTTTATCCGATTACTCGATAAATAGATTTTTGGTTGAATACTTGATTACTAAAATATTCAATAGCTACAGCCCTAGACTGTACAGTACATTAACAAGCCAGACTATCTAAGGCATGAAAAGTTGCTTTTGAAGCTACAAGCTATAGAATTATACATGACCATTAGTATAACGTATATTACATGTGTGTATATAGGTATCGTACTACGTTAAATAACTGAAATGTCTACTCCAAGCATTTTTATACTTCTCAGCTCACCGTTCACTTTTCTGGAGAAAAACTTTTTCAATTTTTTCAAGAGCGGTGTAAGGAAAAACAAACTGCCAGTCTTGGCATGAATAAAGTCAGAGGAGTAGCACCTGTAAGCTATGGAGCTCCCACAGCTCCCTGTGTAATATTGACATCATCTCTGTAAAGCCTTTGAGGAAATTCCTCAGTGGAAATAGAAAGGACTTTTTCCAAAAGGGGCTGCTGGCAAATATTGATTCAGATTATTAGTGCGCATATTATAACAGACAAAAAATGGAAGAGTGTAATAATCACCTGCAAGGCAAACAATCTCTCATATAGATGGACTTGGATGGATACATTATTCAGGACTACAAGGCATGTGTGTCTGAGGCTGAATGAAAGTCAGCAGCTCTGAAAATTAAATACTAATGTGTGAAGTTAGGCCATTGGTCTTTTTTTTTTTTTTTCATTTTAACTCTGTAAGTCACTACTATGAGTAAAGACGTTCAATACGTGGCCAAAGGTTTGTGCGCACCTAACCATGATACCCCTGTATGGGCCTTTAATATTATCTGGCCTCTAAGGTGGAGGCACACAATTGTATGATAGGATGTCATTTTTATACTGCAGTATTATTATGTTTTCCCTTTACTAGATTACAACTAGATTACAACTACAGTATTTAACTTTCTCTCTTTGGCCCCCCCCCCACCCCCATCCCCACCCCTCTGTCTCTCTCTCGGTGCAGGTTGAGCATGAGCATGGTGGAGCTCAGCTGCGATGCATGCATTAGGCTGTAGAATGAACCTTGCAGCCGTGCTAAATGGCCTGCTGGTGTCGCTGGTTGCAGCCCTCCTGTGGAAGTACGTTCGGCTGAGCGACCACATGGCACAACTGGAAGAGGAGCTACAGCTGACGCGTCAATCTCAGGAGCTTTCACACGTGCGTATAGATTATCATGCCGCCCTGTTGGCACTGCAAGAGCAAGGCACGAGGATGGTCTGCACTGGAAAAATGCACACTGACCGCATCTGCCGCTTCGACTATCTCTGCTACAGCACCGAGGCTGAGGAGTTCATATTCTTCCATAGCAATGCCTCGGTCATGCTTCCGAATTTGGGCCCTCGCCGCTTCCAACCAGCCCTGCTGGACTTGTCGTCCGTCGAGGATCACAACACTCAGTATTTTAACTTCTTGGAATTGCCGGCAGCCGCGCTAAAGTACATGCCGAAACCCGTGTTTGTGCCAGATGTCGCCCTCATCCTCAATCGCTTCAACGCCGATAACCTGATGCACATCTTCCACGATGATCTTCTTCCAATATTCTACACCATGCAGCAGTACACAGATCTGGATGATGAGGCCAGGCTCGTCTTCATGGAAGGCTGGGCTGAGGGGAACCATTTTGATCTCTATCGCCTGCTGAGCAGCAAACAGCCGCTACTTAAAGAGCACTTGCGGAACTTTGGGAAACTCATGTGCTTCACCAAATCTTATGTCGGGTTGTCAAAGATGACCACGTGGTATCAGTATGGCTTTGTACAGCCCCAAGGGCCCAAAGCCAACATTCTGGTGTCGGGAAATGAGATTCGTCAGTTTGCTTCATTCCTAATGGACCGGCTGAATATCACAACAGAGGAGAGGCCTGAAGGTGATGATTATATAGTAGTGTTTAGTAGAACTTCTAACAGGCTGATACTCAACGAGGCGGAGTTGCTTCTTATTTTGGCTCAAGAGTATAAAATGAGGACAGTCACTGTTTCTTTGGAAGAGCAAACATTTGCAAGTATAGTCCAGCTTATTAGTGCAGCATCCATGTTGGTCAGCATGCACGGCGCTCAACTGATCACGTCCATGTTTCTACCCCGAGGGGCTGCTATTGTCGAGCTTTTCCCGTACGCGGTCAATCCTGAACAGTACACGCCGTATAAAACTCTGGCCTCGTTGCCAGGAATGGACCTGCAGTATATAGCATGGAGAAACACCATCGAAGAGAATTCTGTTGCTTATCCCGACCGCCCCTGGGACCAAGGAGGCATCACTCATCTGGAGAAAGAGGAACAGGAACGTATCCTGTCTAGCAAGGAGGTGCCCAGACACCTCTGTTGTCGCAACCCGGAGTGGCTTTTTCGGATTTATCAGGACACCATTGTGGACATTCGGTCCTTCCTGGAAGTCCTTAAAGAAGGTCTAAAAGTGAAGCCGAATCTAAAAAAGAGCAAACCTGCTAGTGTAGTACATCCTGGTAGGGTCCGACAACCCAAATGCCAGACATCAGTGCAGGCTGCCCATGAAGCAAAGCTCTCTGTGTCCTGGCAGATTCCTTGGAACCTCAAGTACTTGAAGGTAAGAGAGGTCAAATATGAAGTGTGGATCCAGGAGCAGGGAGAGAACACGTACATGCCTTACATTCTCTCCCAACAGAACTATACTTTTTCAGAGAACATTAAACCCTTTACCACATACCTAGTGTGGGTGCGCTGTATCTTTAACAAGAACCTTTTGGGACCATTCGCAGACGTACTTATATGTAAAACCTAACTCTGAATGTTAAGCTCACAGTGTCATGACCAGAGTCAGAAAAAAGGCTGATTACAAATACTGTGAAGATGGATTGGTCTGTGTGAGGGGAAAAAAAAAGAAGATTTTTCTGCAGCATGACACAAATTGTACTGTATCTCATTACCCCAGTAAATAAGAGGAACGTTTGTGCTGAGGAGGACTAAAAATAATACATATGGGCTGAACTGCCAAATCAGACTCTTTTTAGAAAAAGACTTTATCATGAGTTAAAAAAAAATTCAGTATTCAAATTGTATTTATAAAACTGCGTGAGGTAATTTATTTTATTTATTAGTTAATGATGTCTGGTGCTGAAATTTATCGTGACCTTGTGTGACCGCGTGGTGCGCAGATAGATATTTTAAAAGTTTCCTACTTTTTTGGCACAAGCAATTTTGTTAAGATTTTGCAATTCTGTCTTTTATGTGACTTTGTGAATCGAGCAAATGTTACCTGTAGTCGTTAAACTCTCATTGCTTAGCTTGACATTAGATAGCATATTGAGCCAAATTAGCTTAAAAACATAGGGGTTTTAGAAAGATGTTCTTCCTCATTTGTTCATTGTATGTGTGGTGACTTGTTTGTAGTTTTTCAGTGATGATTTTTTTGTTTTTCTTTTCGTTTTATTCTAAAAGACGTGCTTGCCTATTTTGATATTGAAACAGACTGACTGTACTGGGAACAGGGAATGTAAGGGGTGAGTCTTTAAATTGTGGGCTTTCATGATCAAATGGAAATAAAGATATAAAGCTGCTTTTGGGTTTATCAAACTATTGAAAAGGTTGGACTGTTACCTGTAGTGTCAATTATTCACTTTTTTTACGTGAGTAACTTCTAAAAGTTAAAAATATAACCTTTTCCACTGTAGTCCCATACTTGAGTATCAGTATTTGACCACACTGTTCATTTTGCTACTTTACAGTGATGTACTGCTTATATATCACATTGGCTTAGTAAGCTAAGATAGAGGAGAATATTTAAAATTGACCACCATTAAATACGTCTGGGCGGCGCCACTGTGGCCTCGCACATCCAGGGTCGAGAGCTTGGTTCCTGCCTCAGGTCTGTGTGCGTGGAGTTTGCATGTTCCACCTGTGCTTCCTTCATGTATACCGGTTTCCTTCCACAGTCCAAAGTTTAAAATTTACCCTAAATTGTTTGCCCCTTGAAGATAAATGAATAAATGAATGAAGACATCTGGTTTTGGGCAACTGTAAAGAGAAACAGAAGCATTTTTATGTACGAGTGCAAAATAGTCAGGGGTCCATTCCTTTACAGAATACGAAAAATTAAAGTCTAGACGTCTTCACTTATTTTGGAGGCTTTTTTCTTTCTTAGAAATCTCAGCTGCACTTTATATTACAATATTCAGTGTTTTTTGATTGACATAATTAAATGCTAATCATATTCATGTATAAGATGGGAATAATTATGCCATGCTGAGTGCAATATGAAAATCGTTGTGATGTCTAATGCCAGTAATCACAGGAAAAAAAGGGATCTAATTCCATCGTACTAAAAACTATGTTTGACACTTAGGATATAAATAAGGCTTGGTGATGTGGTCAGGACATTTGCATGGTCTTATATTTAAATCAGACTGATTTGAAACATCTTATTTCTGGCTTCAGTTTCATCATGACAATTCGAGTGGATATTACTCTCAGGTGGAATGCAAGGAGACAAATAGACTGTTTCTGAATTTCACCTCCTGCCATCTGTTTAGGTTTAAGTAAGAAAAAAAATATATTAGTGTTTTACTGCTTGTTCAATTATTTAGCATCTTGTGATTCACATTTCATATTCACTTATATTTACTGTTTACGTGTTCGGTTGTATAGTTTTTGGCTGGACTGCTCGGAGGTTTGGAGGTCACCACCTTCAGTTAGAAATTTTTATAGCAAAGTGCACTCACCATTACAGATTAATGACCTGTCCAATATAAACAAGCAAATGCCTTATTATTTATTGAGCAAAAAATTTTATAGAGTGAAAGCACAGCACAGGGAAGAGGTTTTTAGACACTGGAGGAGCATGACCCACTACAGTGTATGGCAGGTGAGTGCTCTGACTCGATGTCCTCATGTCACATCTGCTTTTTTTTCCTTTTCTTCTCCCTGTACTCTAGGCTCCTGCTGGCTTATGATTCGACATGACCCAAAAGTAGTAGCTCGCATAACTTCTTATATAATGTTACAGCCCTTATATAGATTCTATTGTTTGTGTGTTTTATATTTTAGTTATGATATAATATGAAAAGGCAACAAGTTTGAGGACACCTGACCATCTCTTTTGTATGTGCTTGTTAAACATCCTGTTTCCCGATTTAGTCACTGTCATTATAACCTCCACTCTGCTAGGGAGGACTTCTACTAGAATTTGGAGCGTGACTTCAAGGATTTCTGCTTACTCAGTCACACGAGCATTAGCGAGACTTCGTGGCGAATCATGTCTTCATGGACATTGTTTTGTTCACGGAGGTATTGTCATGCTGGACATTTAAACACTATAGCAGGCAAAGACATTCATCCAACTTTGTGCCACGTACGAGTCTGATGGTCAGCTTTCCACAAACCTTACAACATATACTTTAAAGAGGTTTCATTTTTAATGGCTGAACCTAAAATAAAGTGAGTATTGCTGTTAAAGCATTAAAGCATTGATATCTAAACAATGTCCGCTGTATCCGTACAATTAATGTCAATCAATCAGCAGCAGTAGAAGAGTAGTTTAATAACCTGCAGAAAATGTCAATACAGGGGATTTTAGAAGTTTTACACCAAACTGTGTTTTTAAGGAGCTTAAAAAGACAATAAAAAGAAGTAGAGCATGAATTCAGTGTGTTTAGGTATTAATGGTTTTATTTCAATAAAACGCGTTTAACTTGTCCAGTAACCTTGGACTTTTGTGACTTTAGATACACAGAGCGTCAGAAAATAGTTCACTTTTCATGCCTGCTGCATTACTGTATGTCTCAGTTTGCCGAAAAGCTTGAGTCTTTCCCTTACATGTTTCCAGCAGATCAATGGAAAGTATTTGTAATGACCTTCCATTTTTCACTCTTTAAACAACATGCATGAGTACAGTTTAACCAAATCAAAAGGGCCATTAGAAGTGAAAACTGCATTTTATAGCTGTATTAAACACCGGTTATGTAACTTCCGTTATATCCATTACCAATGACATTATCATGTACTGAGCACTTATAAATGATTTGCACAAGGTGATGCTAAAACCAATAATAGTTGTCTCGCCATGGCGATTCATTCCGGAGTCTTTTGCCTTGAGCTGGATTTCAGAGATCTTTGGGATTCATACAGCACATTGACAGCACATT
Organism: Clarias gariepinus; assembly: GCF_024256425.1. Taxonomy (NCBI): domain Eukaryota; kingdom Metazoa; phylum Chordata; class Actinopteri; order Siluriformes; family Clariidae; genus Clarias; species Clarias gariepinus. Next base: position 20,252,537 of record NC_071103.1, on the reverse strand, counting down.
GTCTTTTTCTCCAGAGGGAACTGTGAGCCACTAATTGGCCTTCATGTTTGCAAAAATAACCCTGATGTAGAGAAGAGAGGAACCAGGTTAAGCCTCATTTATTTGAAGTTTGGGGTTTTGTCTCATTGATTATCTCTGTCGGGCTTCTTTTACACATTTGGACTTCTGACCTTGAAGTTTGAATACCGAAGACACTCAGAAATTCATTCAGTTTGCTATTGTATTATCACCCTTGACTCTTAAATGACATCAAATCCAAAATTATTGGCTCCCTTTAATAGAATGTGCAGAATGTGTAATAGAAGTAAAATTTTCATTCAAACATTTAGAGGATTGGTCAGAATTTGGAAATAATAGTACAGACAAGACAATAAAGGCCAGGGGTAGCTCAGTGGTTAAGGCATTGGACTACGGTTCGGAAGATCCCAGGTTCAAACCCCACAACCACCAAGTTGCCACTGTTGGGCCCTTGAGCAAGGCCCTTAACCCTCAACTGCTCAGATGTGTAATGAGATAAAAATGTCAGTCGCTCTGGATAAGAGTGTCTGCCAAATGCCTCAATGTAATAAATTAACTTTCTGCTCACCATCTGTATTGATTAAAAAGGATAACAGCACAAAAGCAGAATGTGGTATACAAATGTTAATATAGGGTAGCGTTCCCGGTTTGGTGATGGTGAGTCAGGGCAGTAATTTCCAGTAAATATTTTTATCTAACTCTTATGAAAACACAAAGCATTTCGCAATACAATGTCTTAAACTGGCTCTAGAATCTTTTTTGCACTGTTCATTTGAGTGGGCGGGTAACGCGTCATTCGCCTGTGTGACTAATGCAAAACTAATTTAGCAGATGCATACAGGGGAGCAGCCGGCTTTCTTATATCAAGCTTGGTGTTGATGCGTGATGTCAGGTTATCAAGGGGGAAAGATCCAGATGCAAACATAGCCTGTGACAGAGGGCTGCTCACAGAACAGATTGTCATTAAGGCCTCGCTGGAGCAGAGCTCAGCCTTTCCTGCCTCTGCATCAGCACCACACCTGGGACTGAGGCCTCGAGTGGGAGCCGTTAATCACATCATCGCACCACAGCCGAGAGCCAGCCTTCAGCTCATTGTGCATTGTCATGGCAACACTCCCGGGTGAGGACCTTAAGGACTCAATTATTACCCTCACGACTCTGCAGTAGCACCACCGGAGGGCAGAGCCCTTGGATTCACGCCTCTGACTGAGGAACTTGTCTGACAGTACGTATCTGCGCTGAGATGCCAAAGTTCACATCTTCATACGGTGTTGAGGTCTGATGGCCAGATACAAGGACAGGAAATGAACAAGTTCTGAATGATTTTATCTCTCGCTCTCTGAGGACTGCAAATTAATTGAATGACATGCTTAATTAAAGATTAACATTTAATTAATGCCATAAAACAGAAGTCATGCAGGGTCTTGGCCTCCTACTGAAGGTAGCCTGCTAATTTACAAAAATAAATGATGGCATGGGCAACTGCAAGATATAGCTATTAACCTCATCTGATTTTAAAGCTTTGATTATAAGGTTTTAAATGGTTAAGCACTGTTTGGTAATACTACATCCTTAATCATCGTTTTGTTTATTATCCATCTCCTAAGTACATTTCTGATCACCGCTTCTCTTTGGGAGCTCATATTTTCTGTGGGATTGAGTCACAGTGGTTTTGAAGGTCAGCCAATGTGGTCCAGCATTACATCATAACCATGCAATCACAGCAAGGTTGGCCTGATTCAGCCCACACTTGTCATCCTGAAATGTCTGTGATGTGTTTTGCTTGGACATGAAGCACAAAAAAACCTCAACAACAACTGAAAAAGATGACTTTTGCCAACTTGAATTTGTCTAGCTTGTTTAGGGAGCTTAGAATCACAACCAGAGTGATGTCATGGCTCACTTGGGGGGAGGGTTGCTCAGGTTCATTTTGACCTGCGAAGGCCTGGCTGGAGTCTCAGTTCCCCAGAAATTTCATCTTGAAAGTCTTGAAAATAGGCAGACATACAGCACTATGCTGGACCGTTTTAAATAACGTACTCCCAGTTAGAGTTGTTTTAAACTTAATATATGCATGATGAATACATACCAGAATGAGGCAAGAATTATTCTCAGTCTGGCTGTAGAGTTTATCACTATGCACTTGGATAGCAGTCCTCTGTGTTTAATTCAAAGTTTTGGCTTCAGCTCATTAATAAGCCTCTCATTGTAATGAGCGCTGTTTATTGTTGAGCCTTTTTCCTGATTATGTTCCAATACTGGCACTTGAGAATCCCAGAAAACAGTCCAAGTTCTGTTTGCAGATATCCAAAGGGTCCGGTTTATGAGTTTTCTCGGCATCAGGTACACCCTCAGACCACAAATCACTGCACACTCCTCTTCTTTCGGGCAAATCATAAGTGGGGCATCCATTTGTGTTCGCACCACAGTTAATATATGAACTGGTGTAACACGTTCACATCTATAAAAATGTTACCAGGGTGAGTAAAAAATTACCCACCTTCTGTTGGCTGCACAGCGCTTTTCCTTCATGGCTACTCTCTCCCTATTCACTGCTGTGCAGCCAACAGAAGGTGGGTAATTTTTGACTCACCCTGGTAACATTTTTATAGGACTTATATATTGGATCAGACTACACTGACCATCCTTCTCACCCAATGTGCACCAGTGGGCATTGGTTACCCATCACCCTGCCACCAGTTCATTGATTTGTCCCTTTTTGGACCACCTTTGGTAGGCCCTGACCCCTGCAGACCAGGAACATCCCCCAAGAGCTGCAGTTCTGGAGTTTTTCTAGCCATTCATCTAGCCATTATAATTTGGCACATGTCAAAGTCACTCAAATCATTATGCTTGCTTATTTTTTTCTGCTCCGAACATATTAACTTCAGGGACAAAATGTTCATTCGCTGCCCGATATATCCCTCCCACTTCCTGGTGCCATTGTAAAAAGATACTGTAAATGTTGAGTGCACTCTGACCCCAGCCTCCTAACAAAACTGGGATATGCAAGGAACAAAGAACTACCGCACACAAGGGAGTGCCCTGTGTGGTAAAGTATATGGGAAAAATAGATCAACTTTTAAAAAATTTCAACAGTAGGAATTGAGACTTCTCAAAACAGACAACATATACAGTACAACATCTCCTGTTGTCCGATTTTGGTGAGCCCATGAGAATTGTAGACTCAGTTTCTTGTTCGTAGCTGACAGGGAAGGTACCTGCTCTTCTGCTGCTGTAGCACATCTGCTTCAAGGTTCAGCATATTGTGTGTTCAGAGATGCTTTTTCAGACAGTTCTTTATAAACTCTAAAGATGTTTGTGGTTGAAAATCCCAGTAGATCCACAGTTTCGGACCAGCCTGTCTTGCACCAACAACCATGCAGTATTTGAAATCACTTAAATCACCTGTCTCAATGTGATGAGTTGCTGACATGATTAGCTAATTAGATATTTGCGTTAACAAGCAGTTCAAAAGTATCAAAGTGGCTGGTGAGAGTATTTATAAGCCTAAAACAGTAGAAAAATCTGTTGTATTGTGGTATTTAATCAGGCTGCAGTGGAGAAACCATATTGTTATATGCTGTAACAACAACAATAAAGAAAAGAATTTACAACAGTGAAATCACTGCATGATGCCAGATGTTACTTAAACTGTTTTTGTAGGAAAATTCAAATGTCTGAAGCAATGTGTTTATAACTACAAATGACTCCACCTATTACACCTATCCAAGTTTTTTTTTTTGGTAGTATTATTTTAATGGAATAATCATCTTTCAATCTCTTCAATAAAGAGGTACTGAAATAGTTACCTTAAATTACATTATAGTTTTAATAGATGTTTTATCTTTTCTTGATGTAGGATTTTAAAATGATTCACATATTTTAATATTAATATTAACATAAAATAAAAATTCAAAATGAAAATAAAACCCAGAGCTTTTAAGATAAATAAAATCTGTTTTATTCAGTCCAACACTCGTATTTCCAGGTGTTAAACATCTGTATACTCCGATGAACTCTTGACATAAGAATAAAAGGAATGTACATAGTTGAATTGCATTCAAGTTTGATTAAAAGCAGAACATTCGCTAGAGTTTTTGGCTTACAATTAGAAACATGCTCAATGCACATGTGAAAGGCTGAATCAAAGGTAGAATTCTGTGCATAAGATAAATCTTACACTAAGATCACTATTTAAACTGATTAAACCATTCAGGGAGTATTCCAGCAAACAGTGATCCCAGGATGGGCTCGGGGGTCCACCATGACTCTGACCAAGATGAATGCATTTTAAATGGTGTTAATTTAAAAACCAAAAAAAAAAAAAAAAAAAAGGAAAAATAAGTTCAATTAATCAACTCCTGGGTTAAGTTTTTAACCTTGCTGAGTTCTGAATATTACTAGTTAACAACGGCACACATGTTTATTAAGCTTTTATTGCTCATTAAATGATTTGTTTTTATGTGATTTACTTAGTGATGTCAGTCTTAAACACTGTTTTAATGCATCTGGTGACTATTTTGCCCAGATGTTCTTAGGAGGATTTGAAATCAACAAGCAAGCTGTATAGAGAAACCTGACCAGTGACCAAATGAAAATTAATTCAATTGAATTCAGATTGTGTCCTGTGATGAGTTGGGGTGTTCCCCGCCTTTTGCCCTAAGTCTCCTGTGATAGACTCCAGACCCTCTGCGAGCCTGTCTACAGGATAAAGCGGTATAGACGATGAGTGAGTGAGTGAGTACGTGAGTAAATTCAGTTCAATTCAGTTCTCCTGAACAATTATATCAAGTACAAGGTTAAACACCACACATGCAACAGCATTCTGGGAAAAGGAAAAATAAAAAATAAACAGAAACAAAAATTTCCCATGTTAATAACAGAATTTAGGTTTAATGTTTGCTTAAACCAGAAACCAGTCTCATACGTCAGCTAAAACGCTGAATAATCATTTAGCTCTTTAGCACCCAACTATCTTTGCAAATGGTTCAACCAAGCAAAGCTGTACATCTGAATGGGTTAAATCCCTTTTTAGCAGAATGCTGACGCAGTATTTCTTTTCTTTGACATGCTTTTTCACCCAGCAGCATTTCTGCATCTTTCAATGGCAAGCCATATACGGCAAGTCCGAGTACATGGCACAAAAACCTTTGATCATTTAGACTTATGCAACTAAGTACTTACAGTATATGATGCTTATCATATGATGCCTGACCTGTATATACATCTAAAATTTACACTAAATTTTCTCCATTAACTTGACATGTGTTTATATATGTTCCTAACACACAGCATTAATTGTAATCTCTTAGTGACCTGGAAAAAAGTCAGTCATTACAGTTTTTAAGTGTCATGTACTCTTACAATAAATTATTACATTATTTTTGTGAAAAATAGCTTCAATTTGTAATAGAATATACAGAGATCTCGATTGTCAGAACTGATCAAATCAACACAGTTGATTATATTATATCTTTGCACTCTAGTGCATAAGGGGATTTCTCTAATTCTAAGCACACAAAATTCACTTTTGCAAAACTTCTGCCTCACAAGATTTTATACCTAAAATTCTATACCTATATATAAAATCTGATGCCTTTTATACTTTTAGGTTAGCTTGCTCATTTTTCTTTTTAGAGAACTTTTTTATGATAGTGAAAAGGTCTATCTTTAATAAACACATCCCAAATTAATTTTTGAGAATGGTCAACATGAATATTACATGAAGTACTTTCTTATAAGTGCACTGCACCAAGCCTTGTTCAACAATGCAAAATAACTATAGCACAGATTATTAGACACACAATGAAGCAGCAGCTTCATACTGCATATCACAAATTAATCATTAATATATACATTAAAAAAACTTTAAAAATGACCACATTTTACCTGCCTATTGTTTAGCATAAATTCTTAAAAAAAAAAAAAGATATGCAGCACTGTGCAAAGCTCTTGTACCAGTGAGAAACAGGTGCAGATGATGGCAGATGATCAGGCAGGTGATTAGTATACTGGTGATGCTGAATACTGAGTGGTTTGAACAGACGAGAGAGGAAATGAGGTTGCTGCTGAGATTGTTACATAAACAACCAGTTTTTAAATTGTATATTCAGGCACTTTGCAGCCTGTCACAGCAAAAGCATACTCCCATTTCTTTACTTTAACATGATGAAATGTGTGGTGGCTCAAGTCTTTTGCACAGTACTGTATTTTTACAGATCACTGTTTACTCTCTTGTTCTGTATGTGCTGCAGCAGGATTTCAGCTCTTTGCTGGAGAGTGTGGATGATGGCTCTGAGGCCTGGTGCTCCTCCTTGACTCTCCCACAGCTCCTTATCCACAGACAGCGAGCGCAGGAGCAGCTGCTCCAGACAGCCAGACCTCAGCACTGACATGGCTCTCTCTGGAAACCTGCCCGTCAAAAATATGTTCTGCACTCAGGTTATTTTGGTACAGGTTAACTGAAGGTAGCTGATATGGAGCTCTGCATCTTAACAAATATGACTGGTTCTTTAATCTTCCTGGTAAATCCACACACTGAGATACTGTACATGCACTGCATGTAGAAATGCTAGTGCAATTTAAGTTAGTTAGTTTTTCTAATTCGACAGACAAAATGATTGACAGGCAGATAGATGTGCTTCCTTGTCTGATTGCCTGGGTGTTGCTCATGCATGTAATAAACAGTGGACTCCAGATTAGCTGATGTTGCTAGTTACAGCAATACATCAGCATTATCTGTTCAACTGATTTTCAGAAAATTTGCTTTGTCACAGATTTTTTTTCATACATATTTGCATATTAAAGTTCACATAAATGCAAATACACTGTCATTATTCCTATTTATGAAAACTGACAGTAAGTGCAGGTTGAGTTACTACAGGGTAAATTTAGACAGATAATAAGACATTTTATTACAGATATTTTGATATATTTGCTATAACTAACTAACTTAAACAGAATCGCTAATTACAGTAAAATTACATTACATAACATACACGATACATCATATATTATATTAGTTGGGTTCTGTTTGTACGAGTATATGTTGTGCACTCTATAAATTCTACTGCTGGTATACTAATATTTTAGGAAATGTTTAAATTTGTATAAAAGCTAATTCAGAAACTAAAGTTATGCCTGGATTTTATGTTTTCTTGAATCGACAATAGTTAATTATCTGTTGGGCTCCAAATGGACCTTAACAGAAAATAAACCATTCTTCTTATGTGAGCCATATTCTGTTCCATGGCATTCTGCAACATTGTGGATATTGTGTGATATTCTTGCACATTACAGGATATTATAAAACACATTGTTTTCATCGTTTCTATAGCAACAGTTATTTCTCCAGGGCTGGGTTGCTAGCCCAATGCCCAACCCTTTCTCCTCCAGGCTTTAAATGAAACAGCAGCAAAGTGATTTTTTATGGGGATCAAACACCCAACCAGCCTCAAGTGCCTAAGCCAGAACTGACATATACTACCGTTCAAAAGTTTGGGGTCACTTGCAAATTTCTTTGATTTTGTTTAGTGATTTATTTTATACATTCTACAACAAGACTGGAGATTTCAAAACTATAAAATAACACATATGGAATTAGGTAATTACATAACAACAAGAAAAACAACAGTTAGTTCTTATTTTAAGACACATAGGTCAGCCTTATTGTAATAGTTCTTGCAAGAACAGTATTGTCAAGTGCATTTGCAAAATCCGTCAAGTACCATAATGAAACTGGCTCTCATGAAGGCCATCCCAGGAGGGCGAGACCAAAACCTACCCCTGCCGCAGACGAGAAGTTCATTTAGAGTTATCAGCCTGAAAAATGACCAATTAACAGCATCTTAGATTAGAGGCGTTATGAAGTCTTTACAGAGCATAAGTAGCAGAAACATCTCAATATCAATTGTTCAAAGGAGATTAATGCATTTTTTAGATGCCTTCAGCATTCCTTTACAATGTAGAAAAATAAAAACCAGGAACGATTATGGAGTTAGAAAGTGACTGCAAACTTTTGAACGGTAGTGTATATTCTATTCACTTATGACATCTAGTCCTACTAAAGATGTATAAGAATAACATTTTCTTGTATATTATTATGAGGGGAAATTATTATTATTATTATTTTTATTTTTTTTTGGTAATTTTAATAATTCAATCATTTCAACCTATATAATAGCTCAAGTTATGAATAAGGTACTAACCTTTAATCTAGAGCACCCTAACAAAATATTTCATACAAGTGTGTTTATCCTCTTAAATTTCCCCTTAAATTCAGTTTTCATTTACATATTTAACTTTATTTGAGAACGTAATGTATTGCAGTAATATGGATGTTATATTACGTAAAGTGTAAAAAGAACCTGACTTAAAAACCATTGACTCCCTCTTTAACCTAATGCATTGTTTTCATTTTGTTCTTTAATCTGTTAAACTCAGAAAATGTACAGTAGTTGATGAAATTGCCACTGCAATATAGCTGTATCCAGCCATATAGCTGTGTTTGATCAAATTTCTGTTTTAATTAGCACTTGTGAATAATGTGTAGACACAAATCTTTAATACACACATATAAGAGCGCAATAAACGAACTTGATATAATGCTTCATTGTCTGGAACACATTTTGGGATTATTCTTACCACACCAGGACAGAATTATTATTGAATAAGTGCCCTTTCTGACTCAATATCTATAAACCTTCTTATTAATATTGAACATTTCAAATGTGTGTGCCTGAACAAATGCCTTTATACAATATAAAGCAGATACACACATGCATATGTACTGTACAATTCCTTACACACACTAGCTTTTTAATAATTAATTAATTAAGCACTTACTCATCAATGCCCTCAATCAGTCTGAAGTTGAGGTTGTCCTGTGGGTGATTGGGCCGGCCTGCATTATCTATAAAGACTAGTCTAGAGGAATCTGTCCTCCGAACCTGGAGAGAGCAGAAGAATTTCTTAGGGAATGCAAGTGCACTTAAAAGGCACAACCACATTGAAACTTAATTACGTTAAATTAACTGCTATTATCATGTTAGTGAAATTAAAGCCTTTTCACAATAAACAAAAAGTAATGCTGGCACATTTTGTCAAATCATATAACAAGTAAAGTAATCCAGCTGACACACGGTTGACAGTTTTTGTCCCTAAGAGCGTTTCTGTCATTTTTTGATATAATTACATTTTCATCTTGAAATACAAGAATTTTGCAATATTTTCTAAGTACTTGAGAATATTTTATGAGGATACTTATCATCAAATTCAATACTGAGTGCCAGTCAGTGGTGTATTGTAAAACACAACACACTAGAAAATGTGTATAAAAATATATAATTTTGAATAATAGTGTGGCACAGAGAAATCCCTGGATAGATGTTTAAATAACACATGTACTTATTTTTGATGTGTGAGTGAAGAAGTTGAGAGAGTGTAATAAAATGAATGGCTCTATTTTTAATCGTATCTCAGGGCTTCATGGCATATATAAAGCTAGAGTGTTAATGCAAATAATGAAGTATGTTAATTTTAGTAGCAAAATATAATACATTATATATCCTTTGCACAGCAGGGTCAGGCTGGAACCCACAGCAGTACCGGTCCAGTCTGTTTTGTTTCATAGTGATTGCAAAAGCTTCTTTCAGCTTCTTGTATTCTGTCAGGTCAGTAGAAGTGCATGCACATGCACTAAAAGGTGCAATAGTGTTATGTTTCACTGAAGCCACCATGTCATCATTTATGCATGCAATGATGTCAAAGGGAGAGTTAAGGTCCAAAACTGCTCAAGGACATGGCTGATTCCTTAACGCACAAGCGCTACTTTAAACCATTTAAACCAGCTCCTACAGTAGCAGTCTAAAGAGAAAATTAAGATTACCAGAATATGCACCAGCATTAAATCTTTAGGGTTTGCACATTTGACATTGAGAAGGTTTTCCACACACATATCAGCAGGGTCAGGCTGGAACCCACAGCAGTACCGGTCCAGTCTGTCATTCACCTGTGGGAGATAAGAACATATGGATTAGAGAAAACAAAAATCACAGACAGAAGGATTAGAGAGAAAAGCATACGGTCATAATCACAGCAATAGTATTAGGGTTAAATGATGTAGAAGCAAAAGTAATGATATTAAAAATATGTATGTATGTATCTATCTGTCTATCTATCTATTGTTTCTTCTTTCTGCTTCCTCCTATGTGTTGTTTGTCTCTTGCAGGTTAAACTGAACAGAGATGTGGTACACTGTGGTTGAGGCGTGTGTTTTATCAGACATATAATAGGTTTTATAATAGTGCTCCTTCAGCGAACAGAGCAAACTTGCCACAGCTCGGCAAGAAATGACTGCCCACGCACCCACACAGAGCCAAGTGTACCCATACTTCAGTATCTTAAGTGAAAATAAAGAAGAGTGCAAACCATACCAGAGGCCATTAACACACACACACACACACACACACACACACACACACACACACACTTGTTGTGCATTTTCTGGTAAAGAATTTCTGGTGTCCACAGTTTCTACACTATTTGTAAGGGCAATAAGTAGACATTTTTAGACATTACGTTCCTGGGTACCACACATACATCTCATCAACATCACACTGATTTTATGTGCTAATTAGTAAATCGTTGCTACAGCATCATTTCATGATCATGTGCTACTTTCATCTATCCTCGCACACTACTCAGGAGGTGATTGAACACACAACTGCAGGAACATTTGTCAGTCTCCAGCCTACTACTGAAGATTTCTGTGCCAGTAGAGAAGCAGTTCTAGAGATAATCAGAATAATTATGGTTTATTGTTATAGCACGGTTCACTTGCTGAAGCGGAGGATTATGGGTAATAATCACTATCACAGTGCACAATGGGACAGCACTATTTCCCCAGTTCTCAGGCTTTCACACATGCTTGGTACATTGCACAAGGCTGTGAAAAGCATCCCTCAGAAGATCAGACAAAAACCCAGGTTCTTTCCAACAGGTTCGCACACGGTTTGGAAGAGCATATGTCTCACACATTCAGGGTAGCCAGTAAGAGGCTAATAAGTCAAACTGAAAGATTATTTTTGATATGGAAAACATAATATAGAGAAAATACATCTGGGTCATATCCAAATATAAACAATGCAAATAATAAGACATATAATCATATAAGAGAATATTACACAGCTGGAAAATCTTTTTTTGCAACCTGGTCTGTTTTAACATCAAATTGTACCAAATGCTGTACACAATGTGTACTTTTTTTTTATTTTTATGATTTTCTCTTGTGCTTTATTTTGCACAGAGATAACCTCAGTTTTAACTTACATAACCTTATTACTTAGTTATGTAATCTTGTGCAATCTTGCTCCAGTGAACCATACTCAGTCATTTTGCACTGTAGACAAATAAATATCCCAAATTTTCCATTCCTTGTTATAATAGTCTTTCAGAGGCTCTCTCGTCAGGTTCTCTGCTATTGATGGCAAGGCTGTGATTTTCAATCCTAGCAGATGAATGTGCTGATCCCTAGGCTGCCTCGAGGCTGTTGTGCCATGGCTGACCATGAGCTCTGATCTGAACTTCCTTCCAAGATAGAAGATGAGCTATATATGGGGAAAAAAAGTATATACTGCATGTGCAGGTATAATAATGATCATATCTCTATGCATATAAGCCCCATGGGCAAATGTACATTTACATTACATTTACATTTAGGCATTTGGCAGACGCTCTTATCCAGAGCGACTTACATTTTTATCTCATTATACATCTGAGCAGTTGAGGGTTAAGGGCCTTGCTCAAGGGCCCAACAGTGGCAACTTGGTGGTTGTGGGGTTTGAACCTGGGATCTTCTGAACCGTAGTCCAATGCCTTAACCACTAAGCTACCCCTGGCCACCTGATATCAATGCAGATTAAAACTGTGTCTGAAACGGCACCCTGTTACAAATGTATTTCGGGTTTCTTGCACCCTATGGTAAATCCCTTGGACAGTAACCCAAAGTAATAAATTGTGGGAATGCATAAGCATGCTCGATATTCAACATTATGCTTTCACTGTCCTTGAAACATCAAAACTGTGAAAAAGTATAGAAGAAGCAAACAAGACATAAAGGTCTTATCCGCAGTGCACAGAAAATCTTCCATCTCTGTAGTGACAGTGAATGTGTCCTTCACACTGAAGCGTGTTAACTTGCACCTCAAAGCCAGCAGAGCTGTTGAGCGAGCATCTTCGAACAAGCATTCAGGGATCCTGCTCAGCAATCACACCAAATCAATACCATGCTATTAGCCTTTGGCCGGGTTAGACTTATTGATGTTTTTCTCCATTTTTTCACGGCCTATCATAGCTTTCTCATCTTACACTCAAAAATACACACATTTATGACTTTTTTTTTTTTTTGCAACAAAATTTATTCATTTTTATTGTTTGCTAGCTTAAACAATCAAGTGTTTTGGCCTATGACCCTTCATAAGAACAGTCACTCTAGTGGTTCTCCTCTACTGCATTGAAAAATATTTATGCAACGATGTATTTAAATGGCACGGTAGTGTAGTGGTTAGCACTGTCGCCTTGCACCTCCAGGGTCGGGTTAGTTTCCCGGCCAGGCTCGATTCCCGTCTCTGTGTGCATGGAGTTTGCATGTTCTCCCTGTGCTTGGTGGGTTTCCTCCGGGTACTCCGGTTTTCTCCCATAGTCCAAAGACATGTACATTGGGTTAATTGACGTTCCCAAATTGCCCATAATGTGTGAATGAATGTGTGTATGTGTGTGTGCCCTGTGATGGTTTGGCTGTCCCTGCACCCTGTCCAGGATGTACCCCGCCTCGTGCTCTAAATCTCCTGGGATACCCTCCAGGTCCCCGTGACCCTGAATACAGGATAAAGTGGTATAGAAGATGAGTGAGTAATGAGTGAGTGAATTTAAATGAATTTCTACTCAAGCAAAACGTAAGTTGAACAAAAATAAACAATGGTAAATAATAGTAAATTTGGTATATTTAAGTTAAACTAATTAAATAAAATTACAATTAAAGTATGTTACATAATCCTAATCCTAATAGATTATAAAAACGGAAATTATTACACATTATACATCCAAATCATTTGTTTGAATAATCAACTTCAATCTCATGTTTCTCACTATTAAATTTATACTGCATCTTCTTTAATGGAGAGATCAAACACACATCGTCATGTCATCCTAGCTGGCCCTGGTGTCACTAAATAGGTTACACACCTCCCACTTAGCCACCACACTTACCAGAGTATTCACTGCTCTGACCACAGACAAATATATTCCTTTTGTTAATGTTAGACTGTAAAATCTATTGTTCTGATTCGGGATCATATTTTTGCTTTGTGTAATTGTTTTTCTCATCTGAAGCTCTGTACTTATTGCAGTTACTTATAAACAGCAAGAACAGTAAGAAATGAATATTTTCTGCCTAATAGCTCAGTTAGGGTTCTGTCATACCAGCTTAAGCCCTTAATAGCATCATTAACCATAATTGGCAGATTACAGTTGCCATTTACACTTACTGCAGTGCTGCTAATGATGCTCTCGCTTCAACGCAAACACTAAACCTATCAAAGACACAGACTTATGGGTAAGGTAAATAAACACATCAGATATATCATCATTGTAGATAAATGTTTCCTCATTAAGGAATACATTTAATAAAACCCATCCCTGCAGCATGGAACATAAAATTTATTCGTGAATCACAGAAGAACTTAACTGTCAACCAGACTGCAGAAAGAGTTATGCACTCGGGTTCTGGTAATTAGAAGTGTATCATGAGAATAGAAAATGCAATCGTAAACAAAAAAGGACAATAAGAAGCTGGTTGCACAAAGCTGTCTGAGATGGTCGGATGTCTGAGAGAGAAATGAATGCTGCTGATAAAAAAGCTCATCAGGAGTTTTGTGCAGTACTGCTTTTGGCAGGCAAGTCACTGTTTACTTGGCAGAGTCCTTCACTTCACTCAGTGAATCATTGTGGAACGTAATTTCAATACTGGTGATGTTAAAATGATATGGTAATAACTAAACATTTTTGTTTAGCTGGACTCGTACCAGATTTGTAAGATGTTCTCTTTCTATGGCGCCTCTCAACCTTTAGACTTTCCTGATACTCATCTGTCCTTGCTGTATTTCCAGCTTGGAGCTTCTACACTTACAGTATGACTCACCTAATGCTGCCGTGCATAATCTAATCTAGATGCCCCAGAGACATGCACTTCCCAAAAAGCATTTATGACTACTTTCTTATAAAACAGGGTTTCTTAGTGGTGCATTCGATAATTAAGGTTTCTTTGCCTTACTTAAAAAAAAAAAGCCTTATTTTTCATTACAATTACTATTTAACCTCTCACCTGTAGCAGGAAGTCAAACAGCGCCAGTCTTGCCCACTCTGAATGGTGCACACCTACACACACTGATGAGTTTAGAGGCAATCGCATTCCACATCTTGCCTTTAGCAGATCCTGATACTGGGGCCAGGTGAGGGAAAAGGAGTTCTGGTCATTATCATCATCAGCTAGATGATGAATATCTGGATCCCACCACACCACAGGTCTGCCAGCACCACTGGTATATTTATATGGCAAAAGATCACTATGAAAGCTCCTTAGAACGGTTGGAAGACTGCGGTTCAAACCCAAAACCCTGTCCAAATGAAACGCAAGAACCTCAAACCAATCACTGGGACGCTTGATCAGGGCACACTGTCCGAGCTGGCAGCGACTGTTATGGTCTCCCGTTAGCGGAGCATTGTTTTCGTTGCAAACACCAAGTCCTACTTGAAGAACTTGGCCATGGCCTGGAATTCTGGCTTTACTCAACACAGTGCCTCTGGCAAGCAGATTTATTTTTTTAACATCATCTTCACTGAACCAGGGCAAAGACTCAATTCTGGTTTGGTCCCAAACTTCATGCAAAGTCTCACACCAGCTAGGCATGAAGTCCCTCCCCTCAGACCCTTCTCCCGAGACATGGTTGTTTTCAACACCAGAGTGGTACTGCTTCTTCTCAGAGAACTTTGCTTGTCCTTCATATGTTTTGGTTCCTTTTGGGGACAACCCCAGTTCTGGAGACAACCCTACACTAGCTTTCCACTTCATCTCCTCTGGTTTAGGCCCATCTGGAGTGCATTTGTGCCTGCGTGGCTTAATGTCTGGGTGGAGGGAATGTATACTGGCAGACCGGGGTATGGTTTGCTCATGTCTGGGAACAAGAAGATGGCTGGCATGTTTGGAATCAGTGACATTGCCGCGTTGGTTGGAAAACTGTTCCTTTGTTTTGGCCATATATGTTTGGGTGGAATTCTTATTTCTGCTTTGATAAATCACTTGTTTTAGTGTCACAAATGTTGTATTTGCATCATTTCTGGTTAAAAAATTGGCATTTCCCTGTATTTTACTGCGCCTGTATCGGTGCTGATCAATGAATAGTGTGTGCCTTTTTAAAGCTTTTATTTTAGAAAGCTTCCAAGATCCGTTACGTGTGTTTTGAGGTACTTGATGTTTCAAGTTCTTCGCTTCTGCCTCACTGGGCTGGTTATGGTGAGGCCCTTCTGACAGCAAACATTTCTGTTCACAGGGTAAAGGTGAATATGTGTTTATCATCACTACTGACAGGGTGAGGAGAGACAGAAAGACCACAATGTAGCGCTGCTTCACTTTCAGCTTCATCCCTGCTCCCAGACCCTGCCAGACAGAGCAAAGAAACAGTGCTGATTAAGACAAATCGTACAGCAATAACTACTCGGGTGACAATGTCAGCAAATCACACAAAAAAGCTATTTTTTCCTTAAACTAGACAGAGAAAAGCAGCTCAGATCACATGAGTAAAAAACAAACATTTAGGGTCTGGTGCTATATGAACAGCAGTCAGACTTGGCTATTATATAAAAAGATTTCTTTTCAACATTTCTTTTTCTTCTGGCATATACAGAATATCATGACCCACCTTTCTCCCTCTCGGCCTGTTATCATTTACATTTCAACATTACTCCCAAAATGGCACCATGTCTTTAAGCAATACTGGAACAAATCTGAAAACTGCTTTCGTCATCAAAAAAAAAAAGAAGAAAAGAATCATAATCTGCATGGAATGACACCAAACATGTAGTTAGTTTTTTTTTTTCTGTGGACTTCTAATTATTTTGGCCCCAAAACACCATTTTCTTGAAGAGTAAGCTATAATTTTAAGCTGCATATGGCAGCAATTGTCTGCCAATGTACATCTAAAATAAGAAATAAAGAAAGGCGAAACGTTTTCAAAGTTTTTCCTTTGTATAAAAACTGGCATTTTGATTCATTTTACTCTGCGATTTTGTTTTCTCACTTAACTGTATTTTCATTTCACATGTTGTCCTTTTCCTAGAATATTTTCCCCTCTGCTCAAAAGATACATCTGGTGTCCAATGTTCCTCTGTCTCTGTATCTGTATATAGTGAAGAGGGGAAACCTGAGGGGAGAGGAATGTTTCGGCTCTGTAGGATCTTTTACACCGGCTGAATGTTTTTATGACTTTTCCAGATAGTGCTTATGAAAGGCTCCCATTATTTGGCAGGTTGAAGAATGTCATGCCTGTAGCACCAAAAGGCTGAAGGTCTTATGGATTGGTTTTTCCTGCCTGTGAGGAAACTAATATACACTCCTACCTTCTGCAGGGACATGCACATCATCTCAGTGGCATGTGTAAGGGATGGTTTGCTGCAGAATGAGATGGGTATGAAAGTAATAGCATGATGAGTAAGTAGAAATATCTGATTTTAAATAAGGATACGGGTTTGGCTTTGTGGCTCACCATTGCTAACAGAACAAACAGACAGCTGCATTGATGGTATGTGTCAGCTTTGAGCAAACACTGAAGTGGCTGACATGCACAGAAAAAATAATCTACAGGACAGATCAAAAGTCTCTGTATGTATACGGTAGTTTTGATATTTGATATTCACAGAAATCAAACATGTAGGTAGACAATGTAACAGAGAAGTTATAGTCTAGTGCAACACATAGATCTGTATTTAATTTTATATTAAAGTTGAAATGTAACTAATTCTCCTATAAATAAACAAAAAGACATATAAAAATCACCATGCTTTCATCTGTGACTATTATAATAGTGGCCACATAAGAAGGTTTTCCACAAACTGGACGCAGATATAATAATAAGTACAGAGACCACCTCAAGTGTCTTTCATACTATATATATACATATTTTATTTTTTTTTGCATTTTGGATGACATCTCTCTAATTAAGTAGTCAAGCATTTAGCACATCCCATCATCCCATTCCTGTCACCATGCCAACATGCTGTACAGTAGTTGCATGCTGTAGCTGCCCCCTTAAATAACTTAAACACTCCCAGAGTAAAAACAATTCCAAAGAGGAAGGAAAAGATGCTTTTTCAGCATGGCAATGCTCCAAGCACAACACCAAGACAGAATAAAGAGCCTGAGAAGTTAGCCACGACTTGCTTTTATTTCATCTATTTTTGATAATGTCTCAGTCCCAGATCTACACTACACTGTATAGCCAAAAATTATGTGGTTGTTGAGTCTGGGTGTTTCTGTCCCGCCTAGTGCTAACAGGTAGATAAAATCACGTTTAAGTCTTAATAGACAAACATTGGCAGTAGAATAGATTGTACTTAACAGCCGAGTGACTTTAAATGCGCCACTGGCTCCGTCTCGACCTCCAGCTATGTAAAAACCACACATAACCTTAATGGAACATTTTACTTTACAATCTGTCCGGGTGATAAATTATTGCAGTTGTTCTTCTTCTAATATATATCTATTATAATATCTATTTGCATTTAAATCCCCTGATTTTTCAATACACACCCAAGACCAACATAAATATGAGGCTATAAGACATGATGTGAACATTAAGTTTGTAGCTGTAATTTATCCTTAAACAAAAAAACTGTGCAAAAAGTTTAAAACCGCACAATAAAACAACATCGCGCAGAATCTTCGGTTTGTGAGTTGCTCGTTCTTGGAAAGAAAGATGATCTTATCTAGAAAAAATAATATTAACTGGACTCAAGTATTTTAACAATCGGTTATATTGAAATAATAATAAGACATCTGTTTTTTTTTTATGTTTGTTTGTATTACAAAGCTACTTATCTTCCAGAAAAGTAGAATGTTGTACTATCCCTTTAACTAATTCCAGCACAGGTACAGGCAAGTGAGGTCATTTAGTCTTTTACCAGGCAAACAGGCTGTGACTGAGAGAAGATCTCTAAGGAGCTGATCTCATTAAACATTGAGGATAATAAAGACACAGCAGGGACAGGTGAATACAAAACCCACCAAGGAGATGATTAAGATAAGGTCAGGAGCAATTTCAATGATAATGATCAAGCCTTTCTTACGAGCTGCCAGAGTTGCATAATTACATCGCCTCTGGCTTTCAACTGCGAGTTAGAGACGTGTCAATAGCCCATACAGCAAGTCATCTTCCTCAAGAGGAAGACAGAAGATAAAGAATCATTCTGCACAAAAGCCTTGTATGCAGTGAAGGAGAAGGTCAAAAGCAGAGGGAAATAAACAATCATTCAGTATTTGGCTGTAATTAAACAAAACTGCACTTTGAGACCATTAGAGCTGTCAGGAAAGTTATGTCAGTTAGAAAGACACATAACAAAAAGTTACAAAGAGAGAAAGAGAGAGAGACTTTAATCGTAGCAGTGCCTGGCCTTGACCTATACAGTAGGTGCATTAATATATATATATATTTTTTTTTCTGGATGAAACTAAAACATGGTTTTTGCTCATTGTCAGCAAAGATACTGGAATGAAAATGCTGTCAAGTGCCATTAGCAATGTATTCCTTATGCTGATTTTATGTTGAATACTGTGTGTTACTGCATTTCTGTGAAGTGCAGCCTGATTCGTGAGCAAAGCTTGCACTCTGTAAGGATCTGTTTCTCTGTGTCCAGAGCTCTTACAGACCTTTCACACTTGACATCACATTGTCTGTCCGCCATGGTCCTGTCCACTTCTCAACCCCAAAAGGGACGTAATTTATCAGAGTGCCAGTGCCAAAGCCCACATACAAAACCAGCCACGGATAACATCGTTATCTTAAACAACAATTTGTCTACTTAGTGATGGTATCTAAGTGATTCAGAAAATGTGTTGTGTTTCACAGCTAACATGAGCTGCAAAGCTAACTAGCTGATAACACAAGGCTGAATTTCAAATACCTCTCTAATCCCAGATCCAGCGCACTAATTGGTGTGCGGAACAAGGAATTGTACACCCTAGCACACTAGCTCTCCATTTTACACCATTTGAGATTTAAATCCTAAATAGGACCAGCTATTAATTACTGTAGAAAGTTTCAAATATCCGAATTAGCTAATGTCACCTGCACATCATTATATGATCATTATGTCAAAACGTCTGAGGTAATCATGTTATGACATCAAATCAACTTTTGGAAATTAACATCCTTATTACCTTCTCCATCCATTTCACCTGCTAGTATGAATAAGCTAATACAGTAAGTCCACATCCACATTTTTTCATATGAAAATAATCAACAGAACAGAAGCTATCGATTCCTACATTTTACTTTAATCTGTGTGACAAAGCACCAGGTAATCTGATAATATTTGAATTTAGTCATAGCTGATTCCCATCTGTCTCTGATTTAATGATCATTATTAAAACGTTTCATTTTAGGGAACTGCATAATGATGACCTGGAACATATTTATATTATTACAGGGAAACCTGGTCTTCTAGTAAAGTATGGCTTGATGATGTTTATTTTTTGCTGAGATATCAAAAATATGGGACAAGTGTGTTTGATAAAGCATGAGATAAATGAAGGCGAAAAGTGAAATGAGGCAGCAGAGAAAAAGCAAAAGTATGTGTGATCATGTTTAAATCAAGATATGTGTGTGTGTGTGTGTGTGTGTGTGTGTGTTTGTGTGTGTGTGAAAGAGATGAACCATCTGCTCCTCTCCCGTATATCAACGTGTGTGTGTGTGTGTGTGTGTGTGTGTGTGTGTGTGTATGTGTGTGTGTGTGTGTGTGTGTGTGTGTGTAAATCACTTTTCAGGATTAATAAAAACCAACGTTAAGCATTCTTAAAGTAAACTTAATTAAACAACTATTCTAAAACCCTGCATTTATTCCTCACTAACCATCACTGTCTCTCTATATGACACTTTATGTACGTTGCTGGTCTTCATGTGCACATGCAACAATTTTACGATATCTAGAAAAATGTTGCAGTGGCAGACACAGATCCTCTTGTGTTTTTCTAAGCATTTTTATTGTCCTATTTGGCTGTGTGTTTTTGCAGGGGATGTGATTTAGAAGGAGCTTGAGGAGTATTATACTGTTTCTACCAGCTTGTGACATTTAGAAGGAAGAAGGTATTACCAATTATGCTATTATACAGTTATATGTCCAAATCTTGAACACTGAAACATGGAACAATGGGGTTTCCATGGATGTGCAATCTGGCAAAAACTGAGGCAGTTCCATTGTAATGTATAATACATGACCACCGATTGTATCCTCTAAAAAAAATTAGCCCTGTGGACTATTAAATCTCAATGTCTCTATGTGCACATGAATACCAGCAACACCACAGCGGGTGATGCTTTAGTCACGAGTAAGGGTGGCACAAAATCACAAGCAATTTTGAAAGAGGCGAACAAGCTTTGGAAGTTGGTGGATGCATAGATGTATGATAGATGTATACCTACAGTATCCAGCTGATATGATCAGACAGCAGATTTAATGTTTAGTAGCAGGTCTATACCCAGGGAATGTCAAAAGCACAAGGAGGTAGTTCACCTGCCGTTGGAACATTCAGCGGTTGATCTATTTTCAAACTGACAGGCAACTCTATGTGGTTCCAGATATGACAGAGACAGAGGCTTTGCACCAAGACATGTTGACATATGACTGGCCAAATTGATGGCTGAAAACCTGCCCATTCCACCTTCTAACTGAACAAACCATAGTACCACCTGTTACAGACAGGCACTTCATGCTCACTACCCATCAAACCAGACCTATTGTCCCAGATTAATGGGAGACTGTGGCAAAGCCTGTGGTTTTGCTACATTTACCTTTTTTTTTCCTAAAAGGTAATCTTTCAGAATTTCAAAACACTACATTGGTAGTATATAGAGCGAATCTTCCCTTAAATAATTTGGGAAGAAAAAAAAATCCATTTATTTTTTCATTTCCTCTCACCTACTTGTGCACAGACATGACTATGGCCTGCCAGCTATTTACATTATCCACAGGATTCCAATCATACCACACCCTGCAGAACGCATTAAGTTTCATGGTATTGAGCATGAGACATTTCAGAAGGAGGGTCGAGATATTTTCCTAGAGAATATGACGTGGAGGATAGAAGAATATACCACAAGGTTCTCTTATGATACAGATTGTGGGGAAGTCATGTGGTATATATTTTTATATTTTATCTTCATTTTTCCATGTACTCTATATTGTTAAGGACAGTAGTTCATGTCGCTTACACTTCAAAAGCTAGAGGCAGTAATCGAAGGAGCTCAAGAATGTGATACACAGAACACAACCCATATGGGACATTCCATGTCACTATTACCTGGACCTTAAGTATCATTAAACAGCTTTTGAAGCTAAGCATAATACAGAAGATATAATATATAAGACTGGGTCAGAGAATCTCTAAAAAAAAATAGGTCTTATGGAATGTTCCATGTATGTGGTTAGTATCTAAAAAAAGTGGTACAAGGAAGGGAAACCGACGTTGGACCAATGACAGGGTCATGCATGTGTGGATTGAAGGCTTGACTGTCTGATTTAATCCCACAGAAGAGTTTATGTAGTACGAATTTCTGAAAGTTTGATGTTGGCTCTGATGATAGCAGGGTTCCAGGACACACAGTGTGTTACAGCTTTCTGTCGTTGATACAGATGGGTCAGAGTGCCCATGCCTCCCCTGTCATGTGATCCCAGTGGGCACTATGGAGATCTTATGGACCCCCAAAATGATTAAATTAAACTTTAATTTATCAGGTGATTAAGCATCATCACTACTAGTATAAAATAAAGGCATGAATCACATCACGTCCAGTCAGCCTGCTCCGCTTGCCAGAAGAAGTGCTGGAAAAGCACAGAGTGTAAGCTCGGCCGTGATCACTTGACTGCTGCTTAATGAGAAAATCGGGTAGATCTGGTCCAAGATCTTTTTTTTTCTTCGTCCGGGGCATTTAGCAAAGAAATTAGTAATGGGTCGTTCATGAAATTTTTTTCATGATTTTTTTCTCAATGACTCTTCAACTTTGATTCGTTCGTTCCTTTGTCACGTGACTTCCATAGACACTATGCGGTGCAATAGATTCAAAAGGACGAACGACTCAGACTGGAAGATATAAGCGGTGAGCTGCTCATTCTGTTTATTATAATATGTTTTTAGCTGCATTGTAATATTTTCATTACTGAAACTATAGCCAAAATTTGTGTATGTTTACATATTAGGAGTCTTTTTATTAAAAAAGCAACATTTTATTTTATTTATGATCAAAAGAACAAAATAAACTAAATGACTCAATTTTTTGATGAACGAGATTCAAAGAACCGAGTCACTAAAATGATTAAAACTTCCCATCACTAAAAGAAATTACAGAATTTCCTCTCATATTTAGCTGGCTTTTACATCAATCACTATTCAATACATTAACTAACAATCTGCTGACCGTAAATAAGACACGTTGAGAATGGTCCAATCACATGAGCCCAAATATTTAAAAACAATATTGATTCGCTAAGAACAAAAGTGGGAGGGTTCGGAGCGCACAGTGCTGCGCCCCAAGGATGATTTGAAAAAATCCAATTTGAGCTCAGCCTCAGGTCACATGCTTTTCAAAAATGTACGTGCCTACAGTTACATTATTTTTCCGGCACCCCGCGTACACGAACACGAATGAACATAATCCAGTTTAGATTATTTTATTGTAAATACAATATATTAACAAATACCATGGAATATTGAAACTAAATGACTTTATTTCATTATTATATATAAATAAATAATCATTATGTTAAATAATTCAATGTCAAAGTAGCATTCTTCTCTGCCTAACTTTAAGGATCTCCTGCTAATATCTTGGTGCTAGATACTACAGTACACCTTCAGAGGTCCTTGTGGAGTCCATGGATCAGTGGGTTAGAGCTGCTTAGGAATTTGGTTTTAATGTTATGGCTGATCAATAGATAATTTATAGAAAACCTCTGTGAAAGGCATGGCCCTGGTGAGAGAAGGGGGCAAAGGGGGAGAAATACCTTATAATAAATATGCCAATACTTATAATGAAGACAACGAGGGATTTTGCCGTGTCCAGATCCAACAGATAGGGTTTGAGAGCCGTTAAAGAATGGTACCACTTTTCCTCTTACCCTATCTGAAGCATGTGATATTTAATATTTCCAGGCTGTCAGTATACAGTTTTTTCTTCAGAATTTATTTCACCAGAAATTAACTCAACTGTCAAAACGCCCCAGTAAACTGGACTCTAGCAGCAAATGACAAGATGTGTTTTCAATAGTATTCCTTTATTTAAAATTAATCTAAGATGCTGCATAGTCAGCCACATATTAAAGATGTAAAACTGCTGTCCATTGCAGAACAAGCTCTACACTGACTGTGTTCTGTACACTCTAAAGTAAAGTCTAAAAAAAAAATACATACATTTTTACATTATCAGGACTTGTTCAACCAAATATGGATTCTTTCTCAGTCTGAACTGCCTTGTCTTGTTTGAGTTGCTCTCACATGTACTTTAGTTACAACACACCAATATAACTGTCATGACTCATATTACGGAATGCAGTCACTCTCCGCATAACAAATGCTTCCCCAATAATTCGGCTTTTTCCCAGGACCCGTGAGTGACAGATTTATGGTTAATCCGGTTAGCAATACATACATAATTTATAATGGATACGATGAAGCAGAACCTGGGCATGTTTGGCCTGCTTCACTAAAGGATCTGCATGCAATCTGACCCATGCTTCCGTGGCAATAGTGTGATTTTAGAGCTACAAATGTGCACAAACACACACTCACATGCACACACAGACACACAACCTTATCCTCCATTAAATTTCCTTTATATCATTAATCAAAAAAAGAACATAACTGGCCATTATTCTTTCCTCCTTATGTTCCATATATCTAACCTGGTTAGAACTGAAATCTGCCGCAAAAATGAAAAATGTGTTCAGTAATGATGTGAGTACAGAATTCATGATAAATGACCGCAGGGGCAGATTGAGACCACACTCCAAAGTAGACCTATTTCAGGCATTAAATATAGACCTGATCAACCCTTCACTGCTGATGTTTTGTGTGTGTGTGGAGAATGTCTAGGGGATTGATGAGAAATTTGTGTGTGTGTGCGCGCAGTATATGAGAATGAGTGAGTGAGGTAGTGAGTGAGTGTACAGTATATGTTAGTGGGTATGTTTGATCCTAAGCATGGCTTACTGTCTGTGTGTTTTTGCAGCATGTTCTCCCCATGTTCCTGTGGGTTTCCCTGCATCTCCCAAAAACATGCAGGTAGGTAAACTGGCCATGCTAAATTGCCTGTAAGTGTACAATTTTGTTGTGGAACTTCTTTGGTGGGAATTCTCAAACATTTCATCTACTGTTTTTTTGAGATACGCTCCAGATTCACTGTGACTCTGGCCAGGAATAATGTGGCTACTAAAGACTAAATAAAAAATTTTTTTAGTAGATGGTCCTTACAAAGATAGTAAGTAAAAGTAATTATAGATAGAATAGAATTTCACAAAAGCATGGAACTATCAGAAAAAAATACAAGATATATTTTTTTTTAAGTAAAGTATTTACAATTATCATGTAGAAGTATCAGGTAACTAGAATTAGTCATTCTATAGAAGGGCCACAAAAAATTGTAAAGACTTGTTTGAACAGAATAAATTAAATATCTCTATTTGGTACTGTCTTGTCAGCAATACATACAGTGCATCCGGGAGGTATTCACAGCACATCACTTTTTCCACATTTTGTTATGTCACAGCCTTATTTTAAAATGGATTAAATTTATCATCTCTGCAGCAATCCACCAATCAGGCCTATATGGTAGAGTGGCCAGAGGGAAGCCCCTCCTTAGTAAAAGGCACATGGCTGCCCATCTGGGGTTTGCCAAAGGGCACCTGAAGGACTCTCAGACCATGAGAAACTAAATTCTCAGGTCTGATGAGACTCTCTGGCCACTCTACCATAATGTCCTGATTGGTGGATTGCTGCAGAGAGGGTTGTCCTTCTGGAAGGTTCTCCTCCCTCCACAGAGGACCTCTGGAGCTCTGACAGAGTGACCATCGGGTTCTTGGTCACCTCCCTGACTGAGGACCTTCTCCCCCAATCATTCAGTTTAGATGGCCGGCCAGCTCTAGGAAGAGTCCTGGTGGTTTCGAACTTCTTCCACTTACGTATGATGGAGGCCACTGTGCTCATTGGGACCTTCAAAGCAGCAAATTTTCTTTCTGACCTTCCCCAGATTTGTGCCTTGAGACAATCCTGTCTTAGAGGTCTACAGACAATTCCTTTGACTTCATGCTTGGTTTGTGCTCTGACATAAACTGTCAACTGTGGGACCTTATAAAGACACGTGTGTGCCTTTCCAATCATGTCCAATCAACTGAATTTAACACAGGTGGACTCCAATTAAGCTGCAGAAACATCTCAAGGATGATCAGGGGAAACAGGATGTGCCTGAGCTCAATTTTAAGCTTCACAGCAAAGGCTGTGAATACTTATGTATATGTGCTGTCTCTATTTTTTTATTTATTTTTTTTTATAAATTTCCAAAAATCTTAAGTAAACTTTTTTTTCATGTTGTCATTATGGGGTGTTGTGTGTAGAATTCTGAGGGGAACAAATTAATTTAATCAATTTTAGCATAAGGCTGTGACATAACAAAATGTGGAAAAAGTGATATCTAGACCTCAGGATCTCTGGTCAACATTCATATACTACTGTATGGGCAATTTAGGAACACCAGTTAGTCTAATCTGCATGTTTTTGGACTATGGGAAGAAACCCGAACACCCAGAGGAAACTCACAAACACACGGGCAGAACGTGCGAACTCCATGCACACAGACCTGAGGCGGGAACCGAAATGTACCCTGTAGGTGCAATGCACACCACTGTGCCGCCATGCATACAGTATACTGTACCATGGTAGAATGCATGCAGGATTAACTTCAACTTCGGAGAGAAACACAACAACTCAAGCAGTTCAAACAGCACAAGCTTGCAAAGCTGTGAAACTTCACAATATTTTTAGTGCATATGGTAATAAGGAGATCATTTTCTCGAAGAAGAAAAAAAATATCCACAGGAATTAACAGACCATTAGATATGTCCTCTTACCATCTCAAAAGCAGGTCCAGCAGTTTGGTGTTCACGCAGGTCTGTGCTTGGTTGTGATCATTTCTTCTTCATGGCCACATCATCATTCTCATTCCTGTGGCATGAAACAGCAGTAAGGCTGCAGAACCCGCACTCAGGCTGCATTATTATTCCCTCTCTCTCTCTCTTTGTCCTCTCTCTTCAAGTGTGTGTGTGAGAGAGAGAGAGAGAGAGAGAGTCGGACCGTGCACCTTTGAGTTCCACTTCAACTTTAAGGCTACAAAAGCTGCAAAACTTCACTGCACATTCTTCTTCCAGGACGGAAACCTCAGCAGTGGGGCTAGACTGGCTGAGCAGGACAATCCCTCCGGATTCGGATTCGTAGTGAAGAGTGAAACCTGAGAGCTGCAGAATGCGCAGTGTTTAACCCACAGGGAAACCGTCTGGAAGAGCGCGACTGACTGGAGGAGCAGGGGAAGGCGAGGAGGAAGCACCTTTTCATTAATAGTGATCTTGTTGTCTCGGGTTTATCACTGTGTGCTCTCAGGAACACTCAAGGTGTTTAAAAGCACCTTTTTATTTATTTATTTTAATTTTATTTTTTTTTTTAAACCTGGAGACTTGTCGGTGCACCGGCGCCATGCATTAACCTAAACTTTATAAAGCATTATAGGATTTAAAAGTCGAGTCTGCACGCTGCACTCCTCTCTAATTGAGTTATTAATCTGCCATGTAACGCTCACGCGCAAGCTTTTAAACTCCTGCCCACGCGCGCGCACACGTCACGCACGTGCGCTGGAAGCAGATTACAATCATGTAGGATCATTATCATGAACAACCCATCACCTACTGTCAGTATCAACTTAATCAGTCCATTAGCTCATGACTGTAACGGTATCTAGGATAATACTGCTCTCTACTGGCAAGTTTAGGAATGAGAAAATGTGTCTATCTATCTATCTATCTATCTATGAGAATACAGGAACCGAAACAAAAATCATCATGAAAAAATGTATTTTTTTTCACATTCATGTATTTATTATCGTTTCACTAAAATATGCATTAAAGTATGACATGCTTTTCAACATATTTAAAACACGGTGCAAGCCAACAAAACAAACCTAAAACAGTGAAAAATTGTTGAACGCTTTCTTAACTCTGACAGGAGAAATCAGTGTCCTGAGAAAATATAATCTCTCACTAGGACTACTTTTTTTTATTTGTTTTTTGACCTGCTTAAACAATGCTCTGTACAAATCTGCAAAATCAACTATGTAAACCCGTGTCTTTCCAAAAGATCATTAGCACTGATGAAAGCAAGGATGGTTTCCTGTAATGGCATAATATTATTTTATATTTAGGGTTGAATACTATATGGTCTAAGACAAGACTAGTATATTTTATATACAGTATATCATTATTCTGAAAACTCTTAAGGTCTACATGTAGATATTTTACAATTTGCTAGAAATTATAGGCTTTCTGTTGCAACTCCAACACATTCAATATAGAAAACACATCAGTGTTAAGTAACCCTGTCAAAATAGTGACTATGTAGATGAAGTGGTTACAGATGAGTAGTTTTAGTAGTAGCACTAATAAATATGAATTCTTCACTTTTTTAATATGATAGATCCTTTTTTACATTAAAACTGTCTAAAATTTGTGCTTCTAATATGTGGCTTCAATAATGGACACAAATCTGCAGTATTGCTATTGGCTCTTAATACGGTAATAAGTATGGATTTATATTGATTCAATTAGAGCTATAAGATCTGTCGCCATTGTGAAACAATCACACACAACTGTGTCATAAGAAGTGACTCACACATTGAAGCAAAGTAAAAGAATGTTTAAACTGAACTGAACTGTTTTAATACATTTAATTACAATAATTTTCATGTAGATTAATTTGAATTTGATGTGTGAATGACCAAGTTATTTCAACAAATAATTTCACTTTCATTGTAAGTGTCTTAGCGACACACTGAATGAATTTAATCCAATCACAGTCAGCAAATGTAGTCATAGCAGAGCCTTGTGGCAGCATCATTTGCCATGTCCTCTCACCTCTTTCCCAGTATCACACCATCGTAAAAGCTATATTTTTATTTCGCATTCCGGCAATAAAGACGAATCCCTCATTTAGCTGCAATAATATATCAGAGGTTACACGTGCTATTGTGCATCTCTTTGGTTGAGATGTCAAGACTTCAGGCAGTGAATATTGCGGTGTGAACCTGTTCCTGGGCCCTGTCAGAAATAGCTCAACCAGTGGCACAGACAGCATGGTAAACAGACGTTTTCCTGCATTTGGTTGTGCTTTTTTTCATGTGCTGCTGCTCAAAGGCCAAAGCTAGGCTCCTGAGTAGGGCTTTCAGAGACATCAATAAAAGGCCCGCACTAGTGTGATGATGAGGAACATAAGAGTGATGATGGTAAGAGCGGAGAACAGGAAGAGCAGGGTAGCGAAAATGCTGTTGGAAATGGGTAGCTTCAGGAGCTTTGCCTCTGCAGGGATCATGTTAGATTGAGCTAGCATGTAGCCCAGGGACCAGGCTATACTCGTCTTATTCACCTGCAAAACAACAAAAATTATTTTTTACTATTGGCTCTTTAAATTGTTAAATCAGGACAGTGGGTAGGAAATACAGGAGGTGCAGTGACAAAGGAATGTACTGCAAAATATTGTATCTATCAGTATAAGTCTTATTCAAAAGCAAAAGTTTTTATAAATATTCTAATCATAGTGAAGAAAAAAAAGTGCAATAAATGGACTGAATATTTTGTATGTTACAGTTTGTTACAGTAAACACTTTGTTTTCCAACATTATTTACATATGCTTCATAAATAAAGGAAAAATGTAATGATAATTTCAAAAATGAAATAATTAATTGATTAGTTTTCAATAATTAACAAAATAATTGTACCAAATATTAATTTATCTGTGATAATTTTAGGTTTGCAGCAAGAAATATCATCAATTAATCATATAATTTTTGTGATTTTTGTAATCATTTCATTCTGCCTAGATTTTACATATTGATATGTCCTTTTTCTAAAATAAATGAATAAATAAATAATTTGTAGTATACTTAATTTTAGTTAACCCAAACACGGCAGTTTTTACTATTATTTACCAATGGTAACCTTTGTTCAAATTACATGTTATATTTGAGTAAAATTTTGCCTTTAATGTAAATATATTGTTGTATGCATTTTTTTTTCAGTCGCTCATTGTGAGCAAATGTTTACATGATCCCCTAGTTAATCCGCTTGTGTTGACTATTTGACAAATGTAAGTCAGGTTGATGCTTGTGTTGTAATATTTACACAATGAGATCTAATTTAAACTGATGATTGATCATTACTATTAGCCTGTCAAGCACAGTATTTCTGTCATGGGTTCCTGCATGACCCTGAACCTGGGCGATTGTATTTTATATGATTGTATTTAATACAGTACCTCCTTTTGAAAATCTAGTTTTTCCCAGTTTCCAGCATTAAACTTGTATCCATCTGCAAGAATTGTATGAACATAGTTCGCAGAATAACAATAAGATTTCAAGTGTTTCTCTGAGATGTTATAATTTTTCTTGAGCTGGAAAAAGAGAAAAAATACAGAATTGGCTCAGTCAGTGGTCATTTTTTGCTTATTCGGTAAAATTTAAATAGATTCAAGATCAAAATTTTAATTGGTACCACATAAACTCTTTGACAGTATGTGGGAGGTACTCACTGTTTTCCAGTCCAAAGAGCAGAAAGACCACATGGTGGAGTTAAACTTCTCCAGACTGTTAGAGCCCTTTAAATCCAGAGTCCCAGCTGTGTAGTAAAATCCTGCATATGCCTTAAACAGCAATAGATACATTAACATCAAGAGTGCAGTACTACAGCAGTCATTGTGATGATGGATAAGACCAGATGGAATAAAATACACTGTTAAATGTTGGTTTCAGTATGTTGGATTCATTGTCTTGCTTTCTTTAGCAATCCACAAAGACTGAAATGCACATTTTCATAAATGTTAACATTAGTTACGAACGCCTACCATGAAGTCACCTGTCACAGGTGGTTGGTATACTCCATTAAATGAGCAGTTCTCTTTCCCCTGACAGGACCTCAGGTCAAAAATCTTCTTGACCATGGTTTTGCACTTTTCTGGATCACTTTGTCCAGTGAAAGTGAAGTTCCTCTGTAGGTAGCTAGTAGTACTTTGCTTTGTACACTCACTACCAAAGATGTCTTCTCCAGCCATGGTACTGCTGTAGCCAAGTGGGTAGCATGGGTGACTTATGCGCGCCGAATCTCTAGACTGGGACTGAAAAGGGCAAGTTAAAGTTATTTATTATTAAAACTTGAAAGTTTTTTTTTTTTTTTTCAAATAAACTCATTAGTGTGTTAAGAAAGATGACACATCAGTTACATCCGGATACTGTGGTGTATGGTATCATTTCTAGCTAAGAAGAGCAAAAATAAAAGAGGGATAATGAAGGCTAATGTAATTGTATCTGCCACTTCTGAACAGGATGTTACTAATGTCAGAGTAGTCTGAGAAAGCATTAATATATCTAGGATTAAGCACACTCCATTGCTTTAAATGGACTGTGTATGAACATTATTGTATTACAGTAAGAAAGGTTTTACAGGGATTTTGCACTCTGCTTTGCTCCAGTCCGCTTTGTGTAATTAGTGTGAGGATTATAACTAGTCAAATGGATTGATCAATACTGTGATGCTATAATGCAGCATTAACTGAACACTGGACAAATACTGTACTGACATGACATTCATGTCTCAATGTATTTAAATACATATACATTTTTGGATATTATTATTATTAATAATAATAATAATAATAATAATAATAATAATTACAATACCTGTGTCAAATTCCAATTTAAAGAATAAAACAGATCTTAAAAAATGTAGTGATCAGAAGGAAATATATATTTTTAAATCTGCTTTTTTTCGCTTTGCTTTGTTGTCTTGATTGATTTGACTGTTTTTTAAATTACAGTGTTAAATCAGATATGTCAAGAAAAGTGTGTAATAGAGGTTTAAATGCAAAAGGTAATAAATTAGTAGATTTAATTTTGTATCACATTCAAGAAGGAAGATGCAAACCTATTCATTATTATCTTTTTCATGCTTATAAAGTGACACCTGTCAAACCTAACACATTAAATCTAACTATACTCTATTTTTTTCTTTTTCTTCTTTTTTTTTTTTTTTTTTTAGTCCTATAATTATGCACTTGGCTGTACAGCTGGTTTTTCTCTCACAATTGTATAAGTACAAAGTTATTACAGGGCTAGAAATTGTTACCTTCACAAGCTCTGCCAAAACTCTTTTTTCAGCCTCATTTTTGCCATAGCACAGAAAACTGTGTGTGTAAACATTATATTCGTAGCCATAGAGTGAAATTTGGATGAGATCTGCTCCTCTGGCATCGGGCGGGGCTGTGAAGGCAATCTGAGTGGAAGCTCCACCCAGGTCCAATGATCCCACAGTCTGTGCGCCATGAGGATGAACCCAAGCATTCCATATATTTTTCTGTAAAGATCAAAGTATACAAAACACAGCTTGGTAAAATACTACTGATCTGGGTAATGTCCTGCAGTTTATGTTGGTTATATTAAAAACCATCAACATATCCTAGACCTAAAAATATACTATAAAGCTTTATTTTTGACAAATTTTCTGAAAATGTCAGACATATAAAAATCCTACTGTGGGTTATGAAGCTTTCTTATAATCTGACCTCCAAGAAGTTTCCCATCAGGTAGTTGACAGTAATCCACCCATACAGCCCCTCCTCCTGACCTGAGATGATGGAAGCATTGTGGAACTCGAATGACAAAGAACGAAGATACTTCTCTATGGAGGTCAGGACAGCATTGGCCTGCTCTTCACTTTTCTGCCTGTACACACACATTTTAACATGAGATCTTAATGGAACCATGGATGCTAGTTCATTCATAGCAAATAAAAACAATGGTTTAAACAGGGCTTTAAAATTAAATGTAATCCAAATAAATAAATTCAAATTTATTTAAATGAATGTCTTAATTATAGACATTTTCATCAATCAACCTAACAGAAACCCTGATGTAAAGTTAGAGCTCTAAAGAAAAAAAGGTAAAAGAAATGAGAATAAGCTTACTGGAGCAATCTCATTCCGGCGGTTGCTCCAAGGAAGATGGGCGTTGATTTTCGTTGATGTTGAGGGATGAGTCCTTTTATTTCTTCCATGCACTTTTCAAGGCTGTTCCAGGCTTCTGCATTCATCTCTGAGATACCAGGGCCTGTCAAGAAGCACAATCATAGTCATTTTGTTTAACAGCCCACTATCCAACACATAATACTTGTCATCCATCACAAGATGTTCTATCATAATTGGGAAAAACTGCATAGTGCTGCCAAACAGCCTTTATATGGAAATGCATTTTTTTTTAATAGGCATTAGTAGCAATACAGTGCAGTATTATATTGACTTGGGGTTGCAGATGTAAACAAATCCTCAGTCCAAATCTCTCTTGTCCCAATCACTCAACTGTGAGATATGTATCGTCCAAAAACAAGGCATCGTTCTTGTTCTGTTTGCTTTCATGAAATTGACTATAAACATCAATATGGTGCGAAACACTCCTAGTCTCTTTGTTCAAAAAGAACTTAATCATTGTTTATTTGTTAAAGCGATCAATAAATACGATTTCAGTCCATTTCATTGTCTCACATCCACAGGAAATATGAGATCGAGTTTAGGGTGTCAATGCTGGGTGAAATCTCACAGAAAAGTGTTTTTCTTCTGACGTCTATAGTTTAGGCTGCGCGTTATGTGAATGAATGATGCTTACAAACCTTTAACTGCACATTTTGTAGTCTGGGTCACAACTCCGGTGTTGTTTTCCTTCTCGGCGGGCCACTGATATAGATATACTGTAGTTCTGGAGGAGCCGGCATCTAACACAATACCATACTGTACGCACACACACACACACACACACACACACATACACACACACACACACACACACACACACAGATAATAGAACATTCATAGTCATAAAAAAGTCCCAGTTGAATGCAGCAGTTACAGCTCTATCAACGTGCCCCAGCTGAATTTGTTTCACTTAATATTCATTTATGATGTTATTTTGAACAGAAGAACAAAATGCGGGACAATTTTTTAAACACAAAAAGTATTCTATATTTTTCAATTTATTCTAAAATAAAACTCAATCCATTTTGCCTAATTTCTGTCCGGCAGTGTTGAAAATCTGACAGCCAGGAGAATTATTCCTGAACGCCTGATCAATAAAAGTTTTTTGAGAAGGATTCAAAAATACATACACTATAAGGCCAAGCATGCATAAATACCTGACCATTAAATCCTCCTTTAAAGTGGTGCTGGAATATTAATAAGGCACACACTTGTCTAGAACAACTTTGTATGCTGCAGCATTTTAATTTTACCTTACTGGAACTAAAGAGTAAGCCTAACCCAAACCTTTGTCAGCATGACAACACCCTGTGCAAAAAGTGAGGTCCATGATGACATGGTTTGCCAAGGTTGGAATGGAAGAAGTGTTCTGCACTGAGCCCTGACCTCAACCTCACTAAAAACCTTTGGGATGAAAACCAACTGCACCACAGACCTCCTCGCTCAATATCAGTGCACACCCTCACTAATGCAAATTATTACAGGCATGATTCAAAATCTAGCGGAAAGCCTTACATGAAGAGGGGAGTTTATTATAACAAAAAAATTGGGATTAAATCTTGAATAAGTGCTTGAATGTGGTCAGGTGTCCACAAACCTCTGGTCACATAGAGCATGTTACAGCAAGGCATGGTAGTGTGCATATTTTGTAGAAAATTAATAGGAATCTATGCTCACGCATTAACATTCTGGCTTTTTAGCAACAAAATACTTTCATCTTTGTAAGAGACATACCTTATCGCCTGAGGTCCTTTACATTACGTGTTTGAACATGAGAAACTCTAACGAAAAATAGGTAAAAAATAGTTGAAGAAATAAAGATGATGGGTGGAGCTGTGTTAATTTAATTAATAATCTGATATGTTTTGTATTTAACCATTATGTTACTATTTAGAATTTATAGCGAGTTAAAACTATAAATATCTAGCAAATCAGAGATCTCTCTGCAGTGTGAAATCCACACCTACACACTTAGGCAGTGTATAATGCCTAATGGTTCTTTGGTTATCCCTCTGTGGGAACCTTTAAACAGGCATTACAACAGAGTGTTTCCCTTTCATGAAGACTTTCCAAGAAAAAGCTTTTTAGGGTGCCATTAAATATTCAATTATGTCTTATAGGTATGCTTTTAAGGGTACACAACTTGCATTTTCACTCAAGTGAAGTGAATAATAGCAGGGATACAATCCTAGTCGAATTTTTTTTTTGCAGCTGTCAGGTAGCAGGTTTGCAGGAACTCTTTCATACTCAGGATTTCCTCAGGAAATTACAGGCCTAATAGCAGTTTGTAGTGTGAGGCTGCTACAGTATGTCCCACAAATTCACTGTCAATTACTTTTGAGTTTAATTTTGCATATGCAATTTGAATAGTCTTACCTTAAGTCCAGGAGAAAGGTAAGTTCTCTGTTTCACCTGAACTGTAGCTATGGCTATAATGACTGCTATACTGGCCAGTAGAAAAAAAGCAGCTATGGCTGTTGCCAGTTTAGTTGACATGATCTGTAAAAGTAGAAAAAGAGAAGTAAAACAAAAAGCACGTAAGTAAACTCAGTTGACTCTTTAACACTTGGTTAATTCATGTTACCATGAAAATACCATTGAGTGAGGGCGTGAGACAAATAAGATACATTTAGAAAAATGTGAGAAAGAAAAGACAGGAGTGCCCTTCAACGTACGTAGAATGACAGCTGGTGCCAGATACAGGAAATACAATTGTGTCAAGAAATACAATGCTACGAACTAGAAATGATTAAAGGAATTACCAATGTAGAGATAATAAATAAAAAGAAATGGAGTGCTAATATTGTTTCTACATAGTTGATCTAAAAAACTATTACAAAGAAATTTTAGAAATTTTAATGATGCTTTTATATCATATGTATCAGTGTTTTTTTCTTCATTAAAAATATTTTTATACCATAGTTATGGCTGGATCGAAAAGCTCTAGTAAGGTTACAAAGCAACTGCTGTTCACCATTAAAGAAATAGTGATTATGTTAAGGATGCTTTGTAGACTTACATTTTGCAAAAAAAAAAGTGTTAATATTTCCTAGGCAGGTTTCACTATGGAGACGTTTGGGACACCCTCTCTCACACTTTGCACCAAACAATATTTGTAGCTACTATGCTTTAATTTGGCATTCTATGAGATACACAGACAATCTAATCAACTTGGATGCTGAAGATTAAACCTAATACCTTAGGTTTGAACATGCAGGTCTTTAAAAAACAAAACATAAGCATTAAGTGGTTTACCATAATGAGAAAAAACTGCTAAAAATAAAAACAGTGTATTGCAGAAAATTATGATGAAACTATCTAAACTTATAAATAGCCTTAAGTGAATACACAGATAGACTGTACATATAAACAAAACATATAATAGAAATAATAATGCAATAGTTAGGGAATGACACAAGCATTGATGTTATTTGAGACAATCATTCAGATCAAGTTTACTTTTGCAACTGTCACTAACTGTCCCTATGATTTGTTCAATAAGCACTGCTGGTTCGTCTCGCTCATATAAACATGCAAAGAAACAAATGGACAGCTCTGCCTACCCTTCTGTGAGGACCTCCAGTGAGGTGATCGGATGAATGTGATTCCCTGTTGACCATCTCGTCCAGGAAAGTGAATGTGTGGTTGGATGTGAGACTGATTCTGTGCTGTGTGTGTGCATGTGTGAAAAAGCATTTGAATGGGAGGGGCAGGGAATTTCTCCCTGCAAGTAGAGTCAATACATTTTCTAATAAACTCCTCCTACTCAGAAAAGTCCAGCCCTCCAAGACACTTGCAACTAGTGCTTTTCTTTTTTCTTTAATACACATTGAACTAAACAAGTTCTTTTTTGGCAATATGGGTTAGGTCGGTTGGCTCACCCTTTTCTTTCCCTACATGCACAGACCTAAATTCTTCTATGCACCTCAGTTTTCTTGCCTCTGTGGACAGTTTTACTAATAAAATGTATTTACTCATAAAGGTGATATTGTTGATAATACTGTATTTACGTCTGTATATTGTCATGCTGTAAGATGACCTGTTAATGAAACAAACCACCAGTTTCCGGAGCTTAAACCACCATGTGTCAGCAACATCATAAAACATGCAACAAGCCAGACGCCTTTGGGTGGAAAAGAGCAGGATGTCCCAAGCCTCTATATAAATGGCATTACCGGGCTACATTGATACTGTGGGCAGCATTTGTAGCAGTGGATAGTTTCTGCTTTAAAGGGGAGGTAAATGTAGACGGCAGCTTTTAAAGAGCCTCTTTATGATAATGTAAGAAGGATGTCTGTGATGACCTATAGCTCAGACCATAACATTTGCCATTTACATGCAAAAAACACCAGCTTTTCATCTTAGCAGCTTTATTTGACGGTGTTGGATTTCTGTAGAGCATGGAATAGGAAATTATTTCAACTAATTATGCATGCAAATTAATATGATAATAAAACTGACAAAACAACATGCTCTAAAATATATTTTTCTAAGCATGCCACTGTGTAAGATGAATGTGAGAAACTTTTTTTTAAATAAAAGGTCAGAGTGCTAACTGGAACAGTTCTATCCAATATTGCATAAACTGCTCCTCCTAATACTACTAATGGAATAATGTAAACAACAACACCTACATATATATATGACTAATATATTCTGTTTAGAAAGCTTCAGCACATCCACCAGATACAGATCAACTTAACATTTTGTTAAAGCACCTGAAGTCGAGCCAGAAGGCACGGAGACTGACCAGAGAAAAGACAAAGAAAGTGGATTAAGCCATTCTCCTCAGCACACGCTGGTACAACAGGCATATTTTTAGATGAGAGAGAGAGATTTGATACCACATTAGTGAGTGCGAGCCGGAAAGTTAGTCCCTCACTATTAGATTGGTTGAGTTATCTGAGTGGGAAGCTGCCCTATTACCTCTCACTGTCTTCTGAAAAGGATTGCATCCTTTGACATCACTACTGCGCACATGAACCTCAAGCCTATAAATAATCATGTATAGTATGAGCTGTTTCATAAAAATTCTATTTTTGTTTAAGAGGTTGTTTAGTTCCTCCTGTGCCATTGAGCACATCATGCGATGGGGTCCCTAGTTTCTGCAGAAGTGATTTTTTGCAGGGCTGGGTCGCTAGACTGACACCCAACCCTTCTCTTTGCTCATGGGGGTTTGGGACTGGCACTGGTGGAGTGATTTTTTTTAAAGGGGCCGAAGTTTATGGGTCTTGCCCAAGAGCCAAACAATGGCAATGTGTCACACCCCTGACTCGCTAATTAGAAACTCAGAGCCTCTAAAACCTGAGTCACCATTGCCTCCAACAGCCAATTAATAATTGTTTTATTATAATAAACCCTAATGCAAAAAAAAATGATAATAAAAAAACACCACTAACAATCGTCTCTTGTGGGTATTTGTTGGGTTAGCTTTTAAGATTTAGATGATAAATCCTGTACATGCAATCAAAGGTGTATCAGTGAACACAATGAGTTCTGTGCAGAATTAGCATGAGGGATTCTACTATTACACAATGCAGAAAGGGAGTCCATTTTGACATCTATAATACTCCAATAAAGAGTAAATTAAACCTAATAGAGCAGCCAATGCGATAATGGATTCCTAAGTCTCCTAGGATATAAATAAATTCAGCCAGTCAGCCAAAACTCTCTCTATTATATTTGTTTAAACCCTTATGTTGGTGCATTCTTGTTTGATGCGTACCCCAAGATTACTCAAAACACATTTCCTCTGATCAATTAAGTGCTGAAAAGAAGAAGAACAGAAGATAATGGTAAGAAATGGATCCCACTAGGACATTAAGAAGTCACTAAAAGTTGTCTTGTAATATTAGAAAATGTTAATGCACTGTGTAAACAAATATCATACAAACAACTCATTTACAGAGACTGTTCAGGATCAGGACCACTGGAGAGTCAGTGGAAAGAGAGAGATAAATCAAATTGGGGAAGTGTTTTAGACCGAGTAGCCAAAGGGCTTTTTCTTTTTAAATGACATCTTTATACTTGAAGACTGACATCAATTATGCACAATTGGGTGGCTGTTCTCAAGTATTTTACTATTTTAGCCAAATATCACTGTTCTTTGTTCTGACATTTACTAGCTTGAATCATCAGCTCCCATTATAAAGCCACATCTGCAGTATTGTGAAACTGCTACATGCCTGTCTTGGCCACCCAGTTTAGAAACAGATGCACGCAGACAGATCTGATTCTGTCTGTTAGAATGATCTTTGATCTTTCTTACTTTTTAGATTCGAAGCACTGGTTGTTGTCTTGTGTCTTATTTTGCTCTGCTGCTTTTATATTACAGATACCATTAAAGGAACTAATATTTCATTTAGAATTTTGAATCTATGGGAAAACAAGGTTATATTAACAAAAGCCTTCTTAAAACTTATGCTTTATACATTTATTACCTTAAAATGAGTAGTCTAGGGCTTAATAACAATGTGACTCATCAGACATTGCTCACTCTGTACTCATGCCATCAACCGGAAGCTTAGTCATGTGTGAGCTCCAATGGCTCACTAGCACCCCTCTATGGTCATGGAACATCTTTTGGGTGACCCTAGTTGAACAGAAAATACTAATATTAATAATAATTAAAAGAAAGATAAAAGGTTTATTAGTGGAAGAGAAGGTATTAACGTGATGAATATTAACACATACACGCACACGCAATGAAGTTCAGATATAAGATATACATTACCCTTCTGCACTGAAGAAGGTCTAACATGCTGTAATTCAATTCCACATTGTGCTACAATAATCAATACGTGGCTGAACACATTATATTTAACGGTGCAACTTGATATGCAATTTTTCCTGCTGAATTGTAGCATAAGAGCTGTATTAAAGAATAATGGTGAAGACATCCGAGAGTTTTGCAACATGCTTTCAACATTTAACATTTAATATATGCCACACATCCCACGATTTAAGCTAAGAACTGGTTAATTACTTCATGCATGTGCTGGCATGAAAAGTTGGGATCAGTTATAATTGTACCTATATGTCAACTGCCCTTCATTGAGATTGTGCAGATTCCCACACATCAGTTGAAAGTCTTTAAAAGCTTTTTCCTTGCATTGTGAGAAGACAGGTGAGGCTTTTTAGTCAAACAAGTTTTACAGAATATTTCAGGTTGCACACTTTACAACCTCCCAAAGGCATTTAGTTGCACATAAAATCACTGAGGATTTTCCCCTGCACATCGCCCATTTTGTAGGACACTTTTAGCCCATAACTAAGGGTACCTTTATCATACAAATGGCACTGTAACTAATTTAAGTGCAATCTATAGAGCGAGATACTGTACTACACCAGAGTTACCACTGGACCGATTAAAATATAGTTTCCTCTTTATACATGAGACTTTAAGAGTAATTGAATATATCCAGAGAAGACAAGTAGGACCTGGGACAAATGAATAATTTCTGTGCTATAAGCAGCTGGCCCTCCCCAAAGTGCATGCTGCCATGACCCACCCCGCATCAGAAACCATGCAAAAAGAAACCTCATACTATACATTGCTACATTAAACACACATATTATAAGTATTTATGTAGTTTATGGAGAATGTGGCATTTCCACCAAATTGGAGAGCAATCTAGCTATCACAACATGTACTGTATGTTCTTTGGCTTACCTTTCCTTTTTCCTTAGTACACATAGTGTGGGTTTAAAGTTTTCCTGATTGTCATGGATTTACCTAATCCTTGTTTAAAAAAAGTTATTTACATTCATTATATACCTTGACATTTTTTATGAATCATGTTGTATATGACTGCATGATGGCTTAAGTGTTCACTTTAAATATACACTTACTGGCTACTTTAATAGAAACACCCATGTACCTGCACATCCGCCCTATGATGCAAACACAACATCATGACACAGCAGGCTGGTTTGAGTATTTCAGGAACTGTTGATCATAGTTTTTAAATGAAACATTCAGTGAGTTAGCAGTTTCGTGGGTGGAAATACTGCTGAAGAAGGAGTTTATAAGAAAATTGACTGTTTCAAACTCAGATAAAGGCTATGGTCTTAGTCTAAGTCTTATGATCACTATTTACAACTGTGGTTTGCAGGAAAGAATATTTTAGAATGTGCTACATCTTACACCTTGAAGCAGATGGGTTACAACTGG
The DNA here is from genome assembly GCF_024256425.1 of Clarias gariepinus. Lineage (NCBI taxonomy): Eukaryota > Metazoa > Chordata > Actinopteri > Siluriformes > Clariidae > Clarias > Clarias gariepinus. The sequence goes on along the minus strand of NC_071103.1, from coordinate 20,211,695 downwards.
TCACATCAAGTTCCATCTACGAATCAGAGGCTACAGTGAGCACAGGCCTCACCAAAACTGCACAGGTAAAAAATAAGATCTTTAACTGTCCATTGTCTGCGATTGGCACCCTGTCCAGGGTGTACACTGCCTCGTGCCCTAAGCCTCCTGGGATATGCTCCAGGCCCCCGCGACCCTGAATACGGGATAAAGCGGTATAGACGGTGAGTGAGTGAATGAGTGAGAACTGTTCATTGTAAGTGAACCTGCGCCCACTGTAGCCTCACATTACTCTGTACAGGTGTCCTGATAAATTGGAAACACACACCCATTCGTTTATCTTTTCCTGGTTAGGACAAACAAATACAAAAGAATTACTACAGATATAAAACAAAGTCAAAGTATAGGTTAGTGACTTATGCTCTAATGTTCTATTAAAAATAAAATAAATACATAGACAAAAATAAAATTGCATGTTTTATATTTAAAATTATATCAAAATTTTCTTAGAATTTTGTGTAAGTAAACTAGACTACAGTAGTAATAAATACGCATAAATCATTCAATTTGTTTAACTATTAACATGTGAACTCTTAGAACAACTCACACTTCACAGAAGATATGCTAAATATACAGTATCAGAAACAAAAATGACCTTTTAACATAGTGTTCAGTGGAAATGGTGAGGTGAGCTGTGTATAATTTATCCTTGTACTGTAGGCTGGAATAAGACAGAATTTTATATAATTGAGCAAACTTTATTGCTGATAGGTATGTTGTCTATAATTACAGTGTACTTTATTGTAAGCTGTTTTTATGTCATAAATGATCTCATTTTATTACATACTTTAGACAATGAAAGGCTTTGAGTTTAATGTTACTGAGTCCTAATCAGAGAATATGACTTTGCTGAGATGCAAGCAAAAACAAATCAGTCCAGGTACAGTCCCAGAGCCTACACTGTAAAAAAACAAAACAAAACAAAAAAAGCCGCCTCAGTAACAAAACTTACTTAGTACTTAGTAACAAAAGCTGTTTAGCACAGCTTTTTTTAGGTTTACATATTTAAGTCAGCTCGAATAGTATTGATTGTGGGCTCTGTTAATTAAGGGTAATGTTTTCTAGGGTTGACTTAGTCAAATTTTTCACCTACTCAAAAAAGTAATTTGTCTCCCATTGTAGTCCATTGATGTACGGTAGTTGGTTCAAGTGAAAAACTTTATAAAAACAGGTTTGCCCAACAATACCCCAACAATTAAAACACACAAACATTACTTAAAAAACTAGCCAAAGTTAAAACAGTGATTTGCATAAAACCGTAGAGTACAGAACAGATTCCATTTTCTTTAAAGGTCAATAAAATACTTGGATAAAACCGAGACCATCAGTCTCTTGCTATTTCTTTTATATAAAATATCATAACGAATTTTAAAAACTAGTTAAGGTGAAAATTATTTACCCCCAATGTGTCAGACAAAAAAGAAAGGGTCTACGAAAAAACGATTTTGTTTCTCACGTATATAACACTCAAATACCTGTAAACATATTTTATTTGGATAAATAAATACTTACCCAGAATAAAGAGTCCCCTAACGGCCATCTTCACCTCTCTAGTGCAGTTTAATAGCATCAGTCCAGTGGGAAGAGGGGTCTTATAAATCACATGATTTTAATCTTATGAAAGGTAAATTGCTGGTTACTTGATTTTTTTGTTAATTTAGTCTGAATCTTCAAAGTTGTTGATAAGGTAACACAATGTTACCTGTTGTTTAACAAATACCACTGTAAGAAGTTGGGCCAACAACACAATATTAATTAATTTAATATGTATGTAGTTGAAGTTTTTACAGTGTACAGTCTCACCATAAAAAAATTGATGGGATCAGTTGGCTTCCCATAGAGGAGAACAGAGTTTTCTTTAGATGACATAGAAAGTCAGGACATAAATACACTTCTTTATATTTCTTTGTTTAGTTGTTTGCTCATTATTTCTTTGACCTCTAAGTAGAAACTGAATGAGGTTTCGTCTCAAGCCAATACCCTGCTGAGGATGCAGCTGGATTTCGAACTTCGTCCATGATGTATTTTCTTGCTTTACAATCCACAGTAATGGTCTTGTTCCTGGTTTATTAATTTCCTCTAAGTTGGACCACATCTTTTTTGGCACAGATCTTTTCACCTACCAAACTGTTGGACTGAAGCCAGAGAAGCTGTTATGGTATCCGTTTAGCAAATATGTCCAAACCATCACAGACATCTCCTTTGAGTTACCTTTTCGATTTTGTTTAGTTTGTGCAACTTGTTTAAACATATATCCAACAACAGATATCCAATGTGGAAAATCTTAAGTATATTCAGCTCTGTGTTATGGAGTGTCGACATTTGTGATCCATATAAGGATATACGGACTGATGGGATTAGTGGTGGTGGGTTATAGTTAAGTAGCTCTTGAGCTCTTGGAGGAATTCTTGATGCTGCTGGTGGAGTTGCCTAGCTGTTTGACATTGGGAGTAAAAGCTGAAACTTGGCACTGCGGTCCCTCTCACTGAATGCACATCCTTAATTTATGACTGATATGATGATATCTGGTCAAGATGCTGAGTACCTGCCAGACAGATTTTGCAACGTGAATTGATGTTTTAAGTTCAGTGTGATATAAGGTTATGTGTAATATAAGGTCGGTGATTCCATCCCCAGCTCCACCAGTTTGACATTGCTGGACCCCTGAGCAAGGCCCTGAACCCTATCTGTTCTTGGATGCTGTAGCTACTGCGCTCTGACCCTAACTGGGCCTGGGTTCACAAATAAAGAACTTTTCTGTAATGTATTATGCAGTAATGCATATGTGATGATAATAATAATAATAATAATAATAATAATAGGGCAGCGCAAATGCATAGTGATTAGGACTGTGGCACCTCAAGGGGCGAGGGTAAGATTCCCACTGTGTGTGTGTGCATGGAATTTGTATGTTTTCCCTGTGCTTGGTGGTTCCCTCTGGGTTTTCCAGTTTCCTCCCAAAGACATGCAGAGCAGGCTGAGTGTGCATGCAATGGATCAGCTGGGTCCATCCAGGGTGTACCTTGCACGGTGGCACGAGTCTTCTGGGGATAGACTTCAGGCCAACCACATCTCTGTACAGAAAAAAGCGGTACAGAGAATGAGTAAAAAAATCCATAATAATATTGCATTTCTTACATATTTTCAATTGCCGCTGATGTTATTTATTAATATCGCTAGCCAATCAGAAAAATTCGATTTCACTAGAAAGCATTAGCACTGTGCTACCATCTTGAAATCTGAAAACTTTTCCCAACTACTTTATATATTTTTGAAAACGTTTTTTTTTTCATAGAAGTTGAATCATGTTAACTGGACTTAATTTAAATAGTTTGAAATGTTTCGTTACTCATCCATGTAGCTTCTTCAAAGTGAGCAAGGTTGCTTAGGGACTTCAAGTCCTGAGAATCTTGTAGTCTGTATGTTGTTTTGTGCACTGGACAATATTGGCCACTAGGGATGCTATTTTGCAAAGCGCCTCCAGTGCTCATACGTTTTCCTTACGCTTTATGTACACTGCACTACACAACGGGTTTATCAGGGTGTACTCGAATAAAAACAGATCCCCGCGGTGGGAGCTGCCGATCAACAAATCACGTTGTCTATTACCTGCCGCAATGTAATGATTTATAGATCAGGTCTATGTGCTTCCGCGTTGTGCTGCTCCTCCTCTTGCGGCTCTGAGCCAATCAGAGCGCTCCTTCTTACAACTCTAGAAGGGAAACGCCTCGGCGTTCGCTACCCCACTCACCAGTCAGGGACAATGGAGGTATGTGACTTTACTCTAACACACTCACCTGCTCATAGTTAGCGTAGCACACTGTTTATCTTTTCTGAATGTATGGAAACGTCTCTATAGCATAATTTCTACACTTTTTCTTTGGTAAAAGCACCAAATAGGCTAGGACTGTGTACAGTTAAACATAACTACCTGGGGTTCCTCGTGTTGCTGGTGAAGTTACATAACTAATAGTCTATTCTCACACTAGTAATAATTGATAAAACATTACATTAAAGTGGGTCAGCGCTCGGACACCCACGCGCACGCGGCTGTACAAAAGGTGAACTTAATACTGTACACAGTGACCTTGAAGGTTGTGTTTAGACATTTACTGTATCTCAGAAACTTTACAACAACACCACAGCAATGTGTCTCAGTTCAGTGCAACACAACTAAATATAACTACAGTGATAAACATAAATGTCATTAAAATGATAGTAGGAGAAAAATCTCAATCTGTCGTAACTTTATTTGAGCATTTCCTCTTTATTTTGTAAAATTTCTGTGTAAAATAACTGTTTATAACTACAGTTTTCTTCTGTGATAATTACCGTCTAGAGGTAATGCAAATAGCTGGTTTTAAGAGGCAAATGTTTCCTAAAATACTGCATATTTAGTTACATATTTAAATTAGTTACATTTAAAAATGCATAACACACACACACACATAAAAAAATTATTTTTCACATACAGTGAAACAATACTCTATGCAGTGAAATGCTAATATGACTGTTCATGACCAGTAAAAGTGACATAAAGTGGTGGAAAGACAGAAAGGAATTTTATGTACGTTACACAGGATGTGCAGAATATGAAATCACAGAATGCGCAACATAGTAAAATATGGCATGTGTGCAGCAGTGTTTTTGCTATGTTTTGTCCATCTTTTAAAGTGCGAGTTAGCACACTTGGTGTGTATATTTACACCAATCAGTCGTAACATATATACAATATACACATACTGCCAGTCAAAAGTTTGGACACACCTAACTCCATGTTCTTTCCTGGTTTTTATTTTGTTAGACGTTGTAGAACAATTCTGAATGCATCTAAAATATGCAATAATCTCCTTTGAACAGGTGATATTGAGATGTGTCTGATACTTATGCTCTGTAAAGCCTTTATAACGGCTCTAATCTGAGGTGCTGCTGATTGGTGATTTTTGAGACTGGTAACTCTAAATTAACAGCAGAGGTAGAGTTTGGTTTTTTTTTCCTGGGATGATCTTCAAAAGCCAGTTTCATCATGGTGCTTAATGGATTTCCAAATGTTCTTGACAATACTGTTCTTGCAAGAACCTTTCCAGAATAGGTGACCTCTGTTTCTTAAAATAACAACCGACTACTGCTGCTGCTGTTGTTGTTGTTGTTGTTATTGCTTAATTACATAATACCATATGCGTTATTTCATAGTTTCTACATCTAGAATGTAGAAAAATAATCCTTATAAAACTTGTGTCCAGTCTTTTGATATATCCTATAGGTCCTGTGGAATGCAGGGTGGTGCCTTCGTGGGTCAAAATTGTTTGTCTGGTGAATTCCATGGGTGCTCAATCGGGTTGAGATCTAGGGAATTTGGAGGCTGGATCGACACCTTGGACTCTTTGCCTGCTAAGCCTCATACGTGTTAGGCTGCAGTGCACTGAGTGGTCTGATACATTTCTCTCGTGGTCAGCATTGACTTTTTTCAGCAGTTTGTGCTGCATTGTCTTTTCTGTAGGATTGGACTGGACAGGCTGGCCTTTGCTTCCCACAGGCATAAATGAGCCTTGGGTGCCCATGATCATGTCATTAGTTCACTGATATGTTATTGATGATCACTATTATTTAGTTCACCTGGCTGTGTTGTTAATGAAATGAGTGGTTGTAAAAAAATTTTAATTAAAAGTAATTTACAAATACAGTTCATATTATATTATATTATATTATATTATATTATATTATATTATATTATATTATACAGAAATTGTCACAAAATAACTTAAAATAAATATATGAATATATAATAATATAACTATATAGGGATTCATTTTTTTTTTCAGCCAATTTTTACACTTTCTTTCATCCCAAGCAAACATTTAGAGGTGATTGGGGAAAAAGAAAGCCAGGAAGAATCCTTGATAGAGGCCAGACTCAAAAGAGAACACATCCTCATCTGGGGGACACCGGATACCATGACCCTAAAGAATTTCTTTTTATAATTGTGTGATCTATAGTAAACAGGAAATTCAGTTTTAACATGTCTGTTTTGTTGAAGTTACCAGTTGTTCCCTGACAAAGACTTAAGCAGAAAGCTGTTAGTGGTGATTGCAATCCTAAAGCTATCAAGGCAATTATGTCTTGGTTCTAGACCAGTGTGGCAAAATTGTTCGTATCATTTCCTATTGAAAGCCATCTTCATGGTTTCTAAGTGTCTCTTAAGGTTGTGCATGTAGGGCCGTCTTCAACACTCACTTATCTTTACATACAGCTTGGTTATCAGGAGCTGCTTTTTCAGCAGTAAAAATTAAAGCCATTATTTGCATGTCTAAAGTGGTCTTAAGTGTGTTGCTCTACGTCTGAGTTCATTTTTATCTCTTTCAACAACACGCAAAACAGATATGTACAGTCTTTAATGTTTGCTTTTTCATGGTTGTCACATGTTCCTTTTTGATTTTTCCCTCGCTTGTTTGTTTGTTTATTTTAGATCTGTGTGAAGATGAAGGTGCTCTTCCTGTTCATTTTGTGTGTAAGGACTGTCCTTAGCTACAGCAATGGAAAAGTACAAAAAGCTTGTCAGAAGATGATCCCCGGACATCAACATCAGCCCAGCCCTGAAAATCCACCATACACCATCACCATGGATAAGTCTATATTCAGTCCTGGTGATCATATTAAAGGTACCAAGATATCATGTTACAGCTGCTATATTGTTCAGACTTTGCCTTGATTCCAGTCATCTAGAGAACTTCCGGTGTTATATGAAACCTATTGGAAACTTATATAAAGCTTTTACGTGAAACTCTACAGAACGCTCCTCACGGCCTCCCTTTCTTACCCCCCCATCATGTAAATCTTTTGCTGCATTGGGTCTTATAAATACACAATTATTTTCTCAATGTTGTGTACATTTACTGTACTAGCCTGTCATAAATAACTGCACAGCTATCCATATTTAACAAACAACTCATTGCAGTTTTCATTTTATTATAATTAATCATTTTTTATTAATTAGATGTTTTAACATGATTTCTTTTTGCTTTTGCTAATGGTGGCTTGAGAACATGTTTACCGTTGTTAACTCAATAAATAAAGATTAATTTTGTCTATTCACAGTGACTTTATCAGCAAATAACACTGCATACTTTGAAGGCTTTCTAATAGAGGCCCGTAATGCTGCAGCTCTAGAAAGTGGATCTGTTGGAACGTTTACTCTTCTTGACTCGTCCATTTCGCAGCTTCTTACATGTGACCACAGAGAGGTCAGCAACCCAAGAATGTTTACGAAGGCTGTGAGACTTAATTGATGATATGGAAATAAGAAACTGTTGTATTGTTAATGTTGTGAAACTCTATGACTTTTATATATGGTATTGTTGAACTATTTTGTAAGGGCTCTGCTGTCAGTCACACCAGTGATAAACATAAAAAAGAAGTTCAGGTAATGTGGACAGCACCACAGGATTCTCCACCTAGTATCCAGTTTCTGTGAGTGCCCATTACACTGATTGTTTGTTTCTAACCAGTTTCCCAGGAGTTGATGTTCATGTTTTATGCATTTCAGAATAACTGTGCTTCAGAAATATGATCTGTTCTGGGTGAAGATACCAAGTTCTGTAGTGTCGCAAAAGGGTGCACCTCCTTTACCATCATTATCTCCTCAGACAACCACAGCTCCTACGCCTCTGCCCCACCCAGTGAGTACTGCTACACAACAAGTTTAGTTTGACCTAATTTTTGTTTTATCGTAAAGCTGCCTTTGCTTACAGTAAGTAATAGTATTTTCTCATTTTTAATAAACACATGATTTTCTCTTCTGTCCTGACCATGTCTGAGCATGCATCAGTTTTCTAACAAAGCTGAAATTACAGTTATTAGGGCTGGGGTAATACGCAAAGTAATAATCCAAACAAATTATGTCGTAGGGAACTGCTCATTTATTTTTTTAAACTGCCTTGAGTCGCTGTATTCACTTCCCGGGATGGTATATTACAGTTTGTACGTTTGAAACCTTATACCAAACACACCTTGTGTGGCATGTCATTTACAGTGTGATGTCATGTCTCTTGTAACTTTGTCCAACCTAAGCATCATAGTGGGATTTTTTTATTTAAGCCAGGATGGCATGCTTGTGTTTATTAGGCACATTTAAATTTTATTCTTTAGCTGGGATCCCACAGTGAATATTTGCATATTACTTGCAGTGAACTCAGACTTTGCCCACTGTTTCATATTGTCCGAGCAGGGCTTGGATCCTTTCAGTGGTAATATCTGATTTTATTGATTTCTTTATTCTCTCTTCTTAAAGGGTAAAAAGATTTCCTCTTTTCTGTTAAACTTGACTTTTAGTCATAAATGAATCTGGTCAATAATGAATAATGTGTTAAAAGTAGCTGTCTCTGGAGAATAAATGTTTCTTTGCTCCTTATCCGACTTCCTTGCAGTTCACGTCAGAAGGCTGTGGAACTACAAAGACTTGCCTGAGGGATCCAGAAGGTTGCAATCCTGAGAACGATACACTCTGTTACTTCCTGTCCTTTAGAAAAGTCAAACAGGATGTAAAGTTTGAGCTAAGTGGACCAGCTGCGGGTTATGTCTCCTTTGCCTTATCAACTGATAAATGGATGGTAGTGCTATATGTTCATGTCTACAGCACAGTTTGTTAGTTTCTTTTGTGGAAATGTCTTCTGTAAATGTACTGCCTGTTTTCAGGGGGAAGATGACGTTTACATGTGTATTAGGGACCAAGATAGTGTCAGCATCAGTGCCGCTTATGTTGAGGGAAGGACACATCCAGAGATGGCTTTAGAGGTACTCTCACATTTGCACATGTATAGCACAGTTACAGTACATGGTTAAACAAATGACAGATATAGAAAATGCTTAACTTAAGCTTTCTGTATCCCTGAAATAATAACTAGTGCTAACTAGTGAGTAAACTAACTTGCACACTCGATGCCAAAATCATAAAAATCAATCTGTTTGGATGCAGTTTAATATGAATGGGTGGCACTTTTTTGGGGGCGGGTGATTTGGCAAACATACCTTGATTGCCTTTGTGATGCATGCTGTGTAAGATTTTTTTTCATTTGCTTTAATTAATAAAGCAGTAACAAAATGGTGGAACTGTTTATTTTAAATTAAAAATGTATTAATTAGGAATAAACCGGACTGGACACATTTAGTAAATAACAATAGGGTTAGAAAATCATGACAAAACTGATAAAAATGTATCCTAATCGTATTGCATAACAAAATCATTTTGCTCTTCCCTAATGCTAAATGTCTGTTCATTATTTATTTTTTATGAAGAATAGTCACTCCAGTATATCTATAATGGGAAGACATTGAGTCATTTAAAGAAGGAAAATGTTTACTTCCCCCTGAACTATTCCTTTGAAAATGACATTGCTCCACAATTTATGTTTTAGCCTTCAAGTGAGCCTTGGAAAAACAACTGTGCTTAAGTAATATTCCTGATATGATATCAGAATGCTTTCTCTCTGCACTTTGCCCTCTTGCTTCTCCAGAATGTTTTGAGGGACACAGCATGGCGGATGGCTGATGGGGTAATCCAGTGCAGCTTTCTTAGAAACATACACATTCCAACCCCTAATAAAGGGCGATTTGACCTGGATCTGATGCACTACTTGTTCATGGCTCATGGTCGGACAGAGAATGGTATAAACCCCATCTGTTATTTTCTTTACAAAGAAAACAGCATACTGTTTCCTCTCGAAACAGTATGCTGTACACGGGTAATATTTCACCATGTTTCTTTAAAGCTTCTCTGTTCTTCTGTTTACTGTAGGGAGAACCCACAGACATGATCGCCAGCCCCTTATTTCTGCAAAGCAAGTAGTTATTACCGGTCCTCCAGAGGATCTGAGTGGCTCTCGTGCTCCCTTACTCATCAAATTTCATGGTGAGTGTGAATAAAATGTGCGGATCTTTGAATGCATCTTATTCAAACCACGAGTGCTAAATGATTAGATCTGACCAAGTGTTTCTGTATTTATAGCTGCGTTTATGCTCATTGGCTGGATGACAACAGTCAGCACTGGAGTAATTATAGCCAGATACTTTAAACCTGACTGGCCTGAAACAACTGTTTGTGGACAGAGAGTGTGGTTTCAGGTAAAAAAATAAAAAATAAATAAAAAAACTAAATAGATATGACAATAGAAAAAGACATGATAATTATTGTTTGGTACTGATGTTAAAAATACAAAATGTTGTCTCCACAGTTTCACAGAGGTCTTATGTTACTCACGGTCGTATTAACATGCATTGGCTTCATATTGCCTTTTGTATACAGGAGAGGCTGGAGCAAGGTAAGACACACTACACAGAATGCTAGTGTCACAGTTGGTGTGACTAATGCTCATCTGTGTGTCACGTTTTCTCTAGGCCCCCACCACCAAATGTGTACCAATATGACTTCTCATTATGTCTAAATGTGTCACACACTCACATGTCTTTCCTTAGAAAATGCACATAAGGGAAAAAACAGAAAAGCTATTTATTATTATTACTAAATAGTGGAAATTTCCATTTCCCCAATGTTTTTAGATTTATTCGGATATATGGCTTTATAACTAACGAATTTCATTATTATGACATAAAAAAGTAGTGTTGATGGTTCACAGTTCCAGGGACTCTTTTTCGATTTTAAATTCATATTACTGTCTGTGCAAAGAATAGCATGTTCTTCCCAGGAACCCAGGTTCCCTCTGGGTTCTTTGTTTTCTTTCCATAAATCTACCAGTAGGCAGTATGCTTCAGTGTCACCAATAGATGTCGATCTTTCACCATTGTAATGTTGAACATGCAGACTGTCTATCCTTTTCAAAATCACCTGGCAACACTACACACTTGGGTGTCTAGTGTGTGATTCATTAATAGCTGTTTCAGCTTTACTCTGTGGAGACAAAAGCATGGGAGTAAAAAGGTTAGCAATAGTCATATCCTTCAAGGTAACACTTTGTATGTGTTTTCCTAAGCGCGCAGGCTCACATCCTTACTTCGGCTGTACCGTCATGGCTCTGGCTGTGATCCAACCCATTGTGGCTCTGTTTAGACCTGCTCCAGACTCCTCCAGGTAAAACAGAGCGAATCCTATTTAAGTCCAATTTTTTTTGTCATACACTTTAGCTGAACACCTATGGTAGATTTTGTACTGACATTGTCCTGACACTACCATCTTGTCAGTAGTGTTTTATATTGGTCAGTGTCAGTGACTGAGGTGTAAAGTCAGTAAAACATGGCCAGTGGTTGTTCATCAAAGGAGAAATTCTGTCAACTCTGTTAACAATATTACTGTCAATTCTGTATATATTTGAGAGTCTATACTTGTATAGTCAGACAAGGCCATAATTAGAATGCGTTATTATTATGTGTTTTTCATTTACTGTTTTATTTATTTATTTTCCCCCCAAGGAGATATATTTTTAACTGGTTCCATTTGGGCAATGGCACTGTAGCACAGGTCCTCGCTGGTAAGTAACATCTCTGTCACTAGATGGTATAACTATATAAAAGATTATCACAAACATTTAATGAAAAATATTTTAAATATAGTTAATCTTTAAATAACAGATAAGAAGCATAACCTGTTGCATTCTGTCAGTTTTAATAGATACAGATAGCTCTTATTTATATCTACTAGATTGCAGTATGACTGAATAAACCTTAGGTAAAGAAAGATACATATACAAGTTGTGTGGATGAGACAATTTTTTTTTTTTTTTTTTAATGTAATATGGTTTGTTTTTGTCCCCCCCATCTTACAGTATATATTAATGCGATTAAAATATTTTTTTGTTACTTTTAATGTGATACTAGGAAAAAAATCTGCTGATCAGTCTCAATCTCAGTTGATTCATCAGTATATTGTTGTTAATGCACTATGCGCTGTTCATTATGGTGTGGGGATCTGCCAGAAGTGCAGTGGTTCTGACCAGCCAGTACTATATACCAGCATATATTAGCCTTTTGTTTGTGTTACCACTGATGTTTGGTACCCATGTTTGGTGAATTCTGCAAAAGAATAATTGTAGTAATATAATAACAATGTAATGCAAATACTAATACTGTACTACTAATAATAATCCACAAGTGTTGTGTCACTTATCCTAATTGCAAAAAAGAAAAAAGTTGCTGGTGTAAAGTATCATGAAACGAAAGAAAGGCACAGTGTTAGGACAGGCGTAAGTTTATTAAACCAACTGAAACAAAAACAAGAGCATAGCATCTATGGCAAAAGTAGATAAGTTGGAAAACCTTGAAAACATCAGGAAATTAAATGGCAATAAAAAAAGCATAAAAAATGTATAGTTTTTTGCATTTGTTTTGTAACTAAGAACACTTAAATGTAAACACCAGAACTCATTACCAATCATGAACAAAAACCAGGAAGCATGAGATTAGGCCTACATGCACGTCCCACAAGAACATACAGTTGGCTACATTCACATTACCAGCCTGAAGTGACTAAATTCCAATTTTTTTACCCAGATTTTTCTAGGGATGTCTGAATGCAAATGTTGAGTGCTGAATGTTTTTTTTAGATTGGCTCGAGTCACTTGGGATCCTAGATCAGATTTAATTCATTTTTATTTATATAGTGCTTTTAACAATGGTGATTGTCTTAAAGCAGCTTCACAAAAATAAAAAGAAAATTTGAAAAGAAAATTTATGGAAGTGTGTATGTGTAAGAAAAATGTGTTTAGATAATAATGAGATTGTCCCTGATGAGCAAGCCAAGGGTGACGGTGACGGTGGCAAGAAAAACTTACTGAGATGGCAATAGGAAGAAACTTTGAAAGGAACCAGACTCAACAGGGAACCCATCCTCATTTGGGTGATAACGGATAGAAATGGGGTGTTATGGGGTCTGGATCACTGGGAGCACAGGAGCAGCATTCTCTGGATACCTCAGCATCCTCGCAGGGTTGGCCTTTGTCTACTGAAGCTGGCTCTCCAGATGCCTCGGGATGGGTAGAAAAATTAAGAACAGATTCATAGCTGATACATGGACAAGTGACCTGAATGAGAACAGGCAGATCAGAATTCATGTGAATTTTTTTTTTTGCCCCAGTTTATGTGTCGTGTGCTTGCTGATGTCAGAGATTTCATAGCAGTACTCAAACAGCTAAAAACATCCTTGTTTGTAACGAATAAGTGCTCGCAAAAACTCATGATGTGTTTTAACCTGAGATGGCATGAGCAAAGATGAACATATAATAATAATGGTATATTATATATAAGTATAATTATGAACGTGAACTATCATGACATGCAAATCTGATCTGACCAAAAATTGAAATTAAACAATTGTGGCTTATAATTTGAACTTGGCCCACTTAAAGTCTGACCACAGCTAAGAGCATAAAAATACTGCATACATACTGCATGATACATATCTTAAGACCATCAATCCATAATACAGTAGTTGTTTTTCCCCCCCATCCCTAGCAAGTGTGTATTTTATATTGTTTCACCTCTTGATTTTAGTCGTGGCCATCTTCCTGGGCATCCATCAGCAGGCACTGCTGCTCCCTGCCCCCTGGACCACAGGACTTCTTGCAGCCTGTGTGGTCTGGTTTGTGCTGGCAGACTTGGCACTAGAGGTGCATAGGAGGGGTCTGTTCCCCATAGGTCAGTGCTCTTACAAATTTTTTATAATAAAAATAAATTTCTCTATGGCTTTTTACACTCTGGCTTCTCTTGTATGACCTTACTTGCCATTCAGAGCAAAAATTTGAGCCATAGAGGTGATTTAGGCTGCTATGCTTGCAGCAAGACAATCAACTGATCTGTCAGATTGCATTAAATTGTAAAAAGCTTTTTGTTTGTTGTTAAGAGTTGAGTTGTTGCTCTGAATGCTAATGACTAATGTGTAATTAGAGCAGGTCAGAACATGCTTTGTGTTGGCAATTTTATGCAAACTGTTTTACAGGATGTAGCAAAATGCCTTATCAAAGTGACGTACATCATGAAGTAACTTTTAATTTTAATCACACTAATTTAAAATCTCACACAATGGTCTTATATTTTAGGGCAAATTTTTAGAAACTTTCAGGTCTACACAGAAAATCTCCAAACAGAAGACAAAGAGGAGATTCTGTTTGTTCCGTCCCAAAATGAGAGCAAGGTTAGAACACATACAATGATTTGTTTTGTTTTTATGGATAAATTTGGTGTATATTTAGCCTGAGAATTAGTGTCATCCTTGGTTTGAAAAAGAAAATGATATTTTCTATGAAGAATTTATTTGTAATTAAATATTTTGGTTTTAACTGAATCAATAAGGTTTTGGTAAGATTTCCTTTACCACAGTTAAATAATTTTTTTAACTTTACCCATCTGTACGGGGGATGACAATAATTCTGGAGATGACTTTAACTTACTTTCTTCTTTTGCAGGGTTCATCTTTTAAAATAATTGTGTTAGTAGTCTACCTATTTGGAAATCTTGGATTTCTAGCATGTCTCCTTGCTAGCATCATTGAGGTATGATCTTAAAGGATCACAAGCCATGTGCACTACTGATGTCTGCTGTTGTACTCGGCTACTCTTTGAGAAGCTGAAAAGGCCTTATTTGAGGTTGTTTTAAGTGAGTCACACTGGATAAGCTGGTCAAGCCTTAAAATTCAGCATTCCAACAGAAGTTTATTTTCCAGGCCAAAATTTTATGTGCCAAGCAATGACACAGAGGGCTGACCTGATATTGTCATAAGAAAAAGTGTACAGAATGTCTCATTATTTGCTTAGATCAATGCTTCAATCTGTTTCGTCAAAAAAAGTTTTTTTTTGACGAAACATTATTTTATTTTTCATAAATCTGTAGCAACATAAATCATGTTTTGAGAGTGCTGAATGAACACAGGAGGTTTTGGTTTTCTAATATAGTGAGTGGATGGTGAATATTTTTGTTGTTATATTTGACAATCAATATTCATATTATAATAATTTGAATTTAAAAATATTGTGAAAACCAAATACTCATTTTTGCATTGATTTAATTAGAAAAGAAAAAAAATGCATAGATTTTTACTAGACTCTACATTTCCTACATGTCTCATACCACTTCCCCCAGACTGAACTTTGTTTGCTTAATATAAAATGTAAAAAATATATCATTCTAATTTGAGGAATGAGTGAAAATGCAAGTTTCAATCCTAGTGTGGTATATTAGAAAGGAAAACTCTTGTTTGTAAAGTTATTAAATCTAAATTATATACAGTATACCTTAAGTCACACATTCTTAACTTTAGTGTCATTTAAGATGTTTTGGGGTCACAGATAATTTTGTGATGCAGTTCTACGCATATAAAATTGATGTATGGAATGTTTAATAATAATGAAAACTACTGGATTAGTTTTTTTATTTTTATTTTAATTTACTATATTTATTAGAGTAAAAATTTAAGTTCTCCCATGCTTCTTTGCTATCTGCTATCAGTCCGAACCTGTATCCCATTTATCAGTTTAGTGCTTACAAAGTTCATAATTTTTTATTTTGGGTTGGTCGGCAGGTGCTAGTGCTTTTGCACATTTTAGAGTGGGTTGGGTGGGTCAGATTGGCTCTTATCGGGTTGGGTGCTGGTATGAAAAGTTTATAGCAAAAATCCACTGGATTAACACAATTCATTATGATATGCAGAAGCCACAAAAAGGTTGAGTACAGTTGGCTTAAGTTTATATTAATGGTTTGCACTGTGACTGCCCTTTCAATTTTGTATAGAAATCATTATGCATGTTGTGTACGCACCAATCATGTAAATGTATGTACAAATTAAAAGAAACACTTTTGCCTAATGGCTTTGCCTTTAATAAATATCTTGTTTACTGCTTCACTACTTTCTTGAGCTCCTTTCTGATAGAGCTATATGCATCAGTTAGACATGCTATTTTTTATGCTAATCTATTACCAGTCTGGATTCACATTATTTAAAGGTCATTTATCAGACCTTTTTTACTTTTTACTTTTTAAAGAATTCTAGCTATGTAAGAAAGAAGTCATGTTTTTTTTATTGTTAAATTTTATTGTTTCAATGCTCATTTGAATGTATTGTTTCAATGCTCATTTAAATTACAACTTAAGTGTTGTTTTTTTCCATTCTTTTCTCAGATATAAAGCGATGCGTATGTGTACTTGCTGATGGCATATATGAATAAAAACTAGCAATAGTAACATGTATAGCCATAATACTTAGACTTAGATCTAATTGCCCTAAACAGAGTCACATGAGCATACAAATATGTTTTAGACAAATAGGAATGCATTACATTATGATTCTACATTTGCACAGAAAAAACAGTTAAATCTCAGTGTTTAATATTACTCTCCCTTTTGAATCTATGTAATACGTATACAGTATTAAAAGGTGAAGATCTTGTCATAAAACAACAGTGTCCATGTAGACTACCTGTATTTGTCCAAATACTGACTTCCAGTTTAAAAAGGTAGCAGAAGACATTGCCTAATGGCCTAAATCTTAGGTTGGCTTCATTGTAGTGCAGAATAAAGGTAGAAATAACCCAAGTAATCTTTGTAGTTTTACATATTTAGGTATAGCCCAGATAAATCTACTTACCTGCCTTACAAGAAAATACAGTATGAAAATACAGGACACATTTTCCTGAACTCTGTACTAAGACATTACAATAAAATATGCTTAAAATCTTTTCGGACATTTGTGACAAGAACAAGCATAGACTGAACTACTAAGATTCAGCAACATTTAGGCATCTTGCCAAGCGCTCAGATCTCTAGACTCTGAGAGAACATAAATGAAAGCTGCAAATATCACACAAGCAACAGCATGTGCTTATGATGAACTCGGTATCAGTCTGTAGCAGTGCTTTACGTTTCTTACGAAGAACAAGAATAATTACTGATTGATATCTAGTCTGTTTTTCTCTAGTTATTTGCAAACTCTCCTGCTTCCCACCGCAGAGCCATGGCACTTTTACGACGACCACCAGAATAGGCCTCAGGAAACTATGGGGGCAAATAGTTAACGTAAGTTTAAATTGAAAAAATGAGCTACATTTCCAGTATTATTATATCATATAATCAAAATAATGATTAAAAAATATCCTATATGGCCACCTGACTGTCACACCTATATGTGAGTTTAAAATCCTATTAGAGACTTAGTCTTTGAGAGACCTTGCTATTATTATAATCTTCACTCTTTTTGAGAAGACTTTTCACTTGATTTTGACATGTGGTAATGAGGATTTCCCCATCATTTAGCATTTGTGAGATCAGTTAGCTATCCAATTTACCCCAAAGGTGTTCAATGGTGTTGCAGTAAGATCTACGTTTAGGCCAATTGAAGTTTTCCATTTTAACCTTCACTAACCATGCCTTTATATACATTATTTTGTGTACAGAGGTCTTGCTATGCTGCAAAAGGTTTGGGGCGCTTAGTTAGAGTAAAGGTAATGTTTAATACTGCAGCATTCAAGGACATTCTTATTTTGTTCTTTAAACTTTGTGGCAACAGTTTGATTAAGGTCCACATGTGGTGTGATGGTCAGGCATCCACAAACCTTTGGCCATATACTGTATAAACTATGTGTATAGACTTTAGATTGACTGGAACTCACTCTGTGATCACAGGACAGGGTTGACCGATCCATCTTGTAAGTCTTCATAGGGGATGAGGGAGATGATTTACATTTGTATGGAATATCATCTGAAAATTAGAAGTTAATGACTTTATAATGTGTTTCTCTAAATGTAAAAAAAAAACTTGCATGGTATATATTTGCCAACAAGTGAGGAAGCTTTAAAGATTCTCAAATTAATCATAGTTCATGGAAATTAAAGTTCCCCGTATATGAAAATGCACAAACCTTGCTTGTCATATGTGCTGTCCAGCAGACTGGGAGAAGCCAGGAAATTCTCTTTCGAGTAAATACTTTCTCGTTGTATTTTTAGCTCTTCCTCTCGCTGTTTTACCATCTTAATCTCTTCATCGACCAAAGAGAGGGTGCTCCGGGACCGCAGCTTGAAAAACGGGTTGTTGAGAAAAGCTTTCTCTTCAGGTACTGCAGAGGCAGAGTTAAGGTTTAGCTCAGATGCACTTCGAATAATGAGGTTCGATGTTTCCAGTATTATTACACTGGGGGTTTCCTCTGATCTCCAGTCAGCAGATTTTGATGTCACCAGCTTTCCAGCATGACGTGGGCTTTGATGGTTGGATTCAGGTTCGAGGATAATGACGTTATTGGCTTCCATTTCGTGCTTATTTGTTCTTGTTGGGGAGGATGTAATGATGAATGACGGCATCTGGGTGCTGGGGGATAATTTACAATCATCTTCCTGATGTTCAAGCATTTTTCTCTTCACATCAACCTCTTGACATAATTTCCCAGGGTTCAAGATGACTGGTTTTCCCTTTCCTGGCACACAGTCACTTGAGAACGATTTGGACATTCCCCTTTCACGTCTTTGGTTTTCAACGGGAGAGCGAATCTCTTTTTCGACTGGGGTCTCTGGGTCATCATTAGCTGACCTGAAACTAGAGTCATCGACACCTGAATCTTCTGAGCATGGGCTAAAATGGTTCTGAAGGTAGTCTCTGGCAAGTGACAAATTTTCTAATTCAGCTTCCCTCTTCTGCCTGTCAATGTTGCGCACTGGTGTGTACATATAGCTGTGGTTGCCTTGGCAGGTCGCAGGCCTGATGACTGACTGGTTTGTGAAGGTCTTTGTTTGCTCCTCCATCTGCAGCCACTGATTGCGCGCAACTCTGAAATCCACATGCTCTGTACTGACGTTTTCACTCTTCATCTCTTGAATCACACAGTAATCTTTTGGCATTTTCTTGTTTGAGTCTGCCTTGACACAAGTAGATGAAAAGTCTTTATTGTTTACAGAAGCCTTCCCAAGCTCCTCTTCATCCTCAGATATTTTGGACAAGCCATGGAATAGTGTGGAGGGATTATAAGAGATCTCTTGTGTAGGCTGCACGTAAGTTGGAGAACTTTCAGGTTGCTCCAACACAGCATCTTCTACAGGCACTTCCTGCTCAGGATCTTCCTGTGAATCTAATTGGTTCTCCACAGTTTCCACTGCAGGCTTTTGAATGAAAAGCTCTTGTGCACTTAATTGAAGGCTGTCAAGATAGGAGTCATCATCCTCCCTATTAATGGAGGAAGAAAATATTGTTCTCCATTTTTCATCAGTCTCACTGTCAGATGATGCTGCAGCGATTTCCACCAATAGACACTCATCCAAGTCTTCTGGATTTTGACCAGATTCATTTGAAATGTCTGACATAACTTCTTCCCGGATAAATGATTCCAACAAAGATTCATCTACTTCACAGGCTAAGCCATCTAAGATATCTGAATGAAATTCTGCTTTAAGTGGATCCACTATATCTACATCTTCAGCATCCTCTATTACTGGCACAATGTTTTTTAACAGTTCCTCTTTAACTGAATCCTGTCTTTTTTGCATCGCCTCATTCTCATACATACTCTCAGCACTAGATGGGGTGTCAGACACAGACGAGGTAATAGATTCGTTGCGGTTAAGCTCACCATTTGTGTCATCTAATACTAAAGCTTCTTTAGGGGGGAGCATATCTTCAATTTCATCACCATTTGTCACTGTGGGTGGCAAGTCTGCTAAAATGGCATCAGCTACATTGGCATTCAAGGATTCGAATAGAACATCATCATTGCAAACCTGTTCATCTTCAGCACTTGTGAGCTTGTTTTCAATTAATTCGGTCTCCTGGACTTCCATCTCATAGTCTGGTATATTTCCTGTGTTGGATTGCTCACTTGTCTCCATGGTGACTGTGTTGGAGAGGGTCTTAAGTTCTGTCTGTTTCTGATTCTCAATGGGAGATAAACCGTCATTCACTTCTGTCCCAACTGATTCTGGATTTTTAATTACAGCTCCCTAAAAGAAGAAGAAGAAAAAAAAAACACTTTTTCATAAGTATAAAGAGGTAAACAAATGATAAATTCCAGATCGGAGGCCATTAACTAGTAAGATCGCATTATACTTGTATGTGATGATTAGTCTTTAACAGGCATTAACAGGCATTGAGCACACCATATTTATTTTAGCAGTTTCTGGAATGTACAGCATTTTGACAAGGGTCAAGATTATTTGTGTTATACAGTGATCAGAAATCACATTATCACTGATTACGAATTATATACCAATAAACTGGTGACAGGATTATGTGCATTCAAGGCTCACTTATGCCTGGGGCGGCCCAAAGGCCAGCCAATTAGGTATGATCCCTCAGAAAAGCCAATGCAGCTAAAAAACTTGCTAAAAAAAAAAATCAATACTGGCTACGATAGAAAGACACCAGAAGGCCCAGTGCACCACAGACTGCTGCAACGTGTCCAGACAGGCACAAGACTGCCGACCCAGCCTCCAAATTCCTTAAATGCCACTCCAATCGAGCACCCATGGGATATGCCGGGTCCTGGTGCCAGACACTACCGCACACCCCCGAGAGATCTTGTGGAGTCCTACCCTGAGGGGCCAGAGCTGCCCAGGTAGCACAAGGAGAACCTACAAGGTTCTGTATAACTGAACCTTGTTTTAAGCACCTGTACTTATTTAAGACCAACATTCATTAACATGAAACAAAAACATTTTTTATTAATGCAAGTAATATATTATGGAAAAAATGTTTTAAATGCAAGCATAAATTATGCTTATATGCTAATAGCATCATTATGGGTACCTTACCTGGTTGATGTCATGACCAGATGTCATGCCATGACAGAAGCATGAACTTGACCTTAAACCCTAACACAAATTACAATACCTTTTGAAGCAAATACATTTGGTTCAAATGTTCCGGTCTTTCCCTGTTAAAAGTGTGTAACCACACAATCCATTCACTGCAAACTGTAAATAACATTGCACTTTGATTAAAGCCCTTAAAATAATGGATTTCACGTTATGTAACTCGAAAGGCTACATTTGTTTACTACTGTAGAGAATCCTTTCACACATTGCGTGACATTGAGTAAGGAAAGGCTAAAACCTGATGGAATTAAGTAATTAAGTGCTTTCCTTATGTAAGCATGCAGAATGGGTTCTTCACACACATACAGTATGATGCACCGTGGCATTTTATTTGCCTTATTGGCCATTAAGCTGAAGAGAGGAAGTGAATGAAACAGATCAGAATCTCATAATGAAACATCCTTATTTTTAGTTCTAAAACAGAACTTTACACAAAGCTCAACTAAGCAGAATTAGATAAAACTGATTTAAAGACATTTGCTGTATGTTTTTGTTTTATCCAGTCAGAGGGTTTAAATCACAAATAAAAACTGCACATCAGTTAATTGTACAGTATAGTGCATTTACATCTACTGATTGTGTGTTTGATGAAAGTTAACAATGAGTTTAGCAGTACAGTACCTCTACCAAGTTTTAGTATAGTGTGTATTCTAATTCTAAACCTCTTACACAAGAGCCACTGGCTACAAAGCATAGATTTACTACAGAATACATTTAAACTTCATTGGCTATTGGAGAACGTGTTTCATCGACATTTCGGTGTTGCGTCATCACAATCTGCAGTCTTTGCTCTTATCCATAATCTTTGTTCCCATGTAATACCTCTTCACAACAATATATCTCTCAGAATACTTCTTGAAAGCTTAAGCATTTAAATATAGTTTAAAAAAAGCCTCAATTGGTCTCCACTTCAACTTCTATACATGATTTCAACTAAATGAACCCTACAAGAAGCATAAAGAGCAATGAAATTAAAAGAAAACAACAGACAGGGAAAAGTGTTGAGTACCATGGCAACAGCCCAGAAGGTATAACAGCTCAGCTGGTGAGTAAACGTCCATGCTCACAGCCTCCTAGTCTCAGCACTTGTGTCATAATAATCAGTATGCAATAAATAATTCAGTGACATTAGAAGTGAAGAAAGACCCAGAGAAACAGAGGTATTTCGGAAGCCAAACATTTACCATAGTCTCTAGCCAGAATCGCCGGTAGGCGATCATCTCTATGCTGTTGCTAAGTACACTATTTTTCTTTAAAAATGTGCATGCTCTCTGATTGTGATTGCAGGTTAAATACATGAACCTTTAAATGGCATTAATGTCAGATATGCCATTATATGTTTGCTTTGGTCTGTAATGCCTGTCGCTTCGGGCAATTCTTCCACTCCAAGCTTTCATAATGATCTGTGTGGTCTGTAATTGATTGCACAACATGCATGGATTGGAAGGGGTGCTCATGTGTAGTTCGATGGTCAGTGGTCAGATCAAGGTTATGAAATACAGATAGGCTTTTCTCATCATTTCTCTCATCTTGCAATAGAGATATTCAAAATTCATATAATCATTCAGAACCTAGAGAATTTGCCTGGTTCAATGAGAATCAAGAAGGTGCAATAATTAGCTTTTTAATTTCAAGGACATTTTGCTCTCTGAAGCACAATAACCTGTGAATCATAATCAGAGTTGAAGTTAAAGTGACTCGGCAGTGCGTGGGTTGGCCATTCAGACCTCCAGCCAGCCACTTTTCTGAAAAGCTCACAGCCTTAAGAGACAGCTTGATTAGGCTCCATCTGCCACTGCACAGCAGGGGCACATGTTTCACAAGTTTCACGAGAGAATAGTCATAAAAAAAAGATCTGATACAGCAAGTAAATCTACTCAAACTGAACCATATGTATTTTTTAACCCTATATAACATTTTACAATTATTATTGTATCACATTTGGAGAATGCAAAAACATTGTCAATCTAAGAGTCATTTATGATTTCAAGTTACCATTACAGAGATCTACTGCTGTGAGTATAAACAAGTTCTCATTGCTACAGAATTTCAATTACCTCCTGCATTTTGCCTTTTTAATGACGGAGCAGAAACTCATCATCGGCAATCAGTTCCACTGACTTTCCATCCACTCTGATTTCTTTGATTTCTGTCCTACATACAGTATATGCTAATGGTTTGGAAAAGCATTTGATATTGACCAGCATTTTAAATCTGCACTTTTCTATTTTCATCTCTATATATATATATATATATATATATATATATATATGTATATATATATATATATATATATATATATATATATATATATATATATATATGTAATAAACATAAAAAAATGGACAAAGGACATTTGTACCAATAATCTCCATATAATATAATTTCTCCCTCTCACAATATGAAACTTTGCAACTGCCAAGCTATCAGAAATAATGCTGACAGGTGCAGAAAAATCTGTGCTGGTATCCAAAATAGTATAATTTCAAAAGATAATGATATCTATATTTACAGAAAAAAAAGATATAAAAGTTTGCTTTTCAAAAATGATGATGCAATTGTTTAAAATGATCGAATGAAAATTTGTGTATTTAGAATGCAACATAAACATGATTCTCTTTCCTCCTAAATATAATAATCTTAAAATGTAATTTCTGTAAAAAGCTTAAATGCAAAATTTACCCCAAATCTGCTTCTCATGCCAGATAACACTGCAGCAAAAAATCACATTTAAAGAAACATAAAAAAATGGGTCATACATGCAATCTACATGCAATAACCTATCTATCTGTAAACTTGCACCTATTTGCAATACTGTGAGATTAAAGTCAGTATTTCTTTATTACTTGGTGGTTTAAAACCCCACAATAATCCTGCAGTCTCTCTCTAAAAGGTTCCCAACCAACAGCACTGCAACGCTCAAAAGCTTATCATCCTGCCTATAAAACACACAGGTCACTTGATAAACTAGCTGTAATTGTAAAGTGAAGCGAATGAGTGTGGAGTTGTCTGTGAGTGTGGCTGTCGCTGTCCTACCTTGCTATGTGGCAGCAGCAGAGTGGAGAGTGCTAAGCTGATGCTCTTCCCTCTAGCCACAGAGACGCGACTAGCACTGAATGTGTGAGAAGCAGCCAATAGCTGAGCAGTTTGTCTCTGCTGCTTCGTTACACGTTCACACACACTCGCACAAATACATGCACACTAACGCTCTCACAGGAGGTCTCAGAAACTGTCAGCAAGAACTGCAGATATTTAGCTCCAACTGACATTCACAAGCAGGAATCAGATCTGTGAGTTCAGATTTCTTCCTGTTTGTCAGCAACACACAGGAAATGTCCTGATTAAACAAACCTAACATTTCTTATTCTGAGTAGGTTAAAATCAAAAGTTTGATTTTATTTATAGAGGACTGATGCTGCTACAGTTTTCCATGCAAGCTAAGCCTTGTTTAGTCAAGTGCTTAAGGTATTCCCCTTGTTTTTAAATAAGTGTATGTGGTCTTCAGTACATCTGGAATGGAAAGCCATGGCCACGGGGACACGGTGGACCCTTAAAGAGTTTTGTGTTGAACTTTGGCCGCACTCAAACATTTCTTTATTCAGTTCATAGTATTGCAGGTGCTCAAGATACATAGGCATTATAATAATAAAAGCGCAGCTTGAATAAACCCAAAACAGTGATAATCAGCCAAACCCACACAATTAATGACTTTGCAAAAATCACAAGTTTCCTATGATTACTTAATACACAGCCAGCCAATGTATTTTCACAGACAGTAGTTGTCAAACTGGGATACACAAATAGTCTGCCTAAAACAATATTAGCCAGGCAAAAGTCTGATGACATCAAAATGATGAAATGTTGAAACATGTTTCCTCTTCTCACATCATCACACACAGTACAAAAATATTTTAGGCTATACAAAGGGTTGGCATTCACCTCAGGTGAAGACTTACTTTATTTCTAGTTACTGTAAGGATTTTTCAAGGATTAACCGTGCCTCGAAACTGCAAAACACATTAACAAATACAAAGAAAATACAACACACTAACCAAAAAACACAACAGCTAATTTA
This sequence comes from Clarias gariepinus, assembly GCF_024256425.1. Classification (NCBI taxonomy): domain Eukaryota; kingdom Metazoa; phylum Chordata; class Actinopteri; order Siluriformes; family Clariidae; genus Clarias; species Clarias gariepinus. Next base: position 20,186,797 of record NC_071103.1, on the reverse strand, counting down.
GAAACATGGCAACAAAGTTAAAAACATGATAGCAACATAAAAAAAAACAAAGCAGCAAATTCATGTTTGAATCTAAATTGATTTTGGGTTTATATCGACCACCAAGAGCATCTATAATAGTGCTCAGCCTTTATACCAGATTTGAAAATGGTCTATCATTAATCAATTGTTGAAGGAACTACAACTAGGGTTTCTGTAGGGTCTAAAATGTAGCAATTCTAGATGTAACAAATAGCACTCTACAATTGCGCTGATAGTTTGTACTGTATATGTCGTGAATTAAATAGCTTAATTGTTAAATAAATTGCTACAAGTTACAGGATACAGGGTCGTGGGGGGCCTGGAGCCTATCCCAGAAGACTTAGGGCATGAGGCATGGCACACCCTGAATGGGGTGCCAAACATTCGCAGGGCACATACACCCACACTCATTCACACACTACGGGCAATTTGGGAAAACCATTTATCCTAATCTGCATGTCTTTGGACTGTGGAAGGAAACTGGAGTACCCAGAGGAAACCCACCAAGCACTGGGAGAACATGCAGACTCCATGTTCACAGAGGCAGGAATCGAACCTAGACAAGAATCGAACCCGGACCCTGGAGGTGCAAGGCGACAGCCACCTAAGCCTCTGCTCATTACTATACCAATTTATTTCATTCTAACAAAAAGTACATTTACAAGAAACGTGTACTGGAATTATCTTGCTGCAATATTAAAGATGCGTAGTTTAAAAAAATATATAATTATTTTACACTTAAATAACTCACTAGAAAACAAAATTTATATGCTCCTTTGCATTTTAAATATGCCTTAAATTAATGTGTTCATATGATATAATATTTTACATAAAATGACACAAAACTATTTTCTGAAGGAAAAGACATCTATTTCTTAATGATCGTTGTTATTTTTTTAATATTCATTATATTAAATCTCATTTCTACTTTAAAGCACAATAGATTCTAATGCCCATAGTTTCGTTGTTATGTCTTCATTGTATATGGATGTCTGGGATCGTGCTGTGCAGGAACTACACATTTTTATAGCTGAGGCTGTTTCATTGTCAAGAAAAAAGGGGAGCGCAATGAGTACAAGTAGAATTTGGATTAAATTTTTCTACTGTTATGGAAGGAACAGGGCAGAAAACATATATTTATATAGAGTCTTGTACATTTTTGTTATTTTCTTGATTATATAATGGATAGTTTTATAGGTTATGTAACTGAATCTTAAGCAGCTGTTATGAAATGTCTTTTGAACAGCCACTGTGCCTTGAAAATGACCAAGGACAATTTGTTCAATGAAGAATGATGTACAGGAAAGGTCATGGAAATACTGTGAAATACTGTGCTTTATACTTTCACACAGGCCATAGACAGATGTTCAATCCCACTTTGGCCCAGTGGATGTCTGTGGGAGGAGAAAGTAACAAAAGACACATTGCATGACTCAAGAAAAATTGATGTTTGATGAGTGCTTGGACCCAGAAGTACAAATAGATACAACAGACAGATTATTAAAACTATGGTGACAGAAAATTAGCCACGAAATGGAATTAAATCAGTAAATGTCCTTGCCCTTGCATTTTTTAATTATTAGTAAATAATGTCAAAAGCAATGCTTTTTTTAAATTGGATTTTATTAGAGGAAAAACAAACAGGTAAGATTATATTTACTAGATGTTACATTATTAAACAAATAAAAAAGTAGATTAAATATTTGCTTTTTATTTGTTATGCTTCTACATTATTACTAAAATATTAATTGTGTCCACTGAGAGGAGCTAATTCTTCTTTATCTGCCAGGAGTAATTACACATTTCAGCATAACTGTTAGTAGAGCACCCCTGCTGAAATATGTGATGCAAAATTTTATCTTTTTTTTTTTTAAACGTATTCAAGATTGATATTACAGCTGACCAAGTTAAAACAGTCAGTCTTCCTAACAATGTCCAGCACCTTGCTGGCTAAATGATATCACATAATTAATGCCATGCCTTGATGTAGTTGTTGGAATATTATATGTTGAAGCAAAATAGACCTAAACCAAACAAGTACTAATTGTCAAAACATCCATTATTTTTGGTTAAGATATACTTGCAAAAGATGCAAAGAGTTCCTTAGACCACTGAAGGAAATATGGGATATTTCAGCAGGCATGTTGAAATATTATACTCCCGAATGTCTCCTGAATGCACACTACAGAAAGGTTAAATGTGATATATCATGCTATTAGATGCCACATTCGGCATGCTGTTTGATTATACCTGAGGTGTCTGTGTTTGTGTCTAATACTGGTATACTAATCACTGTCCTTCAGGGCTGTGATTTTTGGTAAAATTGTCCCTGACTTCAGAACGATGAAGATTATCCTTCTTGGGTTGGAAGACCTTGCTATAGTAGCCTTGTGGATGATATGAGAGAGGTGATTCCTCATCATCTTTTTCTTCATCATTGCCTATTACCACCAGTTCAGCTTGAATCACATCATTTTCCTCATCAGACTCTGCATTCTGATAACCCATAAAAATCAAAGTGACGGGCTCACTGCAGTCCATTTCTGACGAGGTGTCTATACTAAAGCAAGCATTTTCTCTCGGATCGAAAGTGCAGCACCTCTCAAATCCCAGGTTTAAATCAAATACTGGAACGAGCTTTTTATGTTCCTGTAGCTCCTGCATAAGCTCTGCTTTATCTGTATGCTCACCTTCATGAAATTGAGTAATATTGTTGTTTTGTCTGTTTACAGCATTTTTGTTGAAAGTAGCATTATCTGAAATAGAAGAAATCATGGCTTGGGAACATTCTTGATGTTGAGAGGTGTGTTTGTCAGGCTGTAGTAGGTCAGGCGCCTTGTTCTGTATGTGGAACCCATTGGGACCTGGACTAACCATTCCCCTTTCCATATTTTGAGGAGTGGACAACCTGCTGGAGAAAACTGGCTCATGATACTCCACATCAGTTGGGTTCTTCTTCGCTGCAGCTTTTCTTATAAGCTCCTCCACTTCCAGGGGGCTCAATTCATCCAGTGTATCCTCAGACTCTTTTCCAGCTGACTGTACAGCATAGACTGACTTCTTTCCATCATCATAGACTTTGATCGCTTCCTGCAGGAATTCCTGTGGAGTGACTGTGGCAGAGGATAGAACCTGACTTTTGCCTGTGCGCAGGTCTTTCTCCACGCTGATCTCCATGGCGAACATGGCTGAAGGATAAAGGCTAAGTTAGCTTAAGTTAGGCAGTTAGCTTACTCTAGCAACTGTGTTTTAAACATTATCCCAGGAAAATGCTCATCAATTACCATTTTTAAACTAGTAACGTGTGGGTTGGTCTCCTGTAATGCCTTGTTGTCTGGATATTCCAGTAGGTACATCAACAATCTTAAACTTGGCTTTCAACATTATCTATGCTATTTAAAAAAATAAATCTTGTCTTTCATAAAAAAAACCTCCATTTATGGATCAGCCTCCCAATTAGTGTTTGGAGTAATATCCTATTTGTTCAGTCAGAGACTTTGTTAAATAGCTTTTCTTTAAGATAATGGTGCAGATTGATGACTGTCATGGGCATGACAGTCATCTGTGTGATGCTGTGTGATGCTTTGACCTTATAATTATGTCTGTCACGCAGTCAATCATGTTGTTGAATGATGTCATGCTCACACCATAGGGTGCCCTCATATTTTTAATTATAACTAATTATTGTCTTAAGTAGTCCTTCACAATCCACAGCCAATCCGGTTGTACCTAATAAACTGTTCTTTCTATCTGGAAGTCTTCTACTGCTTCCTGATTTGATGCTGGTGCCTGATTCTGACAGATTTTCCTGCTATTGACGCTCTACCTGCTGTGGATAGTTCATTCCAGTGCTTATTCTTATGCTCTGTTCCTACTGCTTCTGTGGGTTTCAGCACTTGTGAGTCACCTCCTGCATCACAAGTGCCTCCCCACCAAAACATATAATACCTAAGACTCACCTTTTGATTTAGTGGGTTTCACCTGGTTACTGTAGTCTTGCAGCTTCTAATTAATATAAAGAGTATAATGTCGTCATCCCAAGACTCATATTAGCAATATTATAATATGAAATATTTAATATTCTTTATATTTTTCTACCATACGTAATTTCACGACATGTTTCAGACAACCCACACCTTTCCTTTCCTTATTATCATGTTGATAATAAAATAAATTTTATTTAATCAAAACAAATCTATTTTTAAGTTTACAAAATATGACATTAGAAATGTTTTTGCATTTTTATTAGAAATGTAAATTTAATGGAAATTCACTGACAAAGATCTAAACCTGGAATGCTTTAATTAGTTGCTTTTAGCACCGCATGTTTATTTGTCTTCCAGTTGCTGCTAATACGCTCCATAAGTAATTTATCTATACACTTAACTACTTTACCCTGAAAGATAATGAAGACCTTTAATAAGACAGTAATTCAGTGCTAAATGTTCAATTAGGATTTAAGTGGAGAAAATTAAACGATGTGTAAATACAAAGACTCGGGTCACTGGTGGAACGGTTGCTTAATCTATACTGTATTTCCCTTTTAAATAAAATTAAATGTAAAATTTGATTTGCAGTGTTATAATTTTTGTGGTATGAGATAATCTTAATGGTCATAATTTTTATTCAAATATTAAAATTTTTACTTAAGTTGCATACCCCTTTTCTCTGCTTCACTACTAGAATCCTTTACCGCAGTGTTGGTTCTTCTCATAAGGCCTGGGGTATATGAGTTAGGAATATCAGGTATTGCAGAGCAGATAAATTGAATCATCTCTGTAAAAGCAATGAATGAGATATTACTAAAATAAATCATGTGGTTTTGATACTGCAAAACAGCAATATGTTACAACTTCTAACACAAAAAATAACAAAGAAAGATATACAGTATATATATATATATATATATATATATATATATATATATATATATATATATATATATATATATATTCTTTTTTTTTTTTTACCTTTTTTGACTTCGCCATTAACTTCCTGTGTAGAAATACAGTTGGTGGATATGAAAACACAGGATGAAGTAAAAAAAAATCTGACAAAATAACTTATTCTGCCAAACCATTTTTCGTCCATTCGGACTGCCAAAATAATAGTTTTGAAAGTTAACCACACCTTACACTATTGACCCATCAGCTGTTGGCAACATCCTGAAGTATGTCATCAGAGCCTTCATGAGAAAAGGACTAAAGTATGCAATACCTTTATAATATCCTCAGCCTTCTTCTCCACCTCTTTCAGTCGCTTTAAAATGAGTTCTTCATTTGTTGAGATATTCATCTCTTCTGTTTCAAGATCCTCAATCTCCCTCTCTATTCTGCAGAACAGGGGAAAAAAAAGAATAAAAACATTTTATCATGTAGAAACATCTAAATAATATTAACTTTGAGCAAGCTAAACATACTTTATAATTTATTTAAATGAAATAAAAAATAATGACATAAATAAAAAAAAATCACGATTATTATTAATAATAATATTATTATTATTATTATTATTATTATTTTGCCCATTGATAATGTTATTATTTGTCTGCTGTCTATTTACCGCTATCGTAGCATTGCCAATCTGAGAGGTGAGGCTTATTTAATACATATTTCCATTGAGACTTCCATCCAATGCACTGTTCCAAAGGATGTTTGAAAAGATTTATACAGTTGTGGTCATTAAAAATTTACATCATGTTGTTGATTTTTTTTTTTATTGTATAAAATAAAGTATATCTTTAATATATTTATTCTTTAATATATTTTTAAAAATGTGGACAAGGTGGACATTTTGTCCATTTTTTAACTATCTAGCTAATGATTTGCAGTTATACTGAAGAACTGAAGGTCTTCCTTTTTCACTATTCTACTTTCTCTAGCAGCAAAACAACCCTAAAGCATGATGCCACCACCACCATGCTACAGTGTTCTTGGGATTAAATGTTTCACTTTTAATTCTCCAAACATAGCTCTAGTTAGCTCTAGACACCTCCATTAGATGACCTTGAAGGTGTTAATTTTGGAGCAGGTTCTTCTTTCTTGGATAGCAGCCATGGTGATGTAAATCTCATTTGACTGAAAACATTAACATTGGAATTTCAGAAGCTTCCAGTTCATGGCAGGTCTGTGGCATAGTGGTCCCTCCGAATGAATTTTCTTACATGTGAAGGTGACGGTTTGCATCTTCTTCCAGACCTTTGCAAAGACTTAATTCCTAGTAACTTGTACTTAAATACAAGTGTGAACTGATCTTGGAATCTGCAATTGCTTCTAAATGGCTTCAAGAGACATTCCTGATTTGTGTAAGTCTACTTTCCTATTCCACTGTGCATTGGTCAACCGAATGACTGCTGTCTGACAAATCTTTTTTTGTTGGCACAGAGAAGCTCACAGCTCTAGTTAATAATCATCATTAACAGGAAGGTGGTGAAATTGCTTTAAATTTCTCACAGCAAGTGTATATTATACATGTACATTGATCAGCCGTAACATTTAATAAAAAAAGTTCTTCTCGTGACACAAAAATAGTTCTGCCCCTCAAACCATGATAGAACAAGACTTTTGTTGGTGTGCTGTGGTGTCTGACACCAGGACATTAGCAGTAGATCGTATAAGTGCGATAAGTTGTATGGTGGGGCCTCCATGGATCAGACTCATTTGTCCTATAGACATTTGAACCGATTAAATTTAGAGATCCGGAGATTACATTTACAATGAGGTATTTGGCAGACGCTCTTATCCAGAGCGACTTACATTTTTATCTCATTACACATCTGAGCAGTTGAGGGTTAACTGCCTTGCTTAAGGGCCCAACTTGGTGGTTGTGGGGTTCGAACCTGAGATCTTCCGAACCGTATTCCAATGCTGATCCTAAGATTAGGATCAACATCTTGAACTCTTTGTTGCTAAGCTTCATATACACCAAGCTGCGCCAAAAGAGTGTTTTGATGCCTTACTATCATAGAATTTTTTATTATCATAGTTTTTATTATCATACTTTTTTCAATTTGTATGATATTTTTCAAAAGCATCAATTTGTGCTACATGGTAGGACCAGACAAAGATGTGCACGGGTCTCAATTATTGTAAAAATGTGTTACTGCACATTACAGTTCTCTGCAATAACATTTTATACTGTAAGTATTAAACCACAGTTTATATGATGTAGTGCTGTATTTCACTATATAATTTATTGTTTGCCCCACAATAAATTAAAAAAATTGTTGTGTGGCAGCGGTCGGGGTTGGGGGTAGAGGTGTCTTCATCGTGCAGGTAAAACTAGTTGTTTGTTGCAGCATAGGACATGTTTTAAGAGTTGCACAAGTGTTGTGAGAAGCGCAAGACTGCTCTGAGACAAGTGCCAGAGAATTGGGAAAAAATGTAAAACTAATCCTCCAGGTTGTTGGTCACAGACAGTTGTAACAATAGAGTGAAGACAGAGAATGTCTTTCTCCTTGCTGTGATTGGGGGCATGACATTGAACTTGAAGTGTCAGAATCATTTATAAAAACAAAAGATGTGTTGTCTCCTCTGTTTGACAGGACAGATTTCCCGCAGATTGCCTTTTGTTTTTAGTGATTAAAGCCCAGACAGTTCACTAAGGTACAGGAGATTCTCAAGCCAAAAGTAGTCTCAATTTATATTCTTTTTGCTTGAAATAAAACAAGAAACAAAGCTGTGTGGCACAAAGTGTTGTGGTGGTATGATCTATGTTCAGGTTTTGGACTGCATCATTTTAAATATAATGATATAAATGATAGGTAGAGCTGAATTTATTAATTAGTTATTTTGTTTACTCTCACAAATTCTCAGTTTTTTTAAATGACCCATTCTAAGATATCAGACATTAAATACTGCTTTCTTGATGACTTATTTAGTACTTATTTTTCAGTCATTTCTTAGTTGTTGAGCCAATGTAGGTAGACAGAATATATAATAATCTTTCTGCCTGACATGACACATTCTCTTGATCCTTAGACCTATCTAGTGCTGTGGCTCCTCTGACCCTTTGCCCCTATCCGATTCATGCTGATGCTATTTGACTTGTTGGTCAGTGGTAGCTTAATGATTATAAGGGTCTGGTTTACTGGTCAGGAGGTCGAGGGGCTCGGGCACCAGCACTGTCAAACCTTATTTGTTCAAGAAGGGCTGTATTAAGGCTCTGATCCCTACATCCCAACAAGCTGGAATATGTAAAGAAAAGAATATGAGACATGAAAAAGTCTAAGTATAAGAAAAAAAAGGAATATGTAAAAAGTAAATGTTTACAACTATATATGTAGCTTCTGCACTTCTGCTGCTGTGGATGGTCCTATGTAGACACTCTAAGATCTTCCAAAATAGGTTTATGTCTTTTTTTTTTTTTAAGCATTAAATTGACTCGTCTTGAAGCCTAAGGCTACACAGGATGAAGTCCAGACATGCACTTAAAATAACAGAAATAGACACAGAAAAACTGAAGTCATTCTATTGTTTGGAGTACCTGTTGATTTGTTGTTGCAAGAACATGGATTGCCGCTGCACCTCTTGAGCCTGTGCTTTCATGGCCTCTTCTTCCTGCTCATTCTGACTACTCAGGCCATCCATGAGCCACTGCTCCCGCAAGGCTTTTTTCTATTCGGACAACAGTGAGATTTCTCTGTTATAGACCTCAACTCCATCAAAGCTGTGAACTACAAAACTGTACAATAAGCCGTAAAGCAAAACTGTAAGACATTATATACCTTTAGATACTGAAGCTTTAATTTCTCTTCCTCAATCTCTCTCCTTTTTTTTGCAATATCTTCTTGTATTCTTCTTTTCTCCTGTTTCAACAAATGATCAACAAAAACATATTAGTCTCCAAAACTTTGGAAACAGTTAGCCTATTTGTTATCTTATCTGTTAAGCTGATGTGAGCTCTGTATATTTTGTCACTGGACTCACTTATGCAGTTATAAGCTGAGTTATATATAACTGCTTATACATAAGGTCACTACATATAACTGCTTCTTTATGATATTGAGAGGTATAACCTTTGGGGAAAGGTTTTAATGCCAATGTGCCTTTAATTCTTTTATAGGACACAAAATCTGATAATTGTACAACAAATAAACATATTTAAAAAAACATGAACATTGGCCTAAACAAAATTTCCAGAGAATGAAAATATTTGTTTTAAAAACAGTATTTTTTTCTCTATCAAAAAAAGGAAGAAATGATAACATTTTTGTACCAATATGAGAAGAATCAGATTTATACAGTATCCAGATCTTTATTAATTGTACATATTTTATGCATTTATTAGGATTCACTGCTAAATTTACATGAACATTATGCTAAACTATGCCAGGGATTTGTAATGACAAAATGTTTTTTTAAATGGTTTTAGTGTTGTAATGACACAAAGTGCTTTTAAGAAAATACTATTTTCAGATGTACAGTACAGATAAGTAGGGATAAAAAAAACATTATATTCTTTCCACAGTTTACAAAAGTATATTAAATAGGCCAAAGTATTTACACTTTTATGGATACTTGTCAATTTAAACCAAGTATACCTTATAATTATTTTGTTTTATATATCTTATAAAGTGCACAAACGTAAACTGAAAGCATACTCTTATTTTTATTTTATTTTAAAGAAGTATACTAGCACACTTGAATGAACCTTGGAGAACAAATATAGAATCCTCATATGTAGAAGCCATGAAGACTGGGTAAAAACCAACAAGCAAGCATAAAATATTGTTCTACTATGTATTTTTACATGTAGTGTGTTTCTAGTAGTATACTCACTGTGATGGCCTGTAGTCTCTCCCGCAATAGGTCAGCCTCCTCCATACTGCCTCTAAAACAGAGAGCTGAGAAAGAATCTCATCAGAGCGATGCACACAACCAGAATGGGGTTCAGGCAGAATTCAAGAGAAAAGAATCCAAATTTAGACTATGGGTGGGTGGATGGTTGGTAAAGAGGAGCACAATTCCTTCTTGGGTAAACCTGGAAAATTTGTGGGGTTTGGAAGCAAAATTTAATAAGTAAAAAAGTGCAAGATGTAAAAAAAAAACGTTATTCTCTCTGAGGAATGACTGGATTGGTAGTGTTGGGTCAGGTCGACAATTTATTGCAGTGTCAGTTAAAGAAAGAAACAGGTTTGTGGTGCTTTTCCTGACATATCACATGTCAGATTGTTCCAGCTGTGGGTGTGGAAAACGAAGACCTTACATTGGGAAGTGACATGCTCATTCCTAATAAATAAGGGATAATGGGGCAACAAATTCCATGCCAGTAATAAGAGAAGGGAAATAATGTAAATGCCAGTGTATCAGTAAAGATAGTAGCTGTGGGTTATTTTTGTCATGGTATCATGGAAGATAGATGTCAAGTTGTTTTAGGTTCTGTCACTAAAATGGTTGTTCCAAGAACATAACCCAATACTATAAGCCTGGTCCTTTTATAAGATCTATAAATATTCCTCATATTCAAAGTGAGTTTGTGATGGATTGGACATGAATGACAGAGGCTATGTTGTTTATGTTTTTGTTTGGCCTCCATTATGTTACTCAGTCAGAAAAAGGCATTCAGATAACAATGTGCAGTTATGAAACATGCCTAGATAGGAGTGCTCCTCAGTGATTTATGTGAATACCAGTCAGGAATAGCACTGGTGCGTACTGTAAATAGGCCATTGATTTACACCAACTACTACAGGCTCGTATGAGGTTTCAATGTCAAAACACTACTTCTCAAGGGTAATTAACATAACAGAGTTATTTTTGCATCAATTTTTTTCCCAACACGTTCACATTTTGGAGGAATCTGATAAGCACTGATGCGGTGCCCACACTAAAATGACAACATTCTGTAGTGTGTTGACGTATTCATACAGACTACCTGTCTGCTAATGTCACTGGAGATTCAGCACCGAAAAACCAGCATTAGGCATCCATTCTCAAGTCTCCAACAGGAGGGCTGATTTACAGCATGTTAATGCGTGTATGTCTGGGAATCTCTGTCAGCACTGTAGTGAAAAGAAACTACCTCTTGGCAGAGGTCAGTGTCCATTTGACACCAACATAACAACTGGTTTAAAGCACCTGCCAGACTTCCTCAGTAACAGCAGTGCATTATAGAAGTCCAGCTGAGCTGGGTCTACATTTGTTGTGATGTGAAGTGATACACAAGCTGTGTGAAGTGATACACAAGTTTGCACTTATGTTAGTATTCAGTGTTTGTGGTGTGAGCGTGTTTGTAGTTGATGGATGGGTGGAATGATTAGTATGCAATGATTCAGTGTAGGGATGACACTTCTCTGTGGTTCAAAATACTGCCTACCTCTGACTGATGTATTTTAAGAATGTTCTCTTGTCTGTTTATAACATTGCATATTAACTCATATAGTCTGAGAATGCATATATTACTTATATATATTTCTGATCTACATAGTTCAACAATATACTGTATGATACTAATATTATATACTGTAATATACTCTGTTTTTATATATATATATATTACTTATATATATTTCTATATATCTACATAGTTCAACAATATACTGATAGAACTGTAATGTGCAGTAACACATTTTTACAATAATTGAGGCCCGTGCACATCTTTGTCTGGTCCTACCATGTAGCACAAATTGATGCAAAAAATCCAGACCTAGATTGAAAAAAAAAAAAATTTCAAGAGATTTTTTTTTCAAGTTAAAGCAAGTTAAAGTTATTGCGTCAGTTAAAGTGCTCCAAAGATTGTTACTTGTTATCATATTTTGTGAAAATTGTTTCGTTTCTCATTGTCACATCATGCAGTAAAAAAAAAAGTATTTTTTTACTGCATGATATGACAATAAGAAACAATTTTTTTTACAATGTTACTGCAATATATATATATATATATATATATATATATATATATATATATATATATATATATATATAATACATACATTATATAGATTATTATACATTTAAGATTACCTAAATGACATACATTCCTCATTATATGTATTATAAAGTATGTGTGTCATTTAGGTTATGTTAAAGCCACCACCACAAAGTCACTTAGTCAGTCACTCTTAAACCTTTCGGAGGCATGGACTGAAAGAAATAACTGGAAAATTTACTGCAAAAGAAAATTTACATACCTAGTGAGTGGAGGATTTATAATACCAATATAATACTACTCAAGCTACTATAATACCAATATAATACTATTTAAACATTTTATTTATATTTGTGGCCATCAAGCTTTTCATTCTTTAAAAGGTTCTCCAGGAAATCACATTAAGTCAAAGTTATCATTTTCTATCTAATATACACCGTGAAGAATTCACCCCTAAATTAAATGTAATTAAATTATGTAGATTAAAGTAAAGAAAGGGGAACAACTGTTTTGCTGTGACAGGCTAAACAGTGCTTAAATATACATTAAAAATTGGTTATGAAACAACCTTAGGAGCACCATCATTTCCCCTCTTGTCTGTTTCACCCATTCAGCACTCCAGTATACTGAATTACCAGTATACTAATCACTGGCCTGATCATCTGCCATTACCTGCATCTGCCACAATCTGATGCCACAACCACAATGCTAGATGGTTTCTTCTGCCTAGAAGATTCGTCATAAACATTCACAGGACAGGTACAGGTACAGGGACTGGACTGAAAAACAAGTGGCCAAATTGGCCAAAAATGAGAGCCAAGGAAGCCAGGAGAATTGTTCCATAAGACCATGTTAAAAATATAAGAAGGTCTGGCTCTTTGGAAGCTCAAGACTTTTGCACAGTCCTATATACACTGATCAGCCATTAAATTAACGCAAAACATAAGCACAAAATTGTGTAGATTCCCCTAATGTTGCCAGGGCAATTCTGGCCCCTTAGGGCCTTAACCTACAAGACATCCGGGTATGTGGACATGAGTGGGGGGGTCACTGTCGATCGCAAATTGAGGCCTCTATGGATCAGATCTGTTTGTCTAGTGCATTTCATGGAGACCAGAGCCACATCCTTGAACTCTTTGCCTGCTTAGCTTCATACACAACAGGCTGTGATGCCTTGTGTGTCCTGATATCTGATGAGCCTTGGATGCCAATGATCCTGTCACCAGTATGGAGCTGGTATATAATTAATAATGAATGGTATTAAAGTCACCTGGCCATGGTGTTTGGGGTGTATATATATATATATATATATATATGTATATATATATATATATATATATGCTTGAAGTACAGTGCATCTCCTCCTCATGGACTGCCTATTGCGGACAGTCTGAGCACTGATGGAGGGATTGTGTGTTCCTGGTGTGACTCGGCCAGTTGTTGTGGCCATCCTGTACCTGTCACGCAGGTGTGATATTCGGATGTACCGATCCTGTGCAGGTGTTGTTACACGTGGTCTTCCACTGCTTCCTCATGCCTCCCTGCAGCATGCCTAATGCACGTTCACGCAGATGAGCAGGGACCCTGGGCATCTTTCTTTGGGGTTTTTTTCACAGTGGGTAGACAAGTCTCTTTAGTGTCCTGCGTTTTTAGAACTGTGACCTTAAATGCCTACTTTCTGTAAGCTGTTAAGGGGCGTTTCTTTTTTTGCTGAGTAAGTGATCAAATACTTATTTGACACAGTAATTCACAAATAAATTGTTAAAAAAAATCATACAATGTGATTTCTGGATTTTTCTTTTTAGATTCTGTCTCTCACAGTGGAAATGCACCTATGCTGAAAATTGTAGACACCTTTATGATTTCTAAGTAAGAGAACTTGCAAAATCACAGGGTGATCAAATACTTATTGACCTCACTGTATGTGCATATATATATATATATATATATATATATATATATATATATATATATAAAATAAATATACAGTATAAATTATTAGTTTTGTTTATTCAAAATTTTTGGTAATTTATTATATATAAATTATTCATCATAGGACTAATTATAAAGTAAAATCTCATATCAATTGTAAATTTAGCCCAACAGTTATAGCAAAATAATGTTTTAAAATGTAATAAATCTGGTAAAGCATGTGCACTAAACAGTCTCTAAAGTGGGAAGAGCAGTGCAGAATGAATATGTTGAATGACAGTAAAATCAACGCAGATTTGTTGCTGTTTTAATTAAACTTGCTGTCTATAGAGTGTGTTTTAGCACACCTTATGCTTAGTGGGTTTCCTCCCACAGTCCAAAGACATGCAGATTAGGTTAATTTTTTCCTAAATTGCCCGTTGTGTGTAAATGAGTGTGTGTATGTGTGTGCCCTGCAATAGATTGGCACCATGTCCAGGTCCAGAGTGTACCCTGCCTTGTGCCCTAAGTCTCCTGGGATAGGCTCCATGACGATGAGAGAGTAAGAGGGAGTAGATTAAATATTGTAAATTGTATATAGTATGAATAGTTAAAATTAGATTAAATTAACTGTATACATTTGTATTAAATTGTAGAACAACTCATAAAAGGTACGCTACACATAACAGTTTTGCTGTTTGTATAACTAATACTGGCTCAATATGGTGAGGGTTACGTAGGGTTAGAGTTCCTCTATACACACTGGCGTAAATAGCCCCACTGCAAATAACATCGTTGTCTATGGACACCTAGGTGCTAATAAAATAGCATTTGTCTACATTAAAACATCAAAAAGGAATGTGGTTATGTATGCAGCTACAATATTTAATTAAATAAATTCCTCTATGATGCAATCCGTGATGTGATGTAACTTAACAAGTTTACCTAGACCCCTCGAGAATTGATTATAAGAATTAGAGCATAAGCCCTACAGTAACTAACAGATTCTCTGCTTTTAGATTTTTTTTGTAAGATCTCTATAAGATTCTGCCTCCCCCCCCACCTCTTTTTTCCACCAACCCCACTGTAGGCTCATCTGACCTGAAAAAACTTGGCTCCAGTTGTGCCTAGTGAACCTCAGACACTTTTGTTTGAGGTTGCATAAAAAGGACAGACTTTTTCTGGCATAGCTTCTAAACAGTTTGTTGACATAGAGGTAGTGTCTAATTGTATATTTGGAGCAGCGGGAAGCTTAATGCTACCATCTTCCTCACTGTGCATGTGGGAAAATAAACACTAATCCTCTACAATGCTTTTTATATTAGATCCCATTGCCATTTTATATCTGTTTGCTGATTGATGTAGATTAACCCATTTGTTTAATTTTACTGGTGTATCTCTAATCTTCCCCATGTGAATAACTAAAGGGTACTTAGTCTCTGTGTAACCTCATATTCCAGCCACAGTAGGAGATGTCATGGATGGCTGCTTAATACTCAGATTATATGCAAACAAAAATGTATTAAACATTTAAAGCACAATGTCTAATAAATATGTTTTATTTTCATTTATGAACAAATATTTCTACGGTGCTAAATATTGCAGTGCATGTTGAAAATATGTGCGTTTGTCCCTCTTCAATTAGATGTATAGGTATTTGTATTTCCATTTTGGTGTTAGACCCCTTGCAAAGGGTTTAATATTTCTGAATATGACTACAGTAGCATGGAAATTGTCTATGTTGGAATATTATGTCTATCACAGTATTATGAATATATATTGCTACTGCATATACCGTACTTTAATCAAATAAAGATGATAAACCTAAAATAGCTTTTAAGTGACACATTATCATGCTGCAGTGACTTTTAACTCCTTTTTACGACCTGACTGATTAAAATCAATGTGACTTTCTGCTAATCAATTTTTTATTAATGAACACATTAATCCAAAGTTGTAATTAATGGACTCACTCATTTCTTTCTGTTAAGGATTTAAGCTGTAAAATTGACCAAAATCACATTCACAAGCAAATTAGTACTAACAAAAATACCAGATAAATACCATAGAATATCTTTCACAATATCGGGGTGTCCAGAACATTTTTTTTATGTCAGATTTGATCATTATGAACTGAGTATACATGGTGCACCATAGTGACATTTTCAAAATGAGCTATTTAATTTTCCAGGTTTCATCTTTATATATTTTTTTAGCTGACTGACATATTAACCTGTATTAAATATGCTTTTTTCCGCTGCACTATTGTAAATCTCTTTTACAAACACACTCATCGCTATCCTGACATTAATTTCAGCAGCTCATCCAGTATGTTTGGGCTTAGTTTATTGTCCTAAATATTTACATGCATTATTAATCATACTTTGTTTTCTTCATACTTACATTTCATTTTATTTTTTGTTAGTTGTATTTCAGTCATTTGTGATTAGGTTTTCTATTTAGTATTTGGATTACACTGACATTGGTTCAGCTGTGGGCTGATATAATAGTGCACATCTGCAAAGCATCTTTACTTGATTTTATGATAAAAATATACTGTAATGTGTTGACAGTAAGAAAAGACCTTGACAGCTGAAAACTTTAAAAATCAGCCCGCGTTGCTGAATTTTCAGTATGTTATTTCCCATGTTGTACTGCTTCATCCGGATCAGCACAGATGCTTTAATTTCAGAGCAACAAAATGGCAACTGAGCACAAATAGGAAACAAAAAGCCTATGTCTGATAGGGTTATGGCGGTAGACATTACATACAAAAATAGAGCCTTGAATGTATTCTCCCTCCCAAGGTCCAATGACTAATAAAAACACGCCTTTTATATACAAGCTGCAGTAACAGACATGCAGTAATTATCTCTAGATTTCATTTCAGGACCTTGTTTTTTAGTCTTAGATTAAAGATGTGTTGCTTAAACTGATCCTCTATCTGTGTAAATCTCATACTAATTAAAGAATGTTTGGACAGATTTGTGTGTGTGTGTGTGTGTGTGTGTGTGTGTGTGTGTATATATATATATATATATATATATATATATATATATATATATATACAGTATTAATCTTTATAAATAATATTTTCTTTTCACATATTTTTTTTTTTTTGCTATGGAAGGTAAAGGTTAGTTGTTCTCTCGAGGAAAACAGAAGTGACAGCACATACAGTACTGTAGATCTGGTGATCTATTAGATAAGACAACAATAAATATCTCCCTTATTGGCTTTCTTCATTAGTCCATAACAGTAAACTTTCAGCAACAGTAACATAGTGGTATAGGATACGACAAGCACTCTGAGAACAGACTACAAAAGGTTATGTCAGGAAGGCCTAAGCTGTCAGAAGATCGGAAATAGTTTTTTTTTTGTTTGTTTTTTTCCAGCTGTGCCGAGCCATGGAACACAGCTATTATCCTGTGTGCTCCTCAGGCCTGTCAGCAAGTGAAACGGATAATTTAGCTTAAATGTAAGTGAACAACAACAACAAAAAACACTACAAGTCATGCTGACTTGGGACAACAATTACATCATGCTGTATTTGTAAACAGGTAAGGGTCAGTAGCTGGTCTGAACACTTTAACATCCTCTCTTTTTATGTAGTTCTAATCGTACACTGAACACAGGACTAAATATTCACAGAACATAATCAAATCAGGATAAATCTTAATCCTTCTGTAATCACAGCAAACAGGATTGTATCTCCAGTTTGGTTAATGTGGCAGATGCATGAACGTGTACAAGACAAAGCAGTCAATCTGTTCCAATCGCTTGTAAATGGAGTTAGCTCCATTTGTTTTTTATTAAGCTTTCCTAGCTAACATCGTGTTAGAGTGCAGAAAGACAGAGTAATCTTCAGTCCTTAATCTTTTTGCTAATGGTTTAACAGTCTAATCCTACAGGACAATTGATTTTCAATAAGTGACATGAAAAACAGATGTGTCTATTATTTCATAAACCATGAGGCTAATACGGACATTGATAGATTATTGGAGTTGTGTTTTAGATGATCATGATTGCATTCAAGCATTTAAACAATAGAAAAAGAGGGATGAGTAGGGGAATTCCCCCCCAGCACACTGCTGCTGTCACTGTGACTCTGTAAGCCTCCTGAGACTATCAGCGATGACAGTAATGAGTTACCAAAAGTCAGACGATTTTAAATCTTATTATAAAGGCATTAAAGACCTCCCACTGGGACAGTTGGCAAGCATGGAAACACGCCAAGCTTAAAGGAATTATAAGATTACTGAATCAAAGACAACATGCTCAAAGCAAAACCAATGCCATCTACGCCAGTAATTATACTTTTTCCCCCCTTTTTTCAAATCAACATAGTGAAGTCAGATATTAGCCTTAATCAGACAGTACCAGGCAGACAGTTAAAGAAGATTAAACATATACACTGAATGCGATCAGTAGGAGGAAAGAAAAGCATAGACTTACCAATAGTTTGTGGCTGCTGTGAGATCTTTGGTGAGCACAAACTGGAGGGAAGTCACTTTGCTCTGCTCAGACTACAGACCATCATTGCTGAGTGGGTGCGCATGCGTGTGTACTAATAAGTGTGTAGAAGTGCAGGTAATGTAGGCTGAGAGTTAAGCTGGGGTTATCACTCTCTGGCAGAGTGCCCCCACGTTCCCTCACTTGCATACCGCCACTTTCTTCTCTTCTGTTGGTTAATTCTCTCTCACTCCCCTCTCTTCTCTCTCCTTTCTCTCTCCCACTCTCCAAGCTCCTCCTGAGCCTGTCAGAACTGGGCTGCCAGACCATATGCGAATATAATGCTGCCAAACAACAGACAAACAGACACACTGATGCTTTCCAATATGCAGATCTCATTGACTGAATCTCAATCACCCAATAAAGATTCACACAAGTGTTTAAGTAACCTTTAAAATATATCTATATCATTTTTTATTTCTTTTTTTTTTTTTAAATTAACTGCAAATGACTTGGAATTTGGAATCTAACCATCTCATTCGTGTTGCCTGCACAGGCTGCATCAGAGAGCATTTTGTTAATTTTCATAACCACAGTTGCACTGTGGCTCGGAACAGAGTTATTAAAAATATTACAATGCTTATTATATTCACCAAGAGCATTTTAGATGTGTAAAACGACAGATCCGAATGCACAGTGCTCATCAAAATATTATTGCCTCATCCTCCACTTGAGATTACATATTACCTAAGGGATCGCATTCATGAAATCACATTGAAGGACTTCCGGAAATGTGGGTTCAGAATGCAGTACTGTTACATAATCTTGTTCCTTAAACAATACACTCTCATTGCACTACTCTGCCTCCTGAAACTGGTTGGTGGAGATGTAACAGTTATTTATTATAGATAAATACACATTGATATACAAAATGTCCTTTTTATGATGGATATAATGTTTCACAGTGTGTTTTCTTATCAGGGTACTCCCCCGCTCTTTTTCCCCATCATTCATGCCATCATTCAACAGCCTCAGGCAGGTACAAAAGTCTCCATGGCAACGGGCTGAACCCTCACCACATTTTCTGGTCCTTCGCTATAGCTAAAGATAGGAGCATGCGGCACACAGACATATTCACACTGTATTAGAGCGCTCATGTTTCACACAGTTCTCTACACTATTGTTCAATGCTGAAGACTCCATTAACTTGCTCAGACAAATGGTTTAGGACACTGAATTGATAAAAAAAAAATGGATAATGAGAATAAAAATGAATATTGATTTGTACTCCCTGGCCAGAATAGCTATCTTGGATAACCTATATAAGTAATGACTGTCAAATGCAACACTAGCTGGAACGTGGAATACTGTCATGAGCAGCTGGCAGAATGAGCTCAGAGGGACATAATGCTTAAAGAGGTGGATGCACATGGACACACACATACACACACACACACACACACATGCACGGACACATGCACTCGCACACACACACGCAGAACACAACACAAGCGCTCACAGCAGTTTGAACACAAACAGCTTGCAGCCTGAGTGTGCCAGTGTGGGACATTCCTGATGGCTGTGCCTTGCATGTTGTCCTCCCCAGCCTGCTACGCTCCCTGCTGAGTCTCTAATGAACGGAAATGCAGGCAAAGCATGCCAGCAGAGGCAGGTCCTAGCTACAAGCGCAATGAGGAACATTCAGCTCTGCTGCCCACTCACAGGCTGTCACAGAGCACAGGAATCACCATAGATGTATCTGAATCAATCAGAGTTCTGTTTCTCTGTTTCAACAGACTCAAGAGATTTAAAAAAAAATAGAAGATTCTATTATAAATTTTCCTGAGGCTTTGATTCGAGCTAGAGATTCAGTCCAAAGAATTGATTGGCAGGCAGTTGCTTTTTAAGACGCCTATACAAGGGGATCATGGTTAAGCTTCAAGGACACTGACATGAGCTGACAAAAATAGCTCCACTAAGCCAGGATCCACACAAAAGCATACCACCTCCAAGAACGATGTGCTTGAGGTCATGATCTCTGACCTGTCACTGACCTGCGCTTACTGTAACTGTCTGAAACCACAAATGCTCTTAGGCGAGTGAATATTGATATGTGTTTAATATTGCAATAGTAGAATAGAAAAAAAACCTTCATAATGAATTATTTTTCTCTGATTAGCCATGCAATTTTAATGCAAAACATTAAGCTTAGTAATTTGTAGGTTGCCCTTGTGCTGCCCTCTGTGGATCGGACTTATTTCCCTGGCGTATCCCAAATGTGCTCAATTGGATCAGGATCATTGAAATCAGACTGGATACACTAGCCTTTTGTCCCCGCAGGCATAGATGAGCCTTGCATGCCCCAGTTTCCTGGTTAATTTATAATCAGTGTGATAATAACATACTTACATTCATATATAACTCACTCACCCATCGTCTATACCGCTCACTGATCTATCCTGTGTACAGCGTTACTTGGGTCCTAGAGCCTAACCTGGACCCTGGAGGTGCGGCGACAATGCTAACATTCAGACACACTTCCATAAATTTTCTTTTTATTTTGTGAAGCTGCCTTGAGACAATAACCATTGTTAAAAGTTCTATAAAAATAAAATTGAATTGATTGTGAAATTAAGCCCATTCAAGAATTTGGAGGAGACTCAAAAGGAGTTGACTGCAGCTGGCGTCAGTGCTTCAAAAGCCTCCACGCTCAGACGTGTCTTACCTTAGCTAAGGTCAAAAAGGACTGGACTGTTGCTCAGTGGAAAAAAGTCCTGTTTTCAGATGAAAGTACATTTGGAATTTGATTTGGAAATCAAGGTCCTGGAGTCTGGAGGAAGAGACAAGAGGACCAGAATCCAAGTTGCTTGAGGTCCAGTGTAAAGTTTGCACAGTCAGTAGTGGTTTGTAGAGCCATGTCATCTGCTGGTGATGGTCCAAAATTTTATCAGGACCAAGGTCAGCGCAGCTGTGTACAGGAAGTTTTAGAGCACCCCATGCTTCCCTCTGCTGACCAGCTTTATGGAGATTTCTGTGAAACAAAAGACCATTTTTAAAATTGGTCTTAAATTATATCCTACTTTTCTGAGATACTGTATTTTGGGTTTAGCTGTAAGCCATAATCTTCAAAAGAAACAAATACTTAAAATATATCAGTCTCTGTGTAATGGATATATATGAGTTTCACTTTTTGAATTTAATGTACCTGTGTGTATATATGTATATATACAGTAGATATAGATTTAGATATGTACTGTAAGTGTGTTTGTGTGTGTGTGGGTGTGTATTAGAACAAAACGTTTATCAAGAAGACTGAGTTGTGGATAAATTTCCACTCAGTGTGTTCGAGAGCCTCTTCCGTCTCTTTTGAGTTCTGCTGTCTAAATGGAGGTGAAAACAGCAGTAGCAGCTCTAACACACACTCTCACTTTCACACTGCCAAAGCTTGACAGCAACACATTTTATTTGAACACTTATGGGATCGATTTATAGTGACTTCATGCATCTAACTTTGTTGATTTTTCTTTAAAACCCTTGCACTTCTCTTAGAGTTGCGGAGTTTAGTGTGGAAGCTCAAAAGCTCTCTGTAGCCCCATTGGTGTTTGTTTTTCATCATGTGGAACAAATAGGATTTTCAGCAAAAGAATGAAATTTCTTTCACATAACATATGTCTAATGCTATATATTTTTATCAAGCATAGATTAATTTTGCCAGAGAGAGGTAATCTCATATCTAATGCTGTAATACCTCCAGAACTGTGAATATATTATATTACCCAAGGAAAAGAAATATCTATATAAGACCTCCTGGGTCTCACATTGATACACTTCGTTGCCTTAGCGTCAGATACCCAGTCTGATTCTGAGCTTGGCTTACTGTCTAGGAGTATATCATGTTTCTCCTTGTGTCTACGTGAATTATTTCTACTTTCCTCCTGCCATTTAAGATAATGCTAGCAGTTGGCAGACTGTGATAAATTGAGCTTAGGTGTGAATGCATGTGTGCATGGTGCTGTGTGATGCCATGTATAACTGCCTCATTGCCACTCTACCCTGACTAGGATGAAGTAATTAAATTGTTCTGCATTTTATCTATAGTTAATTTAAAAAGATAATAATCATTACTTGTGCATTTTACTCATTCTTCAGTAGATATCTATAGTTATAATTCCTCTTAGTGTAGGTTTGCAAAAGACTTAGACACATGAAATATAAACTCACGCTCATCCAAGGATCATATGAGGAAATATAATAAACAGTTTTTAGCAGTATAAAAACTTAGAAAGAAATAAAACTTTTCTTATCTCTCCTAGAATATCTCAAAATGAAATAAAGTCATTCTTTAGGTATTATATGTTTAGTGGGCTTAAAAGTAAATTAAATTAATCATTATTATGTCAGAATGCTTCATATATTTTGCCTACATTACCACAACAGACAGTAAATTATTTTACACGCCTTATAATTGAGGTAAAGACTTTATGAACAGAGGACGATCCAAACATTTAGGGACAAAAGGAAGCATGTGTACTCATGTCTTAATCATGTTACCTGTCAATTCAGGAAGCTTACACTTATGTGTTACGGGTGTTCCGTTCTAGAAAAATGCCTGCATGTGTCTTGGGGTCATGCATTTAAACGTTGATAACAGGCTGTATTTTATGTTTTAACTTTCAAAACATCTGGATTATTGTTAAGTCAATTACTATAATGTTAACACAACAATGAGTGTATAATTCTCTATATTTTACATAACTTATGTACACAAAAAGTTTTTTTTTTTGCTATCATTACACTCATTTTCTAAAGCTGGCTACCTTGTTGCACCTAGACACTTTAAAATCTGTGCTTTAATCACTATGCAGACCGCTATCCAGCGCTTGTTTGCTGCACATTGAAAATACATTTGTGTAGCCTGAATTCCCCTAAGTACAGACAGCTTGTTGACTGTGCCTTTTCTTAAAAGCCTCTGTAACAATGGCGGATGACACTGAGGGCATGTTAATAGCTGTCCCGCAATTATAGCATAATGGGATGCCTTTAAGAGCTCTTACAATAATAAAACACAGCATAGAGACAAACATCACGTATAAAGTAAAGCCTGTGGTTCAGTTGCCATGGTAGCTAAATCACTCCTTGTCAGTATGGAAGCAAGGGGGTGGGCGTGTTTTCTGCTTTCCTAATGTGCCACCAGGGGGCACTCAACAAGATACTCAGAAACACTACCAGGAGAAATATATAATTTCAGCATAGCATGAATCAGAACTGTCCCACTGTTTGGATTGTTAGATTTATGTATGCTGTTCTCATAATTAGACATGTATAACACCCTCTGTAGAGCCAGATTTAATAACTGAGCATGGTTTATTTTTTAATTTGTCGATCGCACTGGGTGTCTTCTGCATTCCCATCTGCTACTGTTGTCTAATCAATGAGTCTATATGAGAGAGAAAGAAGTACAGAGAAGAGAGAGAGTACAGAATTGATGTAAGCCTCTGGCAGCTGTGTATGAACATTTTATTATTCCTCTCTTATATCAGTGTTGGTCAAGTCATACTGTTGTTCACGTACAAGGATGCTAAAGGACATCTCTCACCTTAGAAACACAGTTCTCAGTCATTTTAAAAGGTATTAATTAATATAACCTGCCAAATTCTAGATTTAAAATCTCACCTTTATCCTAAATCACATGGTTATTTTGATTGCCTTTTAGGTATTATAATTATGGCATCATAACAAGGTGAAGGAGGTGAAAAAAATGACAAGTGAAAATGGACAACATCAGCTATATTGTATGTGATTTATCACGGACCTAAGTTTTTATTAGATCTATGTGTAATAAAAATGGTTTCACCTTTGATTATATCCTTTAATGGTCCCTTAATTTAAAATTTAAGTCATTTAGAGTCATTCCGCAAAACACTGGTGATAAATGTAAGTATGTATCCAATGTTGTAAACATTAAAGCACTTTTTGTAAGTCGCTCTGGATAAGAGCGTCTGCCAAATGCCTAAATGTAAATGTAAATGTAAAATGTAAATCTCTCATAATTTGCCTGCATAAAATCGCTCTTGACTAATGATTAAATGAACAGTGCTGTTTATATGAGTATCAATACAAGCCCTGTTACCAGAAGATGGCACTGAAGCCCAACTAATGTTGCAATTCTATTTTTAATTTAAAAGCAAGAATGTGTGAGCAGGTGGTTGATAACATGTCACTATGTGTGTGTGGGCACATGTGTTTTTGTTTACATGTGTGTACACCTTAATGAATCATGAAACAAAAAACGAACATGCAATATGGATCATATGACACCTTATTTTAAAATAATATTTATGACGCTGCGGTTCTGTAGCAATATAACCCATGGTCATCAGTAATTATTCACTCACCCACTCACTCACTCACTCACTCACTCACTCATCTTCTATACCGCTTTATCCTGTCTTCGGGGTCGTGGAGACCTGGAGCCTAACCCAGGAGGCCTAGGGCACGAGGCAGGGTACACCCTGGACACACACTCATTCACACAACCTACATCTTTGGACTGTGGGAGGAAACTGGAGTACCTGGAGAAAACCCACAAGCACGGGAGAACATAAAAACTCCATGCACACAGAGACGAGAATCAAGCCTGACTCGAATCCGGACCCTGGATGTGAAAGGCATAAAGTAAACATAAAGTGTTTTGTTGCAGGACTATTGGTATAGCTTCTACAAGTCTTTGCTGAGTGCCATCTAACATGTCATTCCAAAATCTCCCATACAGTATCTGTTCAACTAGACTAAAATCTGGTGACTGTGAAGAGCATGGCATATGATTTACATAATATCTATTCCCATCAAAGAGTTTACTGGGCCCTTTGCTTTTTGGCATTATTATCATAGAAACCCCAGTCAGGATGGAAAGGTTTCATCATTGCATAAAGGTGATTAGTCGGAGTGACTGATCTGATTGATTTGTAGTAACCCCTTTGTCTAAGCACACAAGAGTTGAGGATTAAACTGGGGATCCTAAAACTGTGGCCCCCACAAGGCAGCATAACAAATCACGAACATTCAGCAATCAAAATTCGGAATTGCAATGATTGACATAACTCAATTAGAACATTGTTCTTTCAGTTTTCAACAAACTGCATTAAAGTGATGTTTGTCTGGTTCTTTGTACCTGAGCTTATTTTAGCTTCTCTCATTCTCTCACAAGAATCCCCCCTCCTTTCCCATCTCTGACTTAATCTATTACCCTCAGACACATCATCAGCCTGCTAACACTGACTCCAGCGACAGCTAAAATATGGGAAGACACAGCAGACAAAGAGCTGTCAATCCAAGTCTCAAATGGTTTTCAGACCTCTCTAACTATACCAAACATTGAATCTGGCAGGGAGAGATCTATCAAGTAGGCAGACTTGCTCTTGCTGCCCTGTGCTTCCAATCATATTACCGGCTTGAATTCCCAGCAACCTCTGCCTCTCTGGAACATGTGGGAATATTGGGACATGTGGGAATGAAATGATCGGCCAAGGACTGACCTCGATCTCATTTGTAGCATTTGTTGAATTATGTAAAGTGGATTAATCCAGTTTTCCTATTTCTGTTGGCAGGTCTCTTTATTTGACCCCATGAGAAGCACTTAACACTGTAACATCATATAATCACAAGTGGCAGGACATCAGGCAATTAAATATCACTTCAGCAAGGACAGAGGGAGACACTTCTTCACCTCTAAATTTGAAACCCTTAAGAGGTCCTTCTCCCTAAATTACATGAGGAGCATTGACCAAACATGTACGTCACACATTTAAATCAACAATTTTGTTGGCATTATGGGGTAAATCCACTCTATCATGCTGACTATAACCTCACAAGGTCTATCTCAGCATCCACAAGGCATCCATTTTTTGTGTTGTGACCTACTTCTGCATATATATATATGCTGTGAATAATGGGCTCAGTCCATGTGGACTGTTCCAGTGCACCAATCCTGCCTTAACAGTAAACCCAAGTGTGCATTCATGCCATACCAGAAGCCATTCATAAAAAATTCATAGGTGTTAGGAAAAGGTCCTGTTACAGACCCTCAGATACAACCAGCATTCCTCCTCTAAACTACTCCTTTTCATGTACCTGGAAAAGAATGGAAGGGTGTTTTTTTATACATCATTACTACCTAAAATAATATTGACAACAAGGCAATAATACACTGCTTACTCCAGCAATATTTGTTTGTAGTGAGTTAGTGTTTTAAGTTAAAAACTCCATCCGTCTATCTAGGAACCTCTGTAGTCCAAAGGTGACCATTGTATTTATTCCTATTTTATATGACCGTTTTACGACCTCCGGTCATCATTCACACGCATTCACACACTACAGACGATTTGGGAATGTCAAACCCAGTGGAAACTCAAGCATGGGGAGAACACGCAAATTCCATGCACACAGGACCTAAAGGTGCAAGGCTTTACTGGTAACCACTAAGCCTCTGGGTACTCTGGTTTCCTCCCACAGCCCAAAGACATGTAGATTAGGCTAACTGGCGTTCCTAAATTGCCCGTAGTGTGTGAATGAGTGTTTTATGGATTGGCCCCCTGTCCATGGTGTACCCCCATCTCGTGCCCTAACTCTACTGAGATAGGCTCCAGGCCCTTTCTTACCCTGTAGGATAATGCGATATAGATGATGAGTGTGTGAATGACACTATCAGTTCAACTTGCTGACTATATGTTGTAAACTGTTTTACTGCTGAAACTGTTTCTCTATCTCTGTCAGCTTTTATAGGCAGCAGCAAGACTGTTTGGTGGATGTGTTTTGGTCTTCTGCACAATCAAATGTTTTAGATTGACTCGAACAAGATAGAGCCTGAATCACTAGTGTGTGTTTGTTTTCCTAATAACACAGGCTTCAAAGGGGCTGCAAAAAATGGATATCCTTCCCAGTCCTGGATTTTCCACTGTTGCCATGGTAACCGTTTAAAAAAAAATGTTTATATTGTAATTAAAAGTGGGTAATGAAACTGTATTGTGTAATAAAAGAATGAACTTTGTTTAATTAAGCTGGATGAATCCTGGTTAATTCGATCATGTACAGTACGTCCACCAAATGAGAAAGGATTAAAATACTTTATTTATCACAGGGATGCAAATGATGTACAACTACCTTGTAGGGTCTGTCCAAACATCTCACAGGACCTGGAGACTCAAGCATGACCACACAGTGGCTTAAAAAAAAACATGAAAATAAAATAAAAAAAGAATACAAGTAAATGGCATTTTCAACACACCCAAACAGGGAGACCTCCAGTGCCATTGAAGCATATTATCACGTTAGCAACGGTTATAT
The DNA here is from genome assembly GCF_024256425.1 of Clarias gariepinus. NCBI lineage: Eukaryota > Metazoa > Chordata > Actinopteri > Siluriformes > Clariidae > Clarias > Clarias gariepinus. Next base: position 20,159,203 of record NC_071103.1, on the reverse strand, counting down.
GACAATGAACCATGACTGAGATAATGTGCTGTGACACTGTGACCCAGTTTTATTCTTGCGGAAACTAAAGCCTAGTCAAGGGTGAAACAGGGGAGTCACTTGGGAAGTTGGGCTTGAGCTGGGTTGCTTAAGCTTCTGATGTGGTTGTTAGACCCTCTAATGTTTTTTATTGTTATTATTTGTTAATACAACTCAAGTTGTTATTAAAATTTCTTTCTTTTACCTTTTTAGGTTTCATGCGTACATAAAGTTGAGAGGGAGCATCTGGCATTAATGCACCTTACACCATTATTTTCAAGATTGCACGTGGAATTTTTAGCAATTTGTGGACCGACTATCTTTTTCATGTTTCACATTTTATCATAAATGCATCACGCTGTGTGGGACTTAAATACCTTGAATTGATGTGTATTGCTTTTGTTACTTAATGTCATTTAAAATGATTGTTATGATAAAGGTTAAATAAAGCAAATCAATGTAACACAAATGCAAATCTTTTACGCAGATAACACCTTTTTTAAATTAATACTTGCATAACATATTTTTTATGAATGTTGTTTATAATGTAATATAGCCTGTTTTTAATATACTATTTTAATGATAATGCATGGAAAGAATACCTGTCTTTTAGTAGGTAATATGTCCCAAAATGACAGAAATAGTTAATACATAAATGTGTTTTTCAGTGTTATGTCTGTCACTCCTTCTTGACTTGCACCATGAATTATTCAATTATTCAGTAAAAAAAAATATTTAAAAGAATTCAGAATGAATGTTTGAATTACATTTAGTATATTTTCATCCATCCATCTAGGAACCTCTGTAGTCCAACCAGAGACCATGGAGGCCAATGGTAACCATTGTATTAATTCCCATTTTGTATGGCCGTATTAGGACTTCCAGGCAACATTGACACACTATGGGCAATTTGGAAACGTCAAGCAGCATAGTCCGCATGTCTTTGATCTGTGAGACGAAACCCGGAGCAAACCCACCAAGATGGGGAAAACATGCAAACTCTATGCACACAGACCCAACGCAGGAATCGAACCCAGGACCTGCAGGTGCAAGGTGATAGTGCTAAACACTGAGTCATTGTGCTGTCTTACATATATTTAAGTACAATAAATTTACATTTTCATATCTTTAAAAATATAGTCTCATAGCCTGCACCTGAGCAAGAAATTGCTTAGACTCTAACTGGTTGGAAAAGAGTGATACAGATGAGGAGTTTCCAGCTGTGTGCATGTGTGTTCTAACAGTGTTTTCCTACTGCTTTTCTCACATTTGAACCTACAAAATCCTTCCGGGTGAAAATGAAACTCATCCTGTATCTTTGAAAAATTGCAAATGTATTATACTGTATTTTCAGTTTGATATAATTGTGTTCATGCTGTTTTTATTCTTTTTATATGCAATAAGACAGAGTAATAGTGTGCATTATTATCTAAAGAATGGTGTTTTCTACAGGTTCCAAAAGGTTCAGTTATAAGTAGTAGAGATGTAGTAAAGCTGGAGAAGTTTAAATATTTAGGGTAAACTATCCAAAGCAATGGGGAGCGCAGTAGAGAAGTGAAGAAGAGAGTGCAGGCAGAGTGGAATAAGTGGAGAAGGGTATCAGGAGTGATCTGTGACAGAAAGGTATCAACAAGAATGAAAGGAAAAGTCTACAGGACTGACCAACAATGTTGTATGGTTTGGAGACATTGAGACAGGAACCAGAGCTCTAGGTGGCAGAGCTAAAGATGCTGAGATTTGCTTTGGGAGTAACAAGAATGGACACAATTGGGAATGCGTATATAAGAGGAGCAGTGCAGGTAGGACAGTTTGGGAACAAAGCTATAGAGGACAGATTAAAATAGTTTGGATATGTGAAGAGGAGGGATGAGGGGTATATCAGGAGGAGAATGTTAGAGATTAAAATAGGACAGCCTAGCAGCAACAAGTTCACACTTCCATTGTAAATAATGTGCAAAAACATGGCAATATGTTATTAAATACTTATAACATTATAAGTTTTTTATTATAAGGGAGATAATACAACAATATTGGATAAATACTAGGCGGCATGGCCGTGTAGTGGTTAGCACTGTTGCCTTGCACTTCCATGGTCTGGGTTTGATTCCAGGCCAGGTTCTATTGCCGTCTGTGTGTGCATGGAGTTTGCATGTTCTTCCCATGCTTGGTGGGTTTCCGCTGGGTACTCTTTTTTCCTGTCACAGTCCAAAGACTTGCAGATTAGGCTAACTGGCGTTTCCAAATTGCCTGTAGTGTGAATGAGTGTGTATACAGTATGTGTGTGTGCCCTGCAATGGATTGGCACCCTGTACTGGGTGTAGCCTGCCTTGTGCCCTAAGCCCCCCGCGGCCTTGTATATAGTAATAACAAGTATAGACAATGATTAAGAGAGTAGATTAATAATTGTTAATTGTGTATGTAGTATAGATAGTGGTATAACAGTACATATCTGTCAGTATTCTAAATAAATATAATAAATTATATGATGCTATATTGGGACCCTCCTCCTGCTCAATGGTCATGTTTTTTACAAGATCCAATGTTTTTTAACCAATCCACTAAAAACAGTGGATGGTCACTAAAAATGGTTAATAAAAATGGTAATGGGTATAGGAATCATCTGAATACCTCAGCAAGTACAGAGACAGGTCAAGAAAGTCATGAAGATGACATAACACACTGTAGTTTCTGTAGTATAGCCCAGAAAGCCATTACCTTAGCAAGAAGTATCAGCTGAAAGAAGTAATAACTGTACTGATCTGCTTTTCAAAGGTTAGATTGTTGTAGAAAAAAAATGCCTGAATTGTGTACCACTGATTTTCTAAAAATTGACCACAACAATGCAATGTAAAGGAAAAAAAGAGTACTTATCCTAGTACAGAGCCCTGTGGGACACCACAAGTAAGTTGTGCAGATTTTGAAGAACACTCATTGATTTTAACTAAATAACTCTTGTTATTCAAATAAGATTTAGGCCACCAAAGAGCAGTCCCTTGGATACGAGCATACTGATTCAATTGACGAATGAGTAGTCAGTTTCGAAAGCTGCTGTCATTTTCAAGAGGACAAGAATGGCTGAATTTCCAGCATCTAAACCAATTAAAATGTCATTAAACTTTTAAGACTGCAGACTCTCATTGTGCTGTGACTCTGGTTTCCTCCCACAGTCCAAAGACATGCAGATTAGGCTAATTGGCATTCCCAAATTGTCCACACTGTGTGAATGAGTGTGTGTTGTGTGTGCTCTGTGATAGATTGGCACCCTGTCCAGGGTGTACCTCTGAAACTGATGCCTCGTGCACCCACCTTTTTAAAAATTTGAGTGTTGGAATATACCTGTGCTATCAGGAGGGGAAAAAAAATCAATGGTCATTCAGTCCATTAAGGTGGTCAGCTGACTTCCTTTTTTGCCACATAATGTTGCTGAGCCTAGACCTGACTAATTGTATTGAATTGAATCAAAGAGCTAAGGTGAAGTATGGAAACAATAGAAATAGTGCAATGTTTTTTTTAGACACAAAGTAGACAGGCAGATTTTAACCATATAAAATGTTAAAAATGTAAAAAGACGTTTTATGTTTTAGATCTTAGATATGTAGTCTATGGAAGGAAGACCACTATGTAGACACCTATTCCATTTCACCCGTATTATAAAAATACATTAATCAATAAAGCTTTATTAACATTAAAAAAATGAACAAGCATAAGGAGTAGAGGAATCAAATGAATTCACCTTAGATGTCACCTGATACTGATTTTCATAACTCACAGGGTTGTCATGAATAAACCAACCATCTTGAACCTCTTCTAACATTTATACAACAGTGTAAAAATTGTATACAAAAAGACTCCAACTATGGCCTATTGGAAAACTTCCTTGTTTTCCAATTATATCTAAAATTAAATGAAGTTTTGACCTTTCCTTGATGACATCCACTATGGAACCACTCTGAAAAACCATTGATAACTTAACGTCACCTTAAACAACACTTCTCCTTAATAATTGCTTCTAAGTTGTTCAGATTCACCACTGAACAGTTTGTATTCTTTTTAATACGCCTACAAAGCTAACTAGCTTCTAATACAAGGCCAAATCCCAAATTCCCCTCTAGCCATTGATCAAAAAGACTAATTGGTATGTGAGACAAGGGTTTGGACATCCTTCATCTTGCATTAACTTTCCATTTTACACTATTTTATATTTAACCCCATAAGCCAGGAAGTTAACTGTTATTCTAAAGCAGAATAAATGGAAATATAAAGAGAAACTTGTGAGATTTTCAAGACTGTTCACCACTTCCACAGTTTATTCTATATACCTTTTTGATGCAAAATATACAATAGTGTAGTATACTGTACCTTCCTAGGTTCTTCCACACCATTCCATTATTCTGCTCTACAATCCTTCAGCTGGTCTTACCATCTCTAAAGGAACGTACAGCAGAACCAAGCACTGTAGAACAGCAATGGATCATTTATATTAATTCACTACATGCATGTGTAAGTGTATGAATAACTGCAGTTATGATTATCTAGCTAATTAAAGATTATTTAATGTACTGACCTACCTCAGATCTTATTATGGTAAATATACATGGGTGAGCCAAGTGCTGGAACAGATGCACACTTGCACATGAAAATACTAGCAAGAATTTTCTTATTTAAACGCATTCTTATAGTTTTCCTTGACTGAGGGTTGGGGGGAAAGTGACCGGCAGCCTAACCAGGATAATTTATGAAAAAAAAAGCATTATGGAGATAACAGTGTTGTAACATAAAGACTGTACTTCAAGCAGTGACACTTTTTTGTATAAAACCTCTATGGGATAATAAGGATTATTAATCAATGGCACTAAATAAACAAAGAAAGACATTGTGAACGAAATAACCAACATTTATTTATACACTGCTACATACGTTTTCCCTGTGGATCGTTTTTAAATGTGGATCTGGCACAACTAATGGAGAGAAAGACAAGGTCTCTTAGTCTCTCAAACAAAGTCTGGTACCAGTTTAATAGGTGCTGCTGAACTTATTTATAAACACAGGTAACCTACAGTATCACCACCTTCATGATTAAACACAAAAAACACAGTATTTTAGGGTAGTGTATCTCAGTCATCTAAGAAACATGCTTGTTGCATTCCTTAAATCAAATGTGCACACACTGTTCAGAAATCTTTCCTGTGTAGTGTTAAAGTTGCTACTCTAATTAACGTAATGAAACATTTACTGTATAAAGACTGTCCACAAAGACTGCATGACCAGAATAAGCAATTCAATAATTTCATTTTGATGATCCTTTAAAAAAAAGGGGAAAAAAAACTTTGATATCAAAATAACAACATGCAGACACTCTAGCTGAGCCACACTGTATGTAGGTTACAAGAATACAGGCTGCTGTAAAAGTCCTATAGCAAAACACAGAATGTTCCCTTTAAAATACCCTTTGGCAAATTTACATACATTTTATAAAAAAGTCACAGCAAAATCAGTTTAAAGAATATTATTAATCTTTATGTCTATTAAAATAAACATTTAATTCTATGTTTTTGATAATTGATATGGCACCACATTTTGGTAATTACATCTAAAAATAGGTAACTTGTATGCTCTTAGAGTAACTACATGTACTGTAAATTCTAATTAAATATAAATATATTTTACATGGATATAGGGCCTGTTTAGGTTAATATGTTTTAAAAAATTGACCATGTTGTTTCAGGATCAACATTAGACACATAAATAGTTAACTGGGTCCACACGAAGGGCCTGGAATGGAACAAAAAAAACATCAATGGCATAAGCTTACATAACATCTACCTCACTTTCCACTCGAACATGAAAATAAGAAGTGAAAAGCACAGCTGGAAAAGGTCTGGACTGGAAGTGACCTTACAATAGCAGCAGAGTGTGTCCACAAGCACCTGGTACTATAATACACACCAAAGGAAGACAGTGACCTATTTGCACCTCGATTTACTACCGAACAAACTTTCAAATTAGTGACACCATGAGTATTCGTCAAATCACTGTGTATAGCAAAGTGAAGCAAATATGTGCTGTTATGAGTAAGAAACACATAAGTTCATGATAAAATTCATGATGAAAACACAGATTCATATTGCAAGTAGGAGAATATAGTGCATGGTATTTTAATCAGGGCCAATGCATACATAAAGGTGAACTAGGCAATTTCATAGAGTGGCACTTAAGCATGGGTAGGTAAATTTAACAACATTATCACCCACCTATTTCATCGCAACTCTGAGATTTTACCAATCTTTCTATAAGTGCACTCTGTAAGCACATGTAATGGCCTAAAAAGACAGTCATCATCAGGGGTCAATTTGTAAAAAGTTAAACACTTAACTGGTTGGAGGTATAGCTACATTCTGCTTTGCCTAGAGCGTCAGAATAGTATGCACCAGCCCTGGTTACAAGACTATACAACAAACTACAGAAAATATCCTAAGCACTCATGGTCATTAACTGCTTTTCACGAAACAATTTTCTGACATTTTTTCCTCTTTTTTTCCATATCTAAATAAGACAGCACCCATTTTAGAGAATATTTCTATTACAATAAAAAAAAGGCTAGGGTAATCACTAAAAAATTAAACATTTATACAGTGTTTAAGTTAGGACTTGGCACTAGGTTAACTTCACAGTGTATAGGACAAAAGAATTGGGTTATATGCTACAATATACTGTACTTCTTCATTAGGACAACAGCCAACAGCATAGTTGTTCAAGAGTTTTAGGTTTGTGCTTTTATGTCAGTGTGACAAGATTATAATTCAGTGATTTCATGCAGTAGAAGAAATAATGCAATCCAGAGTGCAAAACACACCCGAAAACTGTAAGTGTGTAGATAAGCATAGTGAACACCTCATATATGGACCTCATGTGTGATACATAAACAGTGTATCAGGCTACTCTTTAAATGCTGGGGTGGTAGAAGTGCCCTTGTAGAAAATGGTCCTGGTGGTGTCTGGGCTGTTCCCTCTTTCAGGGATTAGGATCATATTGCTTTTCCTTCGAAGTGTTGAGTCATGACCCTCCGGGCCGCTTTCACTACCCTCTATAGGGGTAACCCGGATGGTGGAGACAGTTTGATGAGGGTGCTGTTCTGCTACAGAGTTGGCTTGAGTCGAAACAGAGGAGACAGCAGGAACTGTTGGGACTATGACATGTATCGGAGCACCAGAGTTGCTCCTCTTTCTGTCTGTGGAGCCATAGCTGTCCCTAAGTGAATCACAATTCTCTGAGTCTCGGTTGAGGTCATTGAGCTCAAAAGACTGTCTTAAGCTATTCTGAGATTTCCATGTCCAAAAATTGGTGCCATCAGAAGAGTGTGCATGAACCAAGGGTCGTCCATTCTCTGGGTGAGCCTCCACTCTGATAATGGAACCCTGGCTGGTGACCACTGAACCAGGCTCCTCACTCAGGCTCTTATGGCGGTGCAGAGGTGCAGTAGAACTTGTATGACTACTGCTCTCAGAACTGCTGGAGCCTGTGGGCAACAGGCCATGCTGTTTGGCCATGCCAATTACTGGCACAACACGTGGCTGCCCATTGGCATTCTTTTCCATGCTTTTCAGCCACTTGTCCCGTACACTGCCTCTAGGTGAAGTGCTTATGCCATCCTGGGTCTCCTCTGGAATGTGCACCAGTTGGGAGGAGCCTGGCCTGGGCTGTATAGACACTCTTGTACCTCCAGCAATACCACAAGGATTGCTGGGTAAAGTGCTGCTTCCAGTGGCCAATTTGAGACATGACCCTGCCGGACCTTGCTGTTCCCTATTAATGTCTAAGGTGGAAGGTTCGGAGCTACAGCGAGTTTCCATGCTGCTGGTGGAACACTGGCCCAGTAAACCGTCCGCCGCCTGCATGGAATGCTTTCGATTGTCATTCTTGCTCTTCCACTGTGTTAACAGCTGCTTTGAACGGCTGGTGTCCATGGTTGAATAAACTGTTCCATTACGGCTTGTGCCATCACCTATAATAGGTGCGTGAATCCGTGGCAGAGTATTACTAAAGGTCACCATGCTCTCTTTATCCACAGGGCTGTGGGTCTGTGGGACTTCAACATCTGCGCTGGATCTCTTCAGGTTGGTAAGGGATCTAGTATGGCGCGCCTGAAGATTACGGTGCAGGAGGCCATCTGAGTGTGAAGAGGAAATGCCATCACTACTGCTACAGCTTTTAGCAGGCAGATGGTGGCCAATGTGTTGACCCAGCTCACCCAGAGACCTAACAGCATCCTTCACCTGAGGTTCACGCTTCTGTTTTTCCTCACTGGGTTGAAAATTCCCAACAGCATGCAGACCCTACCATGAACCAAGAATTGGATTTTATTTAAAATTATTGCAACATTATTAAACGACTATACCAAGAATACAAATGTTGTATTTAATAATTATTACACATTATGTTTTTTAACAGTAAAGGGCTTAAGCTGATTGGAAAAAGACAAACTCACTAAATATAAAGCAATGCCACCTCCAAGGAGAAATCCCAGGTAGACATCAATGGCATGGTTCTTATGCTGAATTATTCGTGTTAGGCCACATATGATGGCACTAATGATGAAGGAGAAGACCAGCAAGGGCTTCAGAAGCTTAGATGAGTCTGTCAGAGTGCTGTTGAAATACATCTTAGAAGAAACAAATACACGCTTATTAAAGAGCTGCCTTTACATCAGTGGTTCTCAAACATTTTCTGTCATTTCCTATTTAAGGGGGTGGGCCAGTCTGGTGAAGCTAGGGCCGGAACCGCTGACCAGCAACTCGGTGTCTAACCCTCTGAGCTACCACTGCCATTTTTAGACTTTCACTCATTGCTCAAACACAAATGGATTTCTTTATACTATATATTCTTTCTTGACTATATTCAAGCTTTGGACTGACATGCTTTTGGCTAAATTTGGCCCTATTTGATAGCAAACTGTGACATATCCATAAAGAGCCAATCACATTGCTTCTGTCACATGGTCATCGACATAAAAAAATTTACTATGCAAAATATAAGGGCCGTAATGCAAAATAGGTATACCTTTGCTATTACTTGACATAGGTCCTTCTAACTGCACATTGGTAAAATATGTTTTTATGTATACAAAGATAAAATCGACAATAAAGTTGACTTTGACTACTCAAAAGCAATGCCCGTTGTCACAAATGATGGTCTGGTCTCCACTGCGCTACAAAAGGTTAACAGGGATGACACATTGACAAGAGCAAAGTTGAAGGTGGATGAAAAACTTGAGCGAAAGAGAAACCAGCACTGGAGTCTCCCCATGCAGTTGGAGACGATGAAAGAGCAAACATGCCAAACCTCCTGTGCATGATTTGCATAAAATCTGATATACTGTATGTAAGACTAATCAGCTATCAGGTCACCTTCTATTGCCCCAAAAATGGAGACTGCTTTCATACTAGGGACATGGGCACAGATCTAATTACACATGATGCAAAAGTCTATCGTGTTTAAGTAGTATAAATACTTTGAACCACAAATGCTTTGAATCAGATGTGAAAGCAAATATACCAAAAAACTGATGTAGATCACTTTTTAGAATATCACATCATCAATGCTGCCTGTCTCTTTTAAAATATTTGTACGTGTGCAGCACGTGCCAGTCTTATGCTGTGAACTGCACAACCACAGACTAAACATTACATAATGATAATAATAAATGATAGGAAGCATAAGGCAAAGGTCCACACCTGGGTATTCTTGGGTACTGACAAGCAAAAACTGACAAGTGGGGAGTTGGGTGAAGTGCAATTTTACCCGGGGTTTGGTATGTCACTATAATATCAAGCAAAACTTTAAGTCACCCTATTTTTTTTTTACAATTTTAACCTTAAAATTTTGTAAATTAAAGATTTATTGTATTATCTGAGTGACAGCAACATTTATTTATCATTTAAGAGGTTTACACAGCAATGAGGCAGAATGATGAAATATGCCAGAAACACATCAAAGCTGTGTGCATTGCCTATGTGATGTGGATAAGACTGAATTTAGAAAGCCTTTGTATAATGATGAGAATAACCTGAGTAGACATTATGAACTGCGTGGGTGTGACAAGCTACTCACAGAGATGTAGACAGCAGCAAAGGATGCCAAAGTGGCATGCTGGGAAGGGAACGATTTTCTGTAAAATAAGGAAAATGCAAATAAATCAGACTGAACATGATTACTTTATAAAGTCAAAATGACCCCAATAATATATATTTATTTATATATTTTAAATATATATATATATATATATATATATATATATATAATTTGTTTATATATATATATATATATATATATATATATATATATTATTTGTTTATATATATATATATATATATATATATATATATATATATATATATATATATATATATATATTATTTATTTTGTCAGCAACATTATCTAACCATATTTGCCAAAGGTTTACCTACTGTGTATATTTAGATGAAAGTAAAAAAAAAAAAAAAAATCACCATGGGTGCTGGGCTGAAAAAATAATGAGGCTGTTTTTGCTGGTTTTTTTACTCCTGCATTCTCTGGTGTAAAAACCTTAATCAATAGGTTACGCAAGTACAACAAAACATCCCTCTGAGTGCAGGTTTGCTTTTGGCACATCATCAAGCTGTGTCTACTTCCACTTTGAACACAGATAGCATAATACTGCTACCATCAGCAAAGTAGTTACTAAAGTTTGAGCTTTTATTCAAAATGGACGTTAGGTTTATTAGAGCAAAAGTAAGGGGCAACTTTAAAGGGCAACATTAAGTGCAGAGGATAGTTTTTAAGCTGCGTCCTTAAGAAATCCCAAGCAGAAAAATCTACACATTATTGCATTGTTACACATGCTAATTCCCCCATTTGATCATCTGCCCATTTCAACCCACCCAGGCAGTTTTCCCTATCACACAACAGCCAACAACCAGCAAACGTCAAGCCTAACACATGGTTGCTCTAAGACACATGAACCTAGCCACAAACCAGTTTTACATACAGTCATGCATGATTAATTTTGTCTTTTTGGCTTCATGTTTTTTTGTTGACTAAATGGCAAATAAATAAATAATGCTATTCTGTTTTGTATTCAGAACAGTTTATTTCCTGAAATTTGGAAATGTTGAGTGTTTTCATTGCAGACCTTATTGTAATTATCACCTTCCTAAGTGACTAATGGATAAATAAGTAATTGCTCTAAATCATGGACAAAACCGCTGCCACAAACACAACTCCTGCAAATGCACTTATTCTGTGTGCAAGCACTCTAAGAAGGATCATTTTTCCCATTTGTGGCAAGTGTATTTCTTTAGACATTTATTAGTGAGTGATTCCAAGAACTGCCAAATACATTCTGCAAAATTAACCACTACATCATTGTCACAAGAGTTAAGTATCCTGTGTACAAGCCTCGTTCAGGATGATACTGACAATCCAAGGATAGATGCACTTTAGGCCATTTCATTATTTACTGAATCTACATTACAACAGAGATTATTCATAGTGCCAACCCCTGAACCTCATTAAATGTACCATGAACATCCTCCATAAGAGCAATTCTTAGATGGCAGAATAGTGCTACTTTTGCATGCATGGGCTATTGCTTCCTTGGTATTAAAAAGAAATACACATCAAGTGGAGAATGCTGTTATAGATAACATTTCAGTGAGAAAGTATTCAGGTCATTTGTGATAAATGTCTGTTTGCTTTTAGAGCCTTTGCCTGGCCTTCTGATATACTTATACCTTGCTTTATATTCCAACGAATAAAGCATATTTCCTCAACAAAAGTGGATTATTGACAATGTCTCAATTTGGTAAACAATCCAGACCAGGCCTACCTGCCAGCATTAATGATCAAAGTGTCAGTCCCGGAGCAGATGTCCTCCAGAATGAAAGAGTTTTCATCACAGGAGGAGTTCAGGTATGTGTAGTTGGGCTTGCAAACAGTAAGAAAGTACGGTGCTGGGTAACCTGTCGACAGCTGGATGATGTCAGTTATCAAAGCCGTGGCACACAGACCAAACAAATGAACGCCTGTTACAAAAAAAAATAATAATAACACATTTTAAGGATGATGTTACTTAAATGGCTGCATTGTAAACCTTTGACTTTGAAAAGGCCAACGTTACTGAGTGCATGAATTATATAGAGTCAGGACTGTAATTATTTGGACAGTGACACAATGTGTCTCATTTCCGCTTCTGCACATAAACATGAATTATGAATTAAGCAATCAGGAAGTAATTTAAGGGTAGACATTTATCTGTAATTCAAGGAGTTAAACAAAAATATTGCTTCAACTGTTTACATATTACAGCTTTTTTTCAACAAAATACCTACCAAGAAATCCTACCATGCTTTCCCCTTAATGGCTACCTGAAATCTAAATGCTTTAAATCTCTAAATACTGAGTTTCCAACCTTGCTTTGCCAGGTTTTACCGAAGCTGTATCCAACTGCTGCTTGTTTGTGGATGTTGCTGCCTTCGGTTTTCAATGAAAAGCACTCTCAGTAGGGTTGAGGTCAGATGACAGACTCTGCCTATTAAGAGCATTTTATTTCTTCAAGTTGATTCTTGAATCGACTCTTGTTACTTTTCAGTTCACATTCTATCTGTACTTCGCAGTGCTGTCATGTCAGTTTTGCAGCATTGGACTGAAAATAAGAAAGTACAGCCCCATACACTTAAGAATTCATCAAATCTGATCTTTATTGCTTTATTTCAAATCCACTGTGATAGTGTACACAGCCAAAAATATGGAAATTGTGACACTGTCCAAACACTTACGGGACAGACTGTAGTTGAGTCATCTTAAGTGCAACTTACCGACAAACCTGATGGCACGACGAATATAGGAGTTAAAGTTGCACCCAGCGGCATTGATGTTTGCCTCAGCTCCAGGGCCGCTCTGAGTTTTGGACAGCCAGCAGAATAAAATGCCTTCTCCGATCATTATCTGTGGACAGAAGAGTATCAGATTCAAGAGCTTAAGCCAAAAAGGCTTCTGAGATGAGTCAAAGATTAAACATGTCTTTGTGGATCTCTGCCCTTAACTTTTTTTTCTCTGTTCTTACTGTCGTAGTGAAGAGGCTTTTTTTTATATAGTACTGTGCCTCAGAAGCATTAGTAAATTAAAGATTTATAGGCTGTCAATAGACAAAGCTAGCCAGAACATATATTCTAACTTATAGCCATGCCATATTTTGGAAAGATAGGAAAATCATAAACACATTTGAGGGAAAGTTTATTAATTATGACTGAATCCACCTCATATGACATAACTGCTGTTCTTCAAGGCTTAGTCCCAAAACTCGATCTTTCATACTGTAGTTGTTGTTTCTTCTAGTGAAGAATTTCATTTGGCATGATAAAGGAAAAAACACTGCATGAAAAGAGATGTATCCGGACAAATATGGTATGGGAAACTTACTCGCTAAACTTTAAGTTTGCCAGATGTATGAGGCAGAGTGCTTGGAAAGGTAGAATGCAAAAGGAAATTTTGTGAAACGAATAGATACCTCATGTATGTGGATGTATACAGGAATCGGTGAAACTTTTTAGAAATCCTCACAGGTAGCAGTGAGAGGTGATGGCTGTGAGGTGTAAAGGTCTTTTGTATGTTAATGACTAGCAGAAAGAGGTGCTGTCCTTCTTATCATAGCTGGGTGGAGGGATTAGCCATGGTGCGCCTTTGTCTCTTCAGCTTGAGGGTTTGAAGGAGAAGCAAGCTGCACACACTGCTCTTCTCAAAGACGTTATCCAGTGTCTTGATGCATTTGAGCGCAGATTTGAGCGCAGATGAGAGAAAACCGCAGGAAGAGACAAGCCATGTGCATAAAAGAGCTCAGAGGGCGTATAACGTGGGCATTGTGGTAAGTTGACCTTTATGTTACCTGACAATACAGTAGTAAATTATACCTTGCCAATCTACATCTACATCTACTTTTTGTTACTTGCATTGTTGTAGGTGTCCAGCATATTTAAAAGTTTGTCACATCCCAATTATACAACATTGGTTACAAATGTATGTAATAAAGCGGTTTTAAATTACAGGATGCTGTAAGAAGCCTTTATAATTCAGAAAACAACCCACATAAATACGATCCACAAACTGGGTAAGAATGTTGTTTCATACTACTATGTATGGGGTTTTACATAATCATTTTAAATGTAATTAATGATAGTACTCTCTTTCCACACAGAATAAGTTTACTTTATGATCAGGCAGTGATGATCCGCTGGAGGAATTAAAGATGACTTTTGCAGATGCAGACCCTGAGTGTATAAAGGGTAATCAGAAATTGTTATTGTAATTATTTTCATGTCCCTTTATTTTTGTCCCTCTAATAATTTGAATTGTTTCTGTCACTTATATGAATGTTTTTTTTACCAACATGTTAAACATTGCAGAGTAAATACTTTTTGTCTCGGTCAGGAAAGTCTCAGCTAAGAGACTCCATTAAGACATGGGGCTAAAAACTGACAAAGATAAGTAAGTGTACAAATTCATCTATGTATTAAGTTCGGTAAATCTCTGAGTGTTTTTAGGGGTTAACGTATGGTGTGTATGCAGTCGCTGGAATCCAGGTGTAGAGTCTTTCACACAGATGCAGAGAAAGAAATGTGGCAGACTGCAATGCTGGAACTGATGTCCGATGAGGAGGATGCCATTGCGTGCCATGCCGTCAGAGTGTAATATCTAATGGGACCGAGCTAAAAGGACATTTATTTTGGACATCTAACAAGCACTGGTGCATGTTTGTTTTAGTATTGCTTTTAATTTAATTGCACCTTCATAAATGCACATTTGTTAATTTTTTCCATATTATGTTTTTTTCCTATTCTTACTTTGCTTTGTATATTTTTTAGTGTGTTTTGTTTGATTTTAATTAAAAAATTTTTTTAATCAATTCTATTGTTGTTTTTTAAAAGATGTGGGGGATATATAGTATTGTGTGTGTGTGGAGGGGGGGGGGGTGGATAGGTTCTATCTACATACCTGCCAAAAAAACAATCAAGTCACTAAGTTATGAGGGCTTGGGTTGGGCAAAATAAAAAGTAGTGACTGGGTAATGTCCCAATAGATGTCAGGGTTTTGGGAGTGTTTTTTTTAAACAACCAATTAATGTTGAGATAAGAAACCAATAGGGAAGAGCAGAGTTAGAAAGGTGTATAATGCAAATGGGGCTTGAGGTGTGAATGTCTCCTGACAAAATCCTTGAGTGGATTATTTGCCATGGCAACAAATGGCTGTACCATGGAAGGATTCCTCGGCAGGATACATCCGAATTTGTATCAATCCGGAAGTATCCTAGTTTGGTGAAATTTGATGTATGCGTCTTGTATATGTGGTACTTGTAGATACTTCTGAATATCAGTGGTGTATACGGGAGTTTCCTAGTACAGATACACCTCTTTTCATGCAGTGAAAGCATCTTGGATTTTATTTTGGGAGACATACACTACTGCTCAAAAGTTTGGGATCACTTGGAAATTTCTTTGTTTTTGTTTAATGATGTATTTTCTACATTCTACAACAATACCGGGGATCTCAAAATTATAAAATAGCACATATGAAATTAGGTAGGCTAATTATGTAACAACAACAACAGTCAGTTGTTGTTTTAAGACTCGGAAGTCAGCCTTTCTGGAATAGTTCTTGCAAGAACAGTATTGTCAAGAGAAGACAATGTAGACATTGCTGCTTCAGTTTTCATAAAGAATAGACTGCTTAAGTCGCTAGGTGAGGAGTTTAAAGCGCAGCAGGACATTGTGTTTGATGTCAGCAGTGCTCTACAGACTGCAATGGCAGGTGAGCAGTTACGGATAGAGACAGACGGTTCGCCTGATGAAGTGCCAAATAGTGAGCTAAATCTGAACCCAGATAGCATGCAGATCACACCACACACCTCTCTGTGTGAATGGCTATGGCCCTCCAATCACTCTCTCTCTCTCTCTCTCTCTCTCTCTCACACACACACACACACATGCACACACACAAGTCTCTCCTCTATACTGTGACAATTGGCAAAACCACATGAGTCCCATGAGCCTGCAGTCACTTCCGCCCCTGGTGCTAAATCTGTCGGGTAAACAGACTTTGGATACAAATAAGCTGAGTGAAAAAAGAAGAGAAGGCTTAAGAATATAATTGTAATATTTTTATATAAATCTAATTTGTTTTATGAAGGTATTGGGTGGGAAAGACAAATTCCTTTGTTTTTGCTATACACTGACTGATTTGGGTTTGAGGTCAATATTCAGAATATCATCTAGCACATTTTGTTTAAACCCATACATTTAAGTGTTTAAAAATATTGGAACACATGAATGACAGCTGTCCTTTGTTGCCCAGGTGTGCCCTGTTAGATCATGTTGGAAATAAGTAAAAGCTCTGAATTTCTAGTTTTGATTTGAGCCATGGAAGATAAAAAAGGAGAAGGATACTCCAACCAGGAACCTAGTTGAAAAAAAACTAAACAAACCATTCTTAGGCTAAGAAAAGACATGAAAAATGTAGAGGCACTCTGCATAGCCAATGCAACATTTTTTAAATCAAAAGAAATCATTTGTTATGGCTGTGAAGAAAAACCCTTAAACAACAGTCAGGGACATCACCAACAACCTTCAAAAGGCAGAGTAGAATTTATTACAATATTCGAAAAATACTTTTTTACAGAAAACTGTCACTCACTAGATGTTTCAGGCCATTCTCTGTAAACCCTGGAGATGGTTGTGTGTAAAAATCCCATTAGATCAGCAGGTTTGAAAATGCTCAAGCCACCACATTTCATACCAGCAACCATGTCACATTCAGTCACTTAAATCACCTTTCTTCTACATGCCTAAATGCATTGAGTTGCTGCCCTGTGATTGGCTGATTAATTAGATATTTGCGCTAATGAGGTATAACTATTTAAGTGGCTGGTGAGTGTACAGTCGTGGCCAAAAGTTTTGAGAATTACATAAATATTGGATCTTGGAAAAGTTGCTGCTTAAATTTTTATAATAGCAATTTGCATATACTCCAGAATGTTATGAAGAGTAATCAGATGAAATGCTTAGTCCTTCTTTGCCATGAAAATTAACTTAATCCCAAAAAAACCTTTACACTGCATTTCATTGCTGTCATTAAAGGACCTGCTGAGATCATTTCAGTAATCGTCTTGTTAACTCAGATGAGAATGTTGACGAGCACAAGGCTGGAGATCATTATGTCAGGCTGATTGGGTTAGAATGGCAGACATGTTAAAACGAGGGTGATGCTTGAAATCATTGCTCTTCCATCGTTAACCATGGTGACCTGCAAAGAAACGCGTGCAGCCATCATTGCGTTGCATAAAAATGGCTTTGCAGGCAAGGTTATTGTGGGTACTAAGATTGCACCTAAATCAGCAATTTATAGGATCATCAAGAACTTCAAGGAAAGAGGTTTAATTTTTGTTAAGAAGGCTTCAGGGCGTCCAAGAAAGTCCAGCAAGCGCCAGGATCGTCTCCTAAAGAGGATTCAGCTGCGGGATCGGAGTGCCATCAATGCAGAGCTTGCTCAGGAATGGCAGCAGGCAGGTGTAAGCGCATCTGCATGCACAGTGAGGCGAAGACGAAGGCGAAGATGGCCTGGTGTCAAGAAGGGCAGCAAAGAAGCCACTTCTCTCCAAAAAAAAAACATCAGGGACAGATTTATCTTTTGCAGAAAGTATGGTGAATGGACTGCTGAGGACTGGGGCAAAGTCATATTCTTCGATGAAGCCTTTTTCCGATTGTTTGGGGCATCTGGAAAAAGGCTTGTCCAGAGAAGAAAAAGTGAGCGCTACCATCTGTGTCCTGCCAACAGTAAAGCATCCTGAGACCATTCATGTGTGGGGTTGCTTCTCATCCAATGGAGTGGGTTCACTCACAATTTTGGCCAAAAACACAGCCATGAATAAAGAATGGTACCAAAACGCCCTTCAACAGCAACTTCTTCCAACCATCCAACAACAGTATGGTAAAGAACAATGCATTTTCCAGCACGATGGACCACCATGCCATAAGGCAAAAGTGTTTTAACTAAGTGGCTCGGGGACCAAAACGTTGAAATTTTGGATCCATGGCCTGGAAACTCCCCAGATCTTAATCCCATTGAGAACTTGTGGTCAATCCTTAAGAGGCGGGTGGATAAACAAAAACCCACTAATTCTGACAAACTCCAGGAAGTGATTATGAAAGAATGGGTTGCTATCAGTCGGGATTTGGCCCAGAAGTTGATTGAGAGCATGCCCAGTCGAATTGCAGAGGTCCTGAAAAAGAAGGGCCAACACTGCAAATACTGACTCTTTGCATAAATGTCATGTAATTGTCGATAAAAGCCTTTGAAACGTATGAAGTGCTTGTAATTATATTTCAGTACATCAAAGAAACAACTGAAACAAAGATTTAAAAGCAGTTTAGCAGCAAACTTTGTGAAAACTAATATTTGTGTCATTCTCAAAACTTTTGGCCATGACTGTATATAATTATGACTAAGAATGAATATTTACTGTACCATTACATGTACATGTACTGTACAAATCATATTTTTTTCTATCAGAAAGACAATATTAACATATACACAATAAGGCCAGTGACATGTGGACCCCTGAAAATTGTAAAGAAATACAGGTACAGTGGAACCTCGGATTACGAGTAACGCGGTTTACAAGTGTTCCGCAAGGCGAGCAACAATTTTTAATAATTTTTTACTTGAAAAACGAGCAGTGTCTTAGTTTACGAGCACCGAGTATCATGTTTCACACATGCGCTTCTTGTTTTGACACCGAGCATCACGTCATCAAAAGTGAGCCAACGGTTTTTCTCTCTCTTGCAGCGGAATTGTAGGTAATCATCTCTCCTCCTGGGTGAATACACACACACACACACACACACATTAACGGAGAGACCGTTTTTAGAAATCGTTTAAAAATTAGCAAGGAACATTGCTAGTCACACTCGCGTGAGCGCATACTAACGGGATCACTACTGTAAAGTAAAACAACAACAACAACAACAACAACAAAAAACAAATTAAACAGCTCCTCACCTTTGAAAACAGTCGCGACAGAGAGGAGTTTGTGTGTTTGTTTGGCAACCTGAGAGGAGGGGCGCTATAAAGCCGAGACCTATCATCTCCCCTGCTGGGTCTTTGTGCTTGCAGTGTTTTTGAGTGTGCGTGTGTGTGTTTGTGTCTGTGTAAGGCAGAGAGTTTGTGTGTTTGTTTAGCAACCTGAGAGAAGCAGGCTGTAAACGCGAGCGAGCCCCTCTTCAGCCCCACCTTCTCTCAGGTTGCCAAACAAACACACAAACTCCTCTCTGTCGCGATTGTTTTCAAAGGTGAGGTGCTGTTTAATTTCTTTTTTGTTGTTGTTGTTGTTTTACTTTATAGCAGTGATCCTATTAGTATGCGCTTACGCGAGTGTGACAAGGGATGTTCCATGCTAATTTTTAAATGGTTTTAAAAAGCGGTCTATCCGTTAATGTGTGTGTGTGTGTGTGTGCACGCACATTTTACACACACACACCCTGCGTGCACAAACGGAAACCCCTTATCTGTCTGGATTTATTAAAAAAAAATTTAAGGTAAAGTACAGGTTAATTTGTTTTATTTTTACTTTATATTTTGTATTAATTATTTTTATGTATTTATTTTTTTGGGGCTGTAGAACGAATAATTTAAGTTTCCATTATTTCCTATGGGAAAATTTAAATTGGTTTACGAGTGTTTTGGAATACAAGCCCGCTTCCGGAACGAATTATTCTCATAATCCAAGGTTCCACTGTATATAAAAAGTCTTTGTATGGTTTAGCATTAACATTTCCCATTACCGGAAGAGAAGGGCCTAATCCTGTTTCATTATGACATTTGTTGCTAAGGGGGAAAGTTCTTATTAGCCATGGTGGGAAAACTTTGCCAGAGGAGTGGATATTATTATAAGAGCAAAGGGGGACCAACTCTTTGTAAACATGAACATGTTGTTGTAATAGTCATATATGGGTATGGCTACATGACATACATTTTTTCTGATGAAGACAACAAATTAACATACAAATATAGGTTGATTAAAGAAGTACAGTACAAACATTGCAGTCTGACATAATCTTTTTAGTTCAATTAGCTGTTAGGATGGACTGTGTGGTTAAGCAGAATTTTCAGCAATGCTCCTCTTCATGGACAATGAATTACACAGAGGAATATTGCCAACAAATTAACTACAGTCTTTTCATAGTTCAAACTTCAAACCCATTTAGCCATTGTGTCATTTGTCTTTAACAAGCTTCACTGAGTCAATATGAAGTCAGGCATGAAATAATCAACATGGATTGCCATGAGTGACCTGCAGCCCTCACTGCTATAAATCTAATATAATAAGCCTGTGTACTATAGCATACCCAAGTGATGTGATCCAGGACCAGGCAGTTTAATTGCATTTCCTGTACTGTAAATAATATATACAAAAGATTTACACACAGAATTATGGAAGGGTTATCAGACCGTCACAAATGCCCCACTTGTGTCCCAATGTGCTGTTGAATACTTGCTATAAAATTTGTGTTATACATTTATAAAAATTCTTGTCAATAGAATAAACAATTATTGAACCTTTATCAAAACGGGCTAGGTTATAGTTAATTTCCTAAAAATATATTTAGGACATAACTGCCCTCTAAACTGCAATCAAGGCTTTCCACAGGCATGACTTCATTTTCTTCACAGGAAAATGGATTAAAATGCAACTAACATAACAAATACTAAGGTCAATTTTCCAGAATATTCTCCAGAATTCTCCAGGCAATGTTGTTAAACATCATTAGTAACTGCAATTTATATTAATCGTGTGACTTTTTATATACTACTGAAATAGTGATGCGCGGGTCGGGTATTTTTCCAACCCGCGGGTCCCGCTTTTATGAAATTATTCGGCCCGCCCCAGCCCGCCCTGCACCACTGTATCTATTTTTACAACCCGCCCCGCCCCGCCCCCGCAACCATTAAATAGACATACTAGGCATTGTATTTCAAATGAAAACAGCCTTTATTTCAGCCTGAAAGTGCTTGGAAACATCGCAGTGTAAACTGGCAACAACATATGATTATAAATATAAACGATAAATCAGGTCATATTAATAACAAGATAATGATACTGTAGGGAATATTTGATTTTTAGTATGTTTCATTGTATTCTGTGTGCATGAGAACAGAGTGATTTTCGTCCTGTTCTCACGACATAAGCTGTGCTTTCAAAAAACACATCCTATGGAAGTTTATGTTAAAGGTCGTAAAACTGTTAAACGCTCGTAAATTGAGAGCTACTCCTAAATTTATGTTCTTCCTTACCTTATCTGTTAAAAGCATTCCAGACTGGATGTAAACACTTCTGCATCCACCTTTTCTTTGGTTCTTTGTGTGTGTGCGTATATATACTCCTGTCTCCCACAATAAACTTTGAACGTCTCACTGAGCACTGACTTGTGTGTATCATTGAGGGGTTCCCTGGTACCAGGCGGGACAAGCAGAATACAGGCTGAGCACTGAGTAGACAAAAGGAGGTCTACCAAAATTCAAGAAATCCTTACAATTTGGGGGCTCTGTCCGGGATACCTCTAATCAGGTGAGTGCTGCTTTTAAATTTTTTTCTCTATAAGCATAGAGCAAGCACGCTCACTGGTTTTTGGTATCTGGACCATATACAGTACGGGGGAGGATTGTCTTGGGGCTTTTACGCCTGTTTAGCGCGCGCTCGCTTCTGAAAGGTTCCTTGAACTGAAGCATAGTGTGGAAGCTGTATTCTGTTGCCCGCTCTTTGTTATTGTCTTTGTTGAGCTCTTTGTTGTTGTCTTTGTTGAAGTATTGTGTGTTGTTTGTTGAAGATATTGGTTTTTTCTGTCGCGGGTTTATTCACATTTATAAAATGGGTAATAAGAACACAACTACTTATCCAAAGCCGGACCCAGAAGAGGTTCCGCGTGACTGGATGAATAGGTGTGGACTTACTTACTTTACCACACCTTGGCTTGATAATTTATCAGGGTGGACTGAACCACAATCTCAATTTTTAACCTATCCACGAGGAGGTACTTTTAAGCCTGAATATCTAGCCTCTGCTTACTCTCAGATATATGAGGGTATCGGTGATCCAGGTTGGGATTATCCTTATATGGGTTCATGTTATCAAAAATGGGTAGAAATGAAAGCTATTTGGGATAAATATTTAGACATAAAAGTAACTAAAATACAGAAGAAAAAGATTCCAAAGGTTACATCTGAAACTAAATTCAAGCCGCCTGTTCACTCAACCTTTCCGATTCCTCCTCCATATCCTGTTGACATAGTAACGTCAGCATCTAACCAACTAATTGTTGAGAAAATCTATCCTAATTTGAATCCCACTAATCCTTTTGTGAGCTGCCCATCTGTGCCTGTCTCCCCTGTACCCACAAAACCGTGCTCACCTTCGTCGGAAGTGTGTGCCTCAGGAAAGGGAAAGACTCCCAAGAAGGTGTCAGGACGAACTTCTGACAGCCCTCTATCGGATGATCCCGAGGATACTGATGGTGAGGATGATGATAATTCGGACGATGAAGGTCCGGATGAGAGGTCTCGCCCCAAACCTCGACAAGAAAATACTGCGTTTGTTTTCTCTATGGGACCAAAGGGTCCAAAAATCCTTCCACCATCCGTAAGCACGCTGAAGGACATTATTAAGATGCTCCCTTCTCCCAACAAACCTTTGCATTTTGTTGATATGCTGATAAAGGCTTCTAGGCACTGTCAGCTCGTGGGTGCGGATTACCGCTTTATTTTGCAATCGGTTTTGGGAGATGGGTACGATGAGGCTGATTTGATAAAAACAGTAAAATGCTTAGACCCTGAAAAAGACACATGGACTGTAGTGGTGAAACAGGAAGATGTAGAGGGTGGGGGAAGACGGAAAAAGAAGGAATATGACTTTCATTGGGGTAATTCTAATGAGGCTATGAAACTTTTAAAAGATGAGCTAACTACTTATCTTCTTGCACGTCAACAAGCTAGTCAAGATCTGTCACAGGTAACTAATTGTAGACAAGAAAAGAGTGAGACTACATCCAGGTTTCTGGAGCGGTTTCGAGAGACCTGGACCCTTTTGGGTGGTATGCCCCTCCCTGAAGAAAATCCTAACCCACTTTTCCTTACAACCTTCTTGAATAATTGTCGACCAGAAATCGTGAAAATTTTAAAGTTTCAATTGTCAGATCGTTCTACAATGACTATTAAAAAATTAGGTGAGCGTGTGAGAACACTAGAAGGAGATGGTATTTTAGAAAATAAACAAGTGGCATGTTTGTTTGTGGAAAGTGAAGGATACAGAGGTGGAAAAAAGGGAGGTAGAGGAGGCCGAAGAGGCCGTGGAAGAGGTAGAGGAGGTCTGCAGGGTCAGAGTGTACCCCGTAGATCTGGTTATTGTTATTATTGTTATAAAGAAGGTCACTGGGCTCGTGAATGTCACACGAAGGCCCGAGATGAGGGACGTAGTGGACAAAATGTGTATAATCAATTGAATGATGCTAATGTGGTGTTTTCTCCTAATCCTTCCCAGCAGCCACCACAGCGAGTACAACAACAACAACAGCAATATAGACCCAATCCCTTCTCAGGGATGCAGGTAGGAGCATATGATGCATAGGGATGCCCGCAGAGTTCCAGCCCCGCACTGTTACTTTGTACTTTCGAGTCACCTCAGGTTAATGAGTTGCCCTTTATAGAATTATGTATAGATGGTTCCGTATTCTCTTTTTTGGTTGATACGGGAGCCACAATGTCATCTTTGGGTCGTGATTACGAGGGGCCGCTCTCGAATAAAAGTATCAGCTCTGTGGGAATTGAAGGGGTTTCTCAACGGAATTATTTTACTCCCCAATTAACTGTAACATGTCCTTTAGATAAGGGAATTCATCTTTTTCATCGTTTTGTTTGCATGCCTGATTGTCCTTTTAATCTGTTAGGTCGTGATTTAATGAGTAGGCTACACATGTCCCTGACTTTTTCTGGAGCGAAACTCACTGTTGAAGTGCCTGATTCAGTTTCTTTCTCCCACCTTACAAATATGCGTGTAAATAATTGTTTCCTTTCTTCACAGAACAGCTCTCTTCCTGCTGCCCTTGAATGTGTGCCAAGCAGTCTGTGGGCTGAACATAAGGATGAGGTGGGGTTAGTTCACTGTGTGCCTTATAAAGCTAAATTAAAACACTTGCAACCTGTGTACATCAAACAATATCCACTCTCCGAGGCCAAGGCTTCAGGAATAGATGAGATTTTAGGCTCACTGCTCAAGCAGGGTGTTGTTAAACCATGTGTAAGTTCTTATAACACACCTGTTAACCCAGTCTTGAAACCTGATGGTACGTGGAGATTTACACAAGATCTAAGGAAAATAAATGACATAATTATCCCTGTAGCACCTGTTGTGCCTGATGTGCTGTCCATTGTTTCTTCTATACCTTGTCATCATTCACATTTTTCTGTTATTGACCTTTGCTCTGCCTTCTTCAGTGTTCCTGTGGAAGAGCAGACACAGCCCTTGTTCGCCTTCACCCACAGGGGGCGTCAGTTCACCTGGTCGCGTCTTCCTCAAGGCTGTGTTGACTCTCCGGCTGTTTTTTCGGCTGTAGTAAGAGATGCACTTGGTGATCTAACTCTCCCCACTGATTCTGTTGTCCTATCTTACGCGGATGATCTACTGGTGTCCGCCGCTTCGCCTGCTGTCTGCGAAGAAGCCACCATTTGTCTCCTGAAACACCTGGCACAGAAGGGTTTCAAGGTATCAAAGACTAAATTACAGTTTTGCAAAGACACTGTAAAATACCTGGGTTTTGAGCTCTCCCAAGGCCAAAGAAGGCTCTCAAAGGAACGAATCCAGGTTATTCTCGACACTAAACGTCCAAGCACTAAACATGCTCTCATGGCTTTCCTGGGACTGATCAACTACTGTCGTCAGTGGATTCCTGACTGCTCATTTCATGATAAACGCATCAGGACGGCTATCTCACATAACGATCCGCTCCAACAACCTCTGACATGGACTGCTGACATGATTGAGGCTTACAAGGAACTAAAAAAGGCCCTATGTTCCGCTCCAGCACTGGGCCTGCCTAACTATCAGAAAACGTTCCATCTATATGCGTGTGAGCACGGGGGCACCGCTTCTGCTGTATTGGCACAGGAGCATGGGGGGGGGATGAGACCATGTGCTTTCTTATCTAAAACTTTAGATGCTGTGGCACAAGGTTTGCCTGCCTGTCTCAGGGCTGTGGCCGCCTGTGCGGTGATGGTACAAGATGCTGAGAAGATTGTTCTCTCTCATCCTTTAATTTTGTATTCTCCACATCAAGTTAAACAAGTGCTACAGAACCTTCAAACACAACATATGACGGCTCAGAGAAGGTCTGGGTATGAGATTATCCTTTGTTCTACAAGTAACTTAGAGATAAAATCCACCTCTTCTTTTGACACCCTTGGATATGCTCTGGCACGCTTGATCAATGCACAGGACGACACGTTAGTAGATACAGATCATGACTGCTGTTCAGAGATCATTCACTCCACTAGTATACGCCCTGATCTGTCTTCTACTCCATTAGCAACTGGTGACACTCTGTTTGTAGATGGTTCTTGTTCAAAACCGTATGATGGGAAATTTCTTTGTGGTTATGCTGTGTGTGCATTGCCAGATATAACCATTGAAGCTTACTCTCTCCCTTTCTCATCTGCTCAGGCAGCTGAACTTTTTGCTCTAACTCGTGCGTGTGTTCTTTCTGAGGGAAAAGATGTCACTATATACACTGATTCTCGTTACGCTTTTGGTATCGCTCATGACTTTGGCCGCATCTGGCAATCCAGGGGTTTTCGTTCTGCTGAGGGTAAGCCAATTTCTCATTCTTCTCTAGTTCAGGATTTGATAGACGCATGTCATCTACCTAGTACTCTCGCTATTGTAAAAACTAAGGGTCATTCTTCTGGGGACTCTATGGAAGTGCGAGGTAATTCTCTAGCTGATTGTATTGCTAAAAAAGCAGCTCAAAAACAGATTTTCTTTCCTGACTCTGGTTCTGATTTGATCAATACATCCTTTCTTGCTAGCTCTTTGATTCCTGATGTAGATTTATGGTCTTTGCAAGCTTCAGCCACGCCGAATGATTCCTCTTTTTGGCAAGCTCAAGGTGCCTATGTTGCTTCTGATGGTTTATGGTATTGTGCTGATGGTCGTTTGTGCCTGCCATCTCATTGTCTTCCGTTCCTCGTGCGCGAGTTCCACGGTGTTACACATCGCGCGCGAAGGGGGGTTAAGGAAGATATGAAAAAACTCTTTTGCATAGCCAACATGCTTGGAACAATTGATTCATTAATATCTAGATGTTTGGTGTGTGCTCAGAATAATGTGACAAAGGGTTTAGGTAAACACGAAAGTCTTCTATTACCTACTGCCCCGTTTGCAGAGTGGCAAATTGATTTTACGCATATGCCTGCATGTGGCACATTCAAATATCTTCTGGTTTTGGTAGACAAGTTTTCTAGGTGGGTGGAAGCTTTCCCGTGTGCTCATGAGAATGCAAAGGTGGTGACCCGAGTTTTAGCGAAAGAAATAATACCTCGTTATGGCGTGCCTCATGCTATTGACTCAGATAAAGGAACACCTTTTACATCTCAGGTAACACAGAATTTGTGTAAATATCTTTCACTGTCCTGGTATTTTCACATTCCTTATCATCCACACTCATCAGGTATAGTAGAAAGAACAAATAGGACACTGAAAGAAAAATTGACTAAAGCAATGCAAACCATGGGAAGTAAAAACTGGGTTGATCTGTTACCTGCTGTTCTAGCTGAAATGAGAATGACACCAAGAAAAGACGTGCACATGTCCCCACATGAAATTATATTTGGCAGACCCTTTCCCGTGCCATGGAGGAAAGGTAAACCCGCGATAGGAACAACTGATCTTGATGTACATATTGCTGAATATTCTGCTGCTCTAATAGATACTCTAACTAAACATTATGAACAAATTGCTAATGTGACTCCAATACCCTCAACAAAACCCACACATCCTTTTAATGTGGGAGATATTGTTCTGGTAAAATCTTTGACCCCCAGAAAACTGGGAGATTGTAAATATGATGGACCAGCAGAAATAATCGCAATTACTCGTACTGCTGTCTTAACTGATCTTTTTCCACAGTGGATCCATGCTACTAGGCTGAAGAGATGTCCTGTCGGCGTGAGACCAAAGGATGAATAAATGCGTGTGTATTATTATCTTTCTGTCTCTGTGATTTTTGTTTCCTAGACTAAAGACGTGCTGCAGTGATGTCCAACCCGTGATGTGACATAGAGAGAGTGACGTGACACAGAGGGATCGCCTGGGGTTGCCACTGAATGACTTTACTTCTGCTATTAGTGTAGCATTTCTGGTGGTGTCTTAGCGCCTCGTAAGGTGGGACGAGTGCAGATTGGGCGTGCCCGCACTCTGAGCACTGTATCGTCAAGAAAGGCAATAGTTCACCACTAGTAGTTATTTATGAGTTTGCACTCAACTTGTTATATTTCTGTGTATTCTTTTGGTCACACTCCATCCTGTAGAGTTTGTAGAACAGCACTAGGAGTGGAAACCTCTCCTGCCTTGAGATGAAGTTTCTTTTTGTCCTCCTAATCTTGAACAAGGAATTGTTGTACATAGTGCAACCTCATCCACATGATAATGTTTTTTGGAGATTCGCTAATTGGACCGCTAAGCAATATACCAATGAGTCTTGTTATGTGTGCCAACATTTCCCTTCCGCTGTAGGACAGACGTCACTGAGACCCCTACCTGGTAATGAATCAGCTCTCTTAGTAGCTGCACGAGTTTGTATTAGTTCCTACTGTCGAAATGGTACTCAGTATATTAACTCTAACCTGACACATAGCTTATTTTTGAATCAAACAGGGTCTGACTGGTGGTGCAGACTGATGCACTACGATCATAATTTCTCAAACCCTTGTGACTATTCACTTACTGCTTTAGATATTAGCCTCCTCCGCTTCAGCACGAGGAAAAGAGCTCTCGTCACTGCTTTCCAGGTCTTCACTTTGCCCAATTTTAAATATCCTTATTGCTTTATAGGAAATGGCTCTGTATTTCTTGGAAACATGCATCTAGATATGTGTAGTGAAGCATATTTTCCCTATTCTCCAGATCGTTCTTGTCCTGAAGGTAATTGCTCAGTAATCCACCCTGGCCCCCGTGGGACCATTAATCACTATTCAGATTGGTATTGGGTTTGTGATAAGGCTGTTTACATTTTCCTCCCTGCTAACTGGGCTGGAATTTGTGCCCCTTCTCAATTTAGAGGCTCTTTTACACTGGTCACACGAAACCCACGTGGAACCCAACATCATGCTCGCCTTAAGCGAGATAGTGATCCATTCCCTCCCCCTGATCATCAGTTACAGATTAAGGCAGTTAAATTTTGGCATGCTTTTTTTCCTCAATATGGTGTGACTCAATTATGGAATCAGATTGAGGTAACACATTACAGGTTAGCTACTTTTGTTAATGCCACTAATATTGCTGTAGAAGGTATTAAAGGGGAATTAACTGCTCTTCGACTGACCACGGTACAGAATAGAATGGCCCTTGATTTAATCCTCGCAGAGAAGGGGGGTGTTTGTGCTATGGTAGGTGATAGTTGTTGTACATACATTCCAGCTAATGATGATGAACATGGAAAAATTTCTACTGCTTTGGAAAAGATGCGCGAGGTTGCTTCTCAGTTAAAGGATGATGAAAAGGGTCAAGTAGGTTGGGGAGTTTGGTATACTTTGTTTGGTCAATGGGCTCCTTATCTCTCCCTTGTCGTACCGGTTTTGTTTATTTTATTGTTGTTATGTCTTTTAGGTACATGTATTTTTCGCTGTGTGCAAAATCTTTTGTACAAGTATGTTTCAGGTTATGTTCCTGCGCCGCGTCCGATGACCTATTATCCGCCAGCGACTTCTTGAAAGCTCTGAGTTTTATTCAACGATATTTCTTATGAATAAAAGGGGGGAATTGTAGGGAATATTTGATTTTTAGTATGTTTCATTGTATTCTGTGTGCATGAGAACAGAGTGATTTTCGTCCTGTTCTCACGACATAAGCTGTGCTTTCAAAAAACACATCCTATGGAAGTTTATGTTAAAGGTCGTAAAACTGTTAAACGCTCGTAAATTGAGAGCTACTCCTAAATTTATGTTCTTCCTTACCTTATCTGTTAAAAGCATTCCAGACTGGATGTAAACACTTCTGCATCCACCTTTTCTTTGGTTCTTTGTGTGTGTGCGTATATATACTCCTGTCTCCCACAATAAACTTTGAACGTCTCACTGAGCACTGACTTGTGTGTATCATTGAGGGGTTCCCTGGTACCAGGCGGGACAAGCAGAATACAGGCTGAGCACTGAGTAGACAAAAGGAGGTCTACCAAAATTCAAGAAATCCTTACAGATACACATTTTAAACATTTACAAAGCAGTGTTTGTAATCTAGGCTAAACAATTTTTTATTTTAGATTTGTATAGGGCAGGGCAGGTATTTCTACTTTAGCGTTTACAGCCTACGCTAAATAACCAGTGACTTTTTTTTTTCATTTATCACACGGAAATGTTCATTTAGCTTTTTTACATTCGCTGTGCAAAAAAAGAATGCTAAAACATTAGATTTAGCAGCCTGACCTTTTTTTCTTTTAATGATGTAAATTCCCGACCTTAATTTCTCCCGCGCCTCATCTTCCATCTTCACTTTTATTTCTTTGTTTTTGTTGTGACTGGCAGCGGTAGCTGCTTGGCGCTTTCGTGATTTGTCACGTGACATAAGCTTATCAAAAAACTTAATAAAATATGAAAATAGATATTCCCAATATTTAATATAGGCTATAGGGAATTGCACGCAACATACATGGATTTTTTTTTTATTTTGTTTTTAATGACCCGCCCCAACCCGCCCCGCAAATAAAGTGACAATTTCTTTACCTGCCCCAACCCGACCCGTCTTTTTTTAGAATATTATTTTCGAATAATACACAATACATAATAATTAGGCTACATTATCACACATATCAGTGGAAGGACTACACAAAGAGTACATATACTACATACAATATGTGTGTGTGTGTGTGTGTGTGCATGTGTTTATTACACTGACCGTGACAGCAGGTGCCCCAAAGGTGAGGATAAGGAGCATGAGGAAGGGAATAACCTCATGCGTTGGCTCGATGTATGGTAAACTCAGACTGCGGTCATAGCAGCTGAAACCCCAGCGCACTGGTTTGAAAATGTCTGTCCACTCTAAGAAGTAAAGACTCACTATAGATGACACCAGGATTGGAAGCTGGAATAACAGAGCAAAACAACATGGTAAAAAAAATATGGCAACAAAAATCCCTATCATCAAGATTTTTTTCGGGTGCATTCAGAGTCAGCAACTTAAGTTAATCTGATATTTAAATCACATCCAGAAGTGGTTTGAAATCAGATTCAAATCATATTTTAAAAAAATGCGCCTCAGCATGAATGCTCTCCCTGCTTAAATCAATTTTCAAACTTTCCATTACGTCACTCCAACGTGAGACTACATGATCACGTGAGTATGGGATGTGACTTTACTGTGAAAACGCGTTGGAAAATGAGCGGGGAGGTGCTCTTTTGGTGCCATTACTCCTAAGTATATACAGTAAAAACAGCACCCTTGAATTTCCCCTGGGCCTAAATTAACCATGTTCTCAATAGTCTCTAGATAGAGGAAAAGGGAAATGTATGTTAGCACTTCGGGAGGGATGCATCAGTAGCTGCATGCTAGAAACAGGGCGACATTGGTGACAGGGTGACACAGTGCATTAATGACATTAACAGACAAGAAACATTTCATGTACTCAGTGTCATTTCCTTTGGTTTTCTATGGGGTCTATTTTGATTATACAAATCAGCCGTTTACATGTCATATTTGCTAGATTAATTTTGTTTACAAGTTGGATTTTTGTTTTTTAAGCTGTGTCTACACCATTACCTTTATTTACTAATATTTGTGATTAAATATATATTTATATCCCAATATATTTTTTTAGGCACAAAGGCCAATATTTATGATTAAAAGTGGTGGTAAAGATGCTGATAGGAGATGGAGACTTTAGTGTGCTGGAAAACTTGAAGAAACAGCTTTACCTCTGACTATTGCAATGCACTAATATTAAAAACCTCTGGCAAATGCTAAACACACTTTTCCACACAGAAACCTTCACAGTCTCAAGGATTACTTTTTATGATATGAACATGTTCAGTTGTTCAGTGGATGTAAAAAGTCTACCAACCCCTGTTAAATTGGCATGTTTTTTATGTACAAAATGAAATCAAGACAATTCATATCTATTTTTATAACTTTTCTACATTTATTGTAAAACTACACCCTATAAACTACAGTGAAAAGCAAGAATAAAAATATTTTTGGGGAAAAAAGAAAAGTAAACATGTAGATGCATAATCATAAAAACCTAGATGCATAATTATAAAAACCTAGATGCATAATCATAAAAAAATACATAGTTGACACACATTTTAAACTTTTGATTTAGCTTGAAAAAAGCATTGTTCCTCTGCTGTCTTGGCTGGGTATTTCCTGTACACAGCCTTCTTCTAGTTAATACACATATTTTTGTTTGGATTTATATCTGAACTCAAAAAGCTACCCCGAACACAATGCTGCCACCTCTGATTATCACTGTGGGGATGTGCAGTATTTTTTTTCCATATCACTGGTATTATGGGCAAAATATTTAATATTGGTCTCATCAGACCATACCGTTTTATTCCATATGGCTTGGGAGATTGGAAGGATTTTTTAGCATTAACTTAGTAACTTAAGCATGTAATCTAAATTAGTCTTATCTTATATTTACAGTGACACCTTGGAATACAAATTTAATCCATTTTGGAGTTCTTAGGGTGAAATTTTATATTGCATTTTCCAACAGGAAATAATGTAATTGCAGGTAATCCGTTCCAGCCACCAAAAACAATATTACCAATAACCAACACTATAATTATATTTTTGCACATAAAAACAATAAAAACAATCACAAAATACTTGTAAATAAAATAAAAGATAAAATAGATAAACATTAAACCACAATTAATGGTCATTTATTAATGCTTTTGGCACCAGCTGCTTTAAAAATGAAACTGAAAGTGGCTCCATTTTATTCTTGCTGCCCTTCTTGATAACATATTTTGATAACCATACTGTTATAGAAAATTAATCAGCACCTTCTGGTCACTCTGTATGAACCATTCGTCAGCAATTTGGCATTAAGCAAAATAAAAAGACAAAGAGAATTTATTACATTCCAGAAGTGACTAAATACAGAGAAATGTGTGGAATGTTTATTTTTCCCAGCATTGAAAAAATCTACAAAAGAAAATAGAAGAAAAATAATACAGGATATATTATAACTGTGTTGTGATGCTAAGGACCTCTGCCTTTCTGTTTTTTTTTTTTTTTTTTTGCTCTCTTCGAGCAGAGGTTGAGAAAAAAATATATATAGGTCAGTGGAACCACCTTAACTTAACTACAGTAAAGTTTTGCAGAATCAGCATGCTTATGTAGCTGCTCACTGTAGCACTGTGCATATCAAGCAGCTTCTCCTTCTACTGAACAATAAAAACCTCCGAGTGATACCCTATTAAGTGATCAGGGCAATGAAACAGTCATGAGAACCACTGTACACCAGAACAGGCCATGTGATACGATGGAAGAAGTGATAACTCCTTCTGTCCTAGAACTTGACAGACCTTGAGGAATAGCACCTTAAGGGTTAAGTCTAGATGCAATTTCAGCAACATAGAATGCAATCTAGAGAGACAAATTAGAATTCAACTCATACCTGAAAATGGCCTTCTAAGATTTCAAAGCTTATTCAAGTGTATCACTCATCAAATGGTCGACAAAAAATGCAGGATGAGGTGAAAATGATTTAAATGATGAATATTTATGAATAGAGGCTGGTTGTTTATTTATAGAGGCTCAGGCACTGGTGATATCACAGACAGCACCTAAAAATTCCCACTTCCAACACTGTTTAAATATTCATGTTGCAATGTAGTATGTTGAGAAATCTACATAACCTGGCCTAAGTTACACACTTCAAGCTTTCACTCGACCACCTTTAGATTTAATTACACCACAAAATGCAGTGTTCATGTCATGTTACATGTGTAAAAATGCTCCCAGATCAATTCTTTTCGCAACTTGAGTCCGGGAATATGGCCGGGCCATTACAATTACATGGGATTCTTCAGTAAATTCACCAGCTGACCTAGACTTGACTGAAGCAACCACAGATCATAACACGGCCTTCAAATGGTTGTACCGTGGCCACTGTGCATAATGAGTGCGCCATTTTATGTGCTTTCTTTCTTACCCTGATGCATAACTGGAGTCGATCTGGACTCATCAGCCCACATGACCTTTTTCCTTGGTTTACAAATTCCAACTTTATGCTCCCTAGTCAGCAAGCCAGTAAAAAAAGTTTTTTTTTTCTGATTAGTCTCACTAACAAGTGGATTTCTTGGCTGCTTGATCGCAATCTTGTGAGTTCTCACGACATGGTGCATGTGGAAATGCTTTTATAACTTCACTATTAAACATACTGTAGCTGTGATTACTACTGTACTGTCAGTTTTTTACCATGCATCTTTACTAAGCATTTAAGTGATAATCATGATTTTTTTTTTTCTGACCACATTTCATCCACATAGTTAAAGACTCAGCAAAGTCTTTAACTCAACTCCAGTAATTTTAAATAAGCTTCATTGTTTTCAGTGCAACAATTTGACCTTTCTGAAGTTTTCTGACTTTTTTTGGCTGGCAGTGTACAGGGAAACAATAAAAGAGACCAAAGTTAATACATTTTCCTATAAATCTGAAAAAGACACTTCAAAACAACAACAAAGATTTTAATTTAGATTATTATAACTATCTACTGTAGTAGCATGTGAGCTAGAAGTTGGAGTATTACTGAAGTATTTTCATACAAATATTTGCCTTTTTATATAGTACACACAACTGTAATTCTATTTTTGCATATTCAATCAGTTGTGCATTACTACCTAAATAATGTTACATTATGTAATCCCTACGCTC
Source organism: Clarias gariepinus (assembly GCF_024256425.1). NCBI lineage: Eukaryota > Metazoa > Chordata > Actinopteri > Siluriformes > Clariidae > Clarias > Clarias gariepinus. The sequence goes on along the minus strand of NC_071103.1, from coordinate 20,124,960 downwards.
ATAACACCATATGTGAGAAAAGAAAAGATCATGCACTGTATGCACTGTATATCAGCTTGTGTGTTTAATAAATCTAAGGGTTAGATCAGGTCGCAAGGTGTCATATCCATCTCATATCTCTGACCCATATATGCAGAGGTTTCTCATGAGACCAGATGTATAGAGGAAGACTTTAAAAAACCACAAGACAAGAACATATACTAATGAGGAATGTTTTGCAGTTTTAGTTAGATTTGGTGTCATCACTGCATCATGACATTACAATACCTTTCTTATACTCTCTTTTTTTTTCTCAGCATGCATTTTAGAGGAAATGTATCAGTGCAGACAGCTTGACCAGGTGTGTGCTGTGCTGCTATGAAATAAACATGAACAGGACACACAAATGTAGTGAAACAAACATGCGGTACACAAGAAATGGAAAAATCACTATTATTTAAAATCATATACCAATTAATTTCCCGATTCTATTTAATCATCCATCATAAAAAAAAAGATATGCTTTAGTAATTACTTAAGTTGTTTGGAAAGTACCTTATTGGCTTTGGTGAGCAAAGCCTACTTTCAAAAGAGTCAAACTCTTCAGGGAGCCTAGATGCACAGACAATGCACTGAATGCACCTGCTGTAGGCTGTAGCAGACAGATTTGTACAGTTATATATAAACCTAGTGCTGACCAAATATCTGAAATCTCAAGTTCTAGTTAAAATGCCCCAGATATCCACACATGTGGTGCACATATGAATATTAGAAAGCTTTCCCAAATAAATAAATAAATAAGTAGCGTCTACTAATCATCTTCATAGACAGTCACCGCTGACCCACCTCAACAAAATAGAAGCACGGCAGCAGAGAGAGACTGTCCTTAGTCGCCTTTCCCTTTGCTCTTTCCGACGCAGACATGGCTATTTCTTTGCCTTTCCGTGCCAAGGAGACAGCTGGCTCACTTGTAGCGTTTTTATTTTTTTCAGCGGACCACCGACACCAGCCGACAATTCCAGCCGACAAACGCTGCCATTAGCTCCAAGGACAGAGGGACTCTAAAGGTTTTATTACAACATATTTCATATTAACTAAGCAGTCCCGGTTTTGTAGCTCGTATGTAATGTGCGTGTGGTCTCATTGGCCAAACCAGAGAATCATTTATTTGGCAGAATGGCTACTGTACTGATGCGCATGCGCACCATGACAACGCTTCACGCGCTTCTGATCTCACAGGGCAGGTGGGGGGGTGGGGGGGGTGATAAAGCCTCAGAGATGAACTGACCTCCAATGCATTGTTTTCTATAAACAATGCGTACCGAAGAATCAGATTATCATGAAAAGGTTGCATTTTAAAAATGTATCTAAAAAGTGAAACTTTCATATATTCTAGATTCATTACATGTAAAGTGAAGTATTTCAGTTGGACAGCTGGTTAGTTAGTTTAGTAGATCCATTTGCCTTTGGGATCTTTTGTTGTTAAGTCCTCTCAATAAGCCCAGAGAACTGTGACTACTAGTGAAGCAAACCAGCATTAGGCTGAAAAATCCAAGTAAACCCATCAGAGAGAAAGAGAGAGAGAAATGTTAGATATGGCTACATCAACTGTCTGTGTACTGGCATGTTTTTGAGAGATAGGAGGATAGGACGAAACCCAGAGAACACAAAAAAGACCCTGATATATGACCAACACGATCTCATAGTCTATACCGCCTGATACAGGGTTGCGGGGCATGAAGCCAATGCCAGGACACTTAGGGCCCGAGGCTGGGTACATCCTGAAAAGGATGCCAAAATATCACAGGGCACACACTTTTAAATGCACACTCACACACTGAATTTGGGCCATTTGTGAATGCCAATTAACCTACTCTGCATGTCTTTGGACTGTGGGAGGATACTAGGAGAAAACCCACTAAACATGTGGAGAAGACCATACACACCGACCTGCTGCCAGAATCGAACCCGGACCCCGAAGGTGCAATGAGACAGTGCTAACCACTAAGAGCTGCCACCAACGTAAAAATCTATGAAATTAAATTAAGTTTTCAAGTTGTTACATCATAAATGCTTAAAAATCTACATCAGTTTTTAAAATTATATTTTAGTGTACTACAGTATGTATCTAATGTACTATACATTGTAGTCTGCCATATTTCCTTTGCTCCATAAAAACAACCTAATGCAAACACAATTTACCAGGTCCCCCTTTACCATAGTTATGGGTTTTATGTACCTATTCATATAGCAGCTTTTTCTTTCTCTTTATCTGCTGCTGATACAGATGGAATTTGATGGTGTTATGCTTTTTCATGCTCTCATCAGCATGAATGAATGAAATAAAATTAGTGTTTTGATATGGTAACATTTTAAAACTATTAAAAAATATATCACATGGTCATGGTACAATATACAGTAATGCTGATATTTTGCAGTAGATTTGGGTAGGTTTTAGGCTAAGTGGCAACTGCACTTGAATCGCAGGTTTGGGAGAGGTGTGTACCCAGGTAGGTGCCCTGATTTTTTAATGTCAATCTGCTGCTAGAAGAGACAGCTATTTTAATTTAACCATGCCCTCTGTTGACATTTACACCCAAAACTTTGCACACCCCTATTAACAATGGCCTGATGCCCTTCAGGTTTTTTTTATGGTTTTATACAACCTGTCCTCAGTATATCAAAAATATCCACATATTTAGTAAATAATAAGAACAACACAGTAACACTTTAGTAATTACTCATTTGTTTTCAATATAGTTGTTTGCACAATTTTTTAACAGTATATAAAGACTAAACAATAAATTGAAACAGTATTGAAAGTGAAACACTGAGGCAGTGTGATGCTCAGGACAATATTTTTCTTGGAAACCTTGGATTCTGGCATTCATGTACAGTAAATGGTACTTAAAGGTGTCTCTCGTGCTTGGACCCCAACATATCTTGAGCACTGAATAGATTCAGATAATAGTATTGCATTAGGGGTCTTTCCCACATTTCCAGACTGTTTGTGATAATTTACCAATGTGAACAGCTTAATTTCATGGTACTTGCAATTACGAGGTAGTTAACGACTGTACAACTCTGCTACAATCATGCTAAATTTTCAAGACTTGCAGCACGGACTGCTACTGAAAGTCAGGAAGCGATTTCTAGAAGGTTATTACACCAGGTTGGATTTAGCCTTTTTAGTCATTTTAGTGGATTTGCTCCACCTCCTAGGTGAGAGGTTTTTACGAGTGCACCAGTACTTTCCACATTAACATACATTTTTGGACTTTACAATCCATTAATATGAGGGGGCAAAAAACACCTATAAAGACTAGAAACTACATACTATACAAACAGCTAAACTCTACCATCATAGGACTTGCGCATTGCACAATTTTAATAATTTCCTTAAATTTGATGTTTATTCATACATAAATTATTTATGCAATGTTTCGTTTGGTTCATTATTTCTCGACTCTCATTGTCTGACCACTACAACTATGTTTTTCCCAGAAAATGAGTTAAGGCCATTCCAGTTTAGACTGAAAAAAGTCTTCTCTGAGTCACATCATTTACTTAATCAACAGATTAATTACAGTAGCATTCCCGAGTTAAAGTTAAAGACAGTATAGCATGAAAAACAGGTTTAGAAGCTGTGACTTAGAGGATGTCCATGTTACAGATACAATCCATGGCCAAATGTTTATGAACTCATGATCATCCTAACCATATTTTTCGAATTTTTTAAACATCCTTTTCCAGACATAGTACCTTGTTTTTTGCTTTAAGTTATATTCTGATTTGCATAAACCTCTCATCGGATTAGCATCTATGTAAAAAGTTAAACTGGAATCCTAAATAGAACGATGAAATGTTTGAAGAAATATTGTCCATTTAAATGTAGCTACTAAAAACAAAAATCAGAAGGAAAAGCACTCAGTGTTAGGGCTTGAGTCCCAGCACTAGTCCCAATAAGGGTTGTGCCTGAATAGGATGGTCTGTTTCCGTCAACCCCGTGAAGGGACATGTCAAGTCAAAAGACGACTGACATAAAGGTTAAGAAACCAGCTCCAGCAGCCTGTCCCATATTTCATATAGTGTAGCATCATATTCTTACCCATCTCACACTAATTGGCTGAACACAAGCCCTGATTTAAAAGCAATGGCATTCTGTCATTTACTCCACAGACTTTTCTAGAGCGGCTCTTTTTACAGATTGTGTTACCCGGACAGTAAGAAGGCAGGTGGAAAACTCGATGCATGCGGTGTGGATGTCCACTGAAACACACCTGAGTTCACATAACACGCGCATGCGCTGGCCATTAAAACGCCAGTTTTTACAATCTTTCAAATGTGTTGTCAGCAAGCCAAAGTAAATCCTGGAGATAATATAAAGTTAGACTCGAGATTTATTCTTTCTTTCTGAAACTTGCTAAAGGTAGGACTTTCTAACACACCTTTGTTAGATAACGGATGCATGATATTTGAAACTTACAGTAGTAGCCTGCATACTGTCTGCTCATGTCCACTTTATTAGGAAACACTGCATATTCATACTGTTATCTAATAAGCCACTCAAGTGGAAACAAAAACATCATACAGATGCAGATCAAAAGCCTTAGATGTTCACATCAGACATCAGTGTGATCTCTATGATTTTAATCATGGCATGGTTGTTAGTACCAGATGGGGTGGTCCTGAGCTTTTAGGAATTTCACTTATAAATCCACAGAATAACTAAAAACAAAAGCAAGCAAGTAAAATACTTTATGTGATGGAGGGTCTGCAGGATAAAACACCTTGTTGATGGACAGTTGCAATTTTTTTGGGAAAGTCACATGGTCTTTTTCTAGTTTTTAACTGTCTAGTTTGAGTGATTGACTGCAACAAGCTCTTTCTACCCACAGAATTAAAGCTCATTTATATTTTTTTTTCTAATTTTTTTTTCCATACTGCATTGTTTGCCTTATACAGCTGGCCAGGGTCTTTACATTTTTATTACCCATACTGTAAGTCTTAGACAACTATATATATATTTAAAAAAAATTACAACAACTCTATACCAGTCAAAAGTTTGGATACAAGCTTATTCTTTTTCTACATTCTCTAACAATACTAGAGACTTTCCAAATTATTAATAAACACATATGACATTATGTTATTAAGTAATAACAGCAGACAGTTGTTATTTTAAGACATCAAAATAACTCTTGCAAGAAAAGTGTTGTCAAGTGCATTTGCATCATTAAGCACCATAATAAAACTGGCTCTTATGAAGACCATCCCAAGAAAGCAAGACCAAGATGTACCTCTACTGCAGAGGAGAAGTTCATTTAGAGGTACCAGCCTCAAAAATCATCAATTAACATAACCTACTATAAGAGCTGTTATGAAGGCTGTACAAAGCATAAGTAGCAGACACATCTCAATATCACCTGTTCAAAAGATATTATTGCATCTAAAGAAAGAAAAGGTTTATTTTGAAATAATCTGCATGATAAATAATAACTTTATTGCACTACAGTAACTAAAACATCAGTTTTTTAATCCAATGTAGAATTTATAGTCATACATGTATAAAATATTTAATCATAATAAACATTATTTAATCATAGTAAACATTATTTAATCATAATACAGTTTTATTAAGTAGTACATGATTCAAAAGTAAATAATATTTAGTGAAATACTAAAAATTCTATTATAATTATCTATATTAGTCATATTCACTCTGTTCATTCAGTCTACAAATATAATACAAAATGAATCATTATAAAGTTAATTGTGTGGATAATAAAGTCAGATAACACCAAAGGGGGAAAAAAACAAAACAACTAAATCTTGAGGAGAATTCAGGAAACGCTTGAAGAGAGCTCTGTATTTGCTCTTTCTGAACTCGGCATGAATGAGGGTGAAATAAAACTAGATTGAGTCCATAAGCAGCTCTCTGATTTCTCTGTTTGAGATTAAAAAGATGTGCAAAGTTTAAGAATTATTGTAAAGCATAAAGAGAGCTCTTTTGTCAGTTTTCTTAACATCTTTTTGTTGTAGTAAAAAACTTATTGTGTAGGAGACATTAATTATATATATTTGCCAGGTCTTTTCTAATTTTCTTTTCCTCTTGGGTGAGTTTTCCACTAAGACAGAGCTGACCAGGTTCAGCTGCTGTATTTAGTGTTTGTGAATCACAAACTGTGCTGGACCCTGGCCTTCCATGGCTGGAATTGAACATCCCTGCTCAAGATACTGTTGTTGTGAAATTCCCCGGAGATCAGCAGTTTTTGACACACTCAAACTAACCCATCCAGTACCACCATCCATGCCCAGTGACAAAGATCATAGTTTGTCTTTATTTTGGTGTTTAATATGAACATTAACTAATGCTCTTGACCTGCATATGAATGATTTCTAATAACTGCATGTATGAGCAGGTGTACAGGTTCCTATTAAAGTGGATAGTGAGTGTGTAATCCTGGAATTAAGGCTGCTTTTTTTTGCGGTTTCCCTGCTCTACCACACCTTATGTATCTGAATAGCTAATTAATAACCTTTCCTGAGTTAAAGTGGGTATGTTATGGCATGAGAAACAACTCTAGGGGCAAGTTTGGAGGCTGTGGCTTAGACAAACATGGTTGTTATAGACATAGATATGACCAAATGTTTGTGAACACCTGATTATCCCATCCATTTTTTTTTTTTTTTAAATCTCAATTTCAGATTTAGTACCTCCTTTGTTGGTTTATTATCCAATACTCTCCTATAAAGGAGTTCCACTATATTTTGGAGCACATCTTTAGGGATCTTTTACTGTTGTGGTTGGCCATTGATGTCAGAAAAGAAGTTTCTTGAGATGCGCTTCCTGTTTCAGTCCTCCAAATTTGTTCAGAGAAATTGAATTTCCAACTTGGTGCAAGCCATATTTTATGGCCCTCACTATGTGTGCGTCTGCATTGCCATGGGGGAAGAGGTTTTTCTATGCCCCTAGTTTCACTAAAGTAAAGTATAACGCTAAAGCATACATAGACATCATATATAAATGTGTGCATTTATCTGATTGTTTTAAGAAGTTGGAAGTTAGGATTCCCAGGTGGATACAAGGAGAACATGCAAACCAGACAGTAAGTGCACAAACAGTAACTACAGGATTAAAAGTGGCAATAATTTTGGCAGCACCACCATATGTTACTAGTTTTTAGGTAAATTTAACACAAAACGTATAGAAGTATAAGACATTTTGTGGAAATTTTAAATTCATGGACATACAACATCCAGGTAAAGCTTAGATTGCAAGCATAACTCTATCCAGAAACATGCTTGTAATCCAAAGCAGTCGTATATCAAAGTGAATTTTCCCATAAGAAACTCGAATGATTCGTTCCACAGTCCAAAAAGAGGAAGACCAGAGAGGAGAGGAGCTGGAGGAGGGGGGTTATTGTGTAGGAAAACTTTAACACACACACACACACACACACACACACACACACACACACACACACACACACACACACACGATCACAATGTTACTGTTAACAAGGCAAGGCAAGTTTATTTATATAGCACATTCACACAATAGTAGTTCAAAGTGCTTTACATAAAAGAAAAGAAGACAATCATAAAATTAAATTGAAACTAATCACAGCAATAAAACAAAGAATAAAAAAAAAATACGGCTGTTGACTATACGAGTGACACTAGCACAGTAAAACCAAGCTTGTAAGACGATTACCCACAATGCTACAGCACGAGAGTGACAGAATAACCATTGGCTGGTTCGATTCCTGGGTGATGCTGTAGCCTCTCACAGCCGAGGGTCTAGAGAGAGCTAACTGGCCGAGCTCTCTCAGTGGGGAGGGATGGGAGTCACTTAGTGCTCCCACATTAATCACGGCTCTACAGCCAATCAGGGGCGTCTGTAAACTCATGCAAGCGAAAGGACCGGATAGCGCTGTCCTCCAAGTGCGTTACGCCGCCCACAACGGCGCGTTAGCGAGCAGTTTAAAAAGGTTGGTGGCGTCACATGGTTCGGAGTAAACAAGTGATGGTCTTTGGCTCTTCCAAGTGGTAGTAGTAGCCTAATGTTGGACAGGGAGGAATTAGATACGACTACATTAGGAAAAGGAATTAGATATCACTAAATCTGGGAAAAATCCATGAAAAAAAAACAATAATAATTTTGCTCATTTTGCAAAGCATTCGCAGATCAAGTTACTTGCAATCCAAGGTTTTAACAGTAAGAAGATTTATTTATACAGTTAAACATCTGAACAGTTTTACATGTGAAATGCTATTGTTCAGTTGAATGACTTTACTATGATGTTTCTCCAGAAGTACAGAAATCAAAAGCTGTCTTTTTTGTTACAAGTTTTTACAAGTTTATATATACAAAGCATACATAATAGTGTTAAATAAAAGTTTTTTTAATAGATTGAAAAAAGAGACTATGATAAATATTTTCCGCACTTTTTTAAATTGAAAAACAAGATGAAACAGATAAAAAAAAAAACAAATAACCTGGTTGGAAAATATGCACACCGTTAAACTAACACTTTAATTAAGGTTTTTTGATTTTTTCTCTGTTTTGCTTAAGCGCTCCAGATCTGTCAGACTGCAAGGGCATATTCCGTGCACAGCCCTTTTCAGCTCTCCCCACAGACTTTAACTCAGATTCAGGTCTGGGATCTGAATAGGTGTTCAAAAATGATATAGTTCAACTATATGTTTCACATGTTTAACCCATTAACTACCATAAACTGTTGGTTGCCGGCATGGGTGAATATAGGTTGTCACTTTCAGCGAGAAATCACATCTGATAACGTTATCTCAGCTTAAATAATCTGAAATTATTATTATTTTGGTCTCTTTTTTTACATGACACAAAACCTGCCATTATAACAAGGGTGTGCAAATTTTTTCCTGATTTATTTTATTTTTATGAGGCCTTTTTACACCCTGGTGAGAATAGTCATATAGCAGACAGTTGTTGGCTGCTAATAAGTCTCTTGTCTAAAAGCGAGAGACTTCTATTTCTTGTGCAACACAAAACGTTTGGTTAAAAGAACCTCAAAGGTCCCCTCAAAGGGACTGGTGTTACGTTCGAGGTGTATTCTTGTCCTGCACTGTGTTCTCCGGATCCACCATAAAACCTGACCATAATTAAGTGCATACCAAATATAAATGAATAAATTAATGAAAAATAGATGATTACATTGTACTGTATATGAGTATGTACTGTACTAAATATATTGGATTTAAATGTCAGGGAGAGATGGCCACCTGGTGGCTCTTGCACTCTTGCACACTTTCTTCACTGACTGTGCATTGTGTAATAGTGGAGTAATGTTTATTAAAAACAATGATTTGATTTATATGGTATACCAGATTGTTCATTGTTCATCATGATAAATATTCTAAGCAAAGACACAGGGAAATGGAAACATTGAAATGTGAAAGATCCTTTAGGAGTGTATCTAAAAAAACAGAGAAGTCACAAAAAATGTGGCAATTAACTCCACCTAGTGTTATTTCTTGGAAACATTCTTCTTTTAAAAGTCTTTATTTTTGAATGCATTTATTATTATGTTTTTTTTTAGGTGTTCAAGAGAGAATGCCTGCAGAACGACATGGCAGTGAACTCTGTGGTTATTTTGTTGTGGAGGTAAGACATGGCAGGAGTTTACCTTAATGAAGTGACTGTAATAAGTTCCACATCCTTAGGATGGACAGTTCAGCTAAATTCAGCCTAATTTCATCACAAATTTATTTGATTATTGATTTTTTACGAAGCAGTTTAAGAAATAAAATCTTAGTTTTGAACTTTAATCCTTTTGCTTCTATGGGCTTTTTACAAGAGAGTGGATTTAGCCAGTCGGGCAGATGTTGCTGAAGATGTTGTTGAATTTCAGCTGAAAGTTGAGAAGGCTGTGCAATCAGCAGGTCTTTATCACTGAGGAGCATGTGAGACCCATCACTTTGGAATAAGTGTGAAGTGATCCTTTACCACTCCATCCACATGCAGAGGTTATTTAGCACTTACTAGGCGCTAAGAAAAGAACGGAATGATGGTTTTCAACAAAATAATAAGACCTATGACTTTTAATCAAACCTGAGTTGAGCATAATCAGACTGTGCTTGTGCTCTTAATCCTTTAGTCAATGTACTATTCGTAGACTGCACTATATTATAATTTTACACTATATATAATTAGTATACAATTTGCCATTGATGCATAACACACAACTACTCACAACTATATCATTCAATTTTCATTATTATATACACTCCACTATCTGCATACTGTATACACACACTGTACTTATCAAGAAGCCAGTGGTAGTGAGATAGCTCACTATTATAAATTACAAAACAGGTCAGAGAACACAAATGGTTTGGATAGTGACATCCTAAAAGAACATAAACTGGGTAAAAAAATATATATATATGTATTTCCAAACATAATTTATTAGCTTTTTTGCTAAAGTTATCTGGCTAACTCATTATTACCAGCCTTACTGTAGATTTGCGAGCGTTCTGTGTACTATGAGAGATAACAAGAGTGTTTAGCCCAGATAGATAAACTAAAGCAGATTATACAAAAAAAAAAAATATATATATATATACCAGAGTTAGCCCAGAAAGGCAGGAATCAGGTATGTGATGTACAAACAGATGGCAGAAGACAGCCAACATTGTGAGCTAGCTGACCAAAAGTAGCCGCTAGCTAAAGAGAGAGACATGCTTATTTGTAGTACCTACAGTAGTAAGTGTGACAATTTTGTTGATTTGAACAAATAACATATCTGTAATTCTGAGAAGATGATGATTACAGCAACGGGTGATTTTATCTGTCTGTAATTATATTAAGTATGCTGTCTTATCATTATTCCATTATGCTATTAATTACTGTATGTCCATACTTAATTTTATGCTGTTTATGTAGTAATCTAAAAAGCTTGGTGATTAAGGGGTTACCAGTCAGTACAGACAGAATGAAGAAACACTGAGCCAATAAGAAAGTATAAAGTGTTTTTTTTGTAGCAGCTGCAGTACTTTTTTTTTTTTTATAAATAAAGCTTCTATTCTTTTATAAGAATAAATATTATATATTATAATCCAAGCTACTGCAACACACTGATAAAAGCTAATTAAATACAATAGAAATTGCATTTACTTCTGACCAAAGTCAGCATTCAATTTTTATTAAAACATAAAAAAAACGTGATTATTTTTCACTGATAAGATAAAATAATGTAAAAATTAAAAGAGAAATAGCTTGCTTTTTAGGGTCTAAAAGTGTCTGTTTTCTGAGTGTCATTTATGAAAAGCATTACAGTTTAAATATTATCTTTATTATCAAATTTCCATTGCTTTTCTATCTGCCATGGAATCTTGTCCATGTGATGTGACTTTCTACAATTCCAGCAATTAATTCATAAAAAGCTATTTCCAGCTGATTGTTTTTCCTTAAAGAGATCAATCAATATAATAGCAATAGAGTCTTTTGCAAGGGTGGCTTTTCAGTGTGGTACATTTTCATAATGTCACTAATGAAAATCAATAACATTCATCAGTTTAATCTATTTCATGTGAGTGCGATTGCTTTTTGTTCTGGTACAGTACAGAACCTGTTCCATATAAGGGATCATTTGGCATAATGCAGAATCAGAAAAGCATCCTATAAATTAAGTATATCTGATCATATGGTAATTCTATATGTGTACATCAAACATTATCTGCATTCTTGCTGTAAAATATTTAATTAACTTTTAGAAAAGACATATATATGTTTCACCTTGCTTTTCAGTACACTGTGTCAACAAGTGTTAGTATTTCCTTATTAAAAATGTTTTAAGCTGAGCAGTGAGTCATGAATGCATTGCCTTCTTCATAAGAAGTGAATCTTTGTCCTCGTACTGTAGGCTCACTTTCAGGGGACCAAAGAAAACTGAGCATCAATTTTTCAGCTGATGCTCGACTTTTTAAATCAGCCATCGTTTTATTGCTCTTATGTATATTGATTGATCTCTTTAAGGAATTAGCTAGAAATAGCTTTTAATGAATTAATTGCTGGGATTGTGTAGAGTCACTTTCTTCAATGCCTTCCACATCACTGCATCACATCACATGGAGGAGATTCCATGGCAGATAGAAAAGCAATCACACCAATGGAAATTTGATGAAGATAATATACAAATTGTACTGCTTTTCATTAGTGACACACAGAAAACAGAGACTTTTAGACACTGAAAAGGAAACTATTTTCCTTCTACTTCAACATCATTTTATCTAATAAGTGGAAAAATAATTATTGTTTTTAATAATAATTTAATGCTGACTTTGGTCAGATGTGAATGCAATGTCTATTGTAATTAATTACCTTTTATTAGTGCCTTGCAATAGTGACAAACTGAAATACAATCATTGTCCAATGGTTGTCCTGTGCGGTGTTCACACCTGCACAGCAGTGACTAGGAAAAGAGTAGCAGGAACGGAAAGTACTGATGAGAATTGTTTTAGACACCCGTGTATAATTGTAATAAATAATACATTTGGGGAATCTGCATAGATGGTCTAACAGAAATGGGCTATGATAATGAGAAGCTGATGCAGTAGTGAGTTAAGATGCTCATGACCTCTGAGTGCAGAGGATTAAATAAAACACCTTTCTTCCCAAGTATAATAACCTACATGTTAACACAATGTTATGAAAACTCCCAGTTTAACTTCAGAAGAACTCTCATTCCTTAGCAAGCGCAGTAAAACCTAACAGCTGTTTTCTTATAAAACTGCACAAATTTGTGTCTAAACTCCTAATTTTAAGCAATGAGTTTTCACTCCCAATATTGACTGTTTATTTTATTACTTTTTATTGCTCTTTAATGCTCTTTATAGAAGTTTCTTTTATGCAGAAAAGTTTTTAAAAGCCTCACAAATAAAGCACAGTACTATAAGTTAAATAGTTGTTAGGTTTTACTGAGCTTGCTGGATTATATGAGTTCTTCTGGTAACTTTTTCACACTCGCTTCTTTCTATTTTTATGCAAATCCCAGGAGTAAACATTAGGTTTTTTTGTTATACAGCTGTCTAGTTGTTTTATATAATACATAATACACAGCTGTTTATTGGCCATTCTGAGTTCTTATCACATTGTGGGCACATTAAAATGCTCTTCCCTTCAGTATTAACCATATAGCTATGGGTTTTACTATTTATTATTTATTAATAAGTTAGGGATATTGTGAGAGACTTAGTGGATGTCATATATACTGTGTTTGTTTCACTTCAGACATTTTTGGGATAGGGAGGCAATTGTATTGGGGTGATAGACACACCTCATTTTGTGTTTTCCATGTAATGGTCTCATTGTGTACAGGTGTGCCATATATTGGGGCCAATCCCAAAAGATAACCTTTTTCAATGTGGCATTAATTTTAAGATTCTGTGGGTATAAAAAGCTGGTATTGTCAGTAAGTCATTCCAAGTTCATCCTTTAAACAGCCATGAACACACAATGTCACTTAACGGATGAGCAGCGCCACCTGGCCATGGCGCGCCTTTGGGTTGGTGGCAGGCAGTCAGATGTTGCTCGTGAACTTGGTGTGTCTCAAAGTGTCATCAACAGACTTGCATCAAGACACAGAACTACTGGCAGAGTTCATGACAGACCCAGGAGTGGAGCCCCACCAGTGACAGACCGCAACGATGACCAGTACCTAAGGACCCATGCACTCAGACATCGTTAGGCAACTGCCACACAGCTGCAGGGCCGTTTATAGGATGCGAGGGGTACTAGTGTTTCCAGACAAACCATTCGCAACTGACTCCATCACTTTGGCTTGAATGCCAGATGACCGTTGCAAGTGACTCCACTGACACCAAGACACCATGGTGAACGTTTGCAGTCGACACAAGACCATGTGACCTGGACAATGCAGCAGTGGTCTACCGTCCTGTGCACAGAAATGATTGTCGTCAGCATTGCTGGAGAAGGCGAGGTGAGCGATAGGCTGAGGTCAACATGGTCCCCAGGGTTTGCTTTGGTGGAGGAGATGCAACAGTTTGGGCAGGCATCACCAGTCAGCGCAAAACAGATTTGGTTATTGTACATGGCTCAGTCACTGCACGTTCTTACCTCAGAGACATCATAGAACCCATCATCATCCCCCAATTTCGCCAACACACCCCCAACTTTCTGTTCATTGGTGATAATGCTCCATCACATCGTGGCAGAATTGTCACAGCTCGACTTCAGGAAATTGGACTGCCTCATATGGTATGGCCATCAATGTCCCCTGACCTGAACCCCATAGAGCACGATCGTACCCCAACCCTTAGGTGACCTGGCAGAACTGCATGTAGCACTTGTGGAAGAGTGGAACGCATTGCCTCAGAACAACATCATGAGGCTAGTGAGGAGCCTGAGACGTCCCTGTCAAGCTGTCATTGCGGCAAATGGTGGAAACACCAGCTACTGACATTGTCAATTTTTGTTATTTGGGGTTATCCCTGTTATTGTCTAAATTTTTGGGGTAATAAATATTAAACTAATGAAAATGGTGTTTTTTCTTATACATTATTAGTAATATCAATGGGAACTTTTACTTATTTCATTTAAATTTAGAGCAAATAGGAAAAGCACTCGTGTAAATAACTTATTGTAAGTGTATATCAAGTGTTTAAGTGATCTCCATTCCATTCATGATTCCCCCCCCCCAACCATTTCTTTCACAAGGTTGAGGTGTTTAAAAGGTTTTTAACCCAGTTCTGGTCATTTCAAATATTCCTTACTTGTTTTTTTTTTTTTTTTTTTGCAGAACAATAATTTGACCCTTCTAAAATGGTGACTTTTTTTTTCTTTTTTGACCAGGCACCATATTAGGAAGCTAGTTCACATTGCTTTGCTAATGCTTTGCTAATGCTAATGTCCAGAGACACACTAAAACTAACCTTAAACATAATAAAACAAAAGTCTTGATTTGCCAATATTATTTGTACAAGTATTGCATAGGTGTTAAAGCTTCATACAGACAGATTTCTAAATGAAATAGGCATGCACTGAATCATTGTAAGGAGAAATTCTGAGCTAAGCCTCCAAAGGCAGGCTTCTTTTACCATTGTTCACCATATGCATCTCCATTGATTTAAGAGCTCTCCTGCTGCATACAACATCTTCACTCCATCTGTCAGAGGCACCTGTGAGCCACGTCCATGCTCAGTGCAGTCAATCACGCAGCTCTTATTTCTTTTAGAATGCTCCACAGAGGCGTGGATGACCTGCAAGAGCCACTCAGTCATTCCTTAACATGTATCATTTTTCTTTTTGATGAGCGACACACGGTTCACCTCTTTTTCCTGTCCATCTGAGAGAAAATTTTAGTTTGAAGTCTATACATTTATTTAGAGCACAGGAATGCCATTTATAAAGCTACAGGGCTCACAAGGTGCAACCCTAATCTGATACAAAGCTCAATAAAAGCACCACTAAAGCAGATAAGTCAATGAGCTCTGGATTTATTATTATTATTTTTTTAAGATTTCATAGAGCTTTACCAATGAGTTTAATTGATTCCCTTCCTGTTGCCGTTATACTTCACTGTTGCCTCGGCCTAAAGTTGCAGACCTATCTAAATATATAAAAATAAACCCAGTCTCACACCTGCAATAAGCCCAAAGTACTATATTTGTTCAACTCTAGTCATATGAATAGTTAAGAATATTAATGTATAGATAATGATGGTATACAAATATTTATATGCAGTGAAAGTCATACTGTATTTATTTTTGGAGAAAAACAGCACTTGCTATTGAACTGAACACTGATCCTTAATCTTGTATTTACAGGACAAGCCTGGTAATTGGGAAGTTTAGGCATTTTCCCATGATACCACCATTCTACAACTTTAGTTATGATTAGTTCAGTCTGCTAAGTTACTATGATCTGTTTCCTGTGATTATGGATGCATGTGGGTTGCAAAGCTCAAAAAAAAAAGAAGAAAAACTTTGCTTGCAGATGCAGCGAGGAGGATCTTTAGAAATACATTTATTGTAATATTTGATTTTAATTTATATGGTGATTGTAATGATTCTGAGAGAAGGTAATCAGGTTCGTATCTTTACTGTCTAGGAGTGAGAAGGGCAGTTTTATCACATACACACACAATGGCCAATTTTGAAACGCCAATGAACATAATCTGCATTTCTTTGCGAGAAAACCAGAGTACAAGGAGAAACCATGGAAATAACATGCAAACTCCATGCACACGAGCCTGGAGGTGCAAGGTGACAGTACTAACCACTACACCACTAAGCCACCCTGTTATAAAGATTAATCAATTAATATTGTTTATATTGGTCCAATAGTGTTTTGTTATCCAGTGATCTAGATATTTTTCTTGGAGTTGACCACTCTGCACACTGTGGTCTGTAGCAATGCAGCTGCCTTTTTTGTCAAGAGGGTGCAAAGCTGTATGGATGTGCTGGATGTGCTTTTGTCATTAAACCTTAATGAAATGCTTGGTCATCGCTCCCTCTTGGCTCAGTCTCATCAATCTAAAGAGTCAAGATGGGCAGTGACCTGCTGGAATGAAACAGCTGTTTGCTGTGCCAGAGCAATCAGCACAATACTGCCCTGTAAATATTTGCAATTAGCTGAGATGCATGGGCCTGCTCTACTGAGATGACTGGTGTTATATGTTAGCTCAAGCCGGCATGCTTTCGGGTATATATATACCCAGCCAGGTCTGCTGACTCAGAATTATACCGTAGAAAACTCAGATTGGCTACATGATATAATGTTGGTTTTATTTGTTATATAAATGTGTGCGTATAATAAACTTAGGCTTCAAATTGCAGTCAAATTTCTGCTTTGAGCTTTCTGCACTTGTGATTTACCTTCTGCCGCAATGGATGATACCACATTGATATCCTTAATGTTTATATCCGTGTCCAAAGTTTTTGAGAATGACACGAATATTAATTTCCACAAAGTCTGCTGTTGTTTTTAGATCTTTTTTGTCAGATGTTACTATGGTATACTAAAGTATAATTACAAGCATTTCATAAGGGTCAAAGGCTTCTATTGACGGTTATATTAAGCTTATGCAAAGGGTAAATATTTGACCTCTGCAATTCACCCTGGCATGCTGTCAGTCAACTTCTGGGCCACATCCTGTCTGCAACCTATTCTTGCAATGGCAAACTATTTGAATCAATCTGTCGGAGTTTGTCAGTGGGTTTTTGTTTGTCCATCCGCCTTTTGAGGACTGACCACAAGTTCAAGTTTAGGGTCTGGGGAGTTTCTTGGTCATAGATCCAAAATGTCAATGGATTTGTTCCCTAAGCAACTTAATTATCATGCTTGCCTTATGGCAAAATGCTCAATCATGCTGAAATAGGCATTGTTCGGCACCAACCTGTTCTTGTATCGATGGAAAAAGAATGTTCTTTATTCGTGGCCATGTTCTTAGGCAAAATTTTGACACATAAATGGGCGCAGGATACTTTTATGTTGATTCTTCTTAAACTACATACTGTAATCATTTATAATGCCTTAATCTGCTGTAAGCCCTAAGAGGATAGTTGCTCTCAGAGTTATCACTGTCACTTCTGACTTAATCAGGCATTTCTGTATATATGCCCTGTTACAATATCTAGGGTTAAGAATGCTATTAAAATTTTATTTGAACTAGATTTAATTTAAAGAACATTATAAAATAACGCTCCTTGCACCCATCTCACAGTCTTAGCAAGTATTTGCACAAATTTGTATGTATGTTATCTAGCATTATATTTGTTCATCATCACATTACGTTACATTATGACAAAAAAAAAATAAAACATATATAATGTAAAAAAAAAAAAAAAACATTTCTTGGTAGCTTATTACCCAGGGGACCACCAGGTGGCACTTCATTCTCATGTGAAATCTGTAATTTCTCTATTTAGTCTCTGAGACTGGCAGGGGCATGGAACGTCTTTTAAGCTCTTAAAACTTATTAGGAGGTGGGTTTATTTACCGGTATATCACTTAATGTACACAATAATAATAATGATTATATTAGATAATATAATATAATATATTATGATTATTGTGTAGCATAGGAAATCAATTATAATACTGTAAAACCTACAGTATATGTAAACGCTATGAGTACTAATAAAGTATTATATATAAATGCATAGAGTTTGTTGGTATTTGTGACAAAACCATAAACAACGATAAAACAAACCAAGTCTGGCCACTTGCAGAGAAGAGAAGCAAACTTGTCCAGTCCAGCTAAACAAATGTTTCATACCCTGTACTGAATAGAAAATGGACAATTACTGAACAATAAATAAATAAACTCAATGAATGTGTGAGGGTTCATACATAAAGCATGTTTATCAAGATCGATTTTACCAACATGTGGGTAATGAATCCCTATCGACAGAAGACAAGAAACCTTACTGTGACTAATTATTTAGCCAGTCGGTAATGTTACCAGGGTCCAGTGGCAGGTGTTTGCTTTGGACTTTGGGAGGACACACTGTGCTTATAGCTTAAATGGAATTAGATGTAATTAGATTTTTAGATTTCTTTTTTGCTTGTAATATACAATAATAAATGACATGATAATTAAGCAATTTAAAATCCATGATTTATAATTTCTGGACCTCTTAACATTGATTAAAACTTGATGACTAGGAGAGAAGACACTTCTCAGCAACCCATTTGCACCTTCTAGGGTTTTATATTCAACAGAAGAAAATGTATGCATCACACAACAGTGTCAAAGGTATTATACAGGCCTGTATAGGAGAGTGGCTAGAAGGAAGGTGGATTTTGTGTTCATTTCAAACTTACTACTTCACTCATCGTCTATACCGCTTTATCCTGCGGGGACCTGGAGCCTATCCCAGGAGGCTTAGGGCACGAGGCAGGGTACACCATGGACAGGGTGCCAATCCATCGCAGGGCACACACACACACACACACACACACACACACACACACACACACACACACACTCATTCACACACTACAGGCAATTTGGGAATGGCAATTAGCCTAACCTGCATATCTTTGGACTGTGGGAGGAAACCGGAGTACCCGGAGGAAACCCACCAGCACGGGGAGAGCATGCAAACTCCACGCACACAGAAACGGGAATTAAGCCTAGCCGGGAATCAAACCCGGACCCTGGAGGTGATGTTGGAGGCATAATGTGGGGATGTTTCCTATCTAATGGATCTGGGAAACCTGTTACAGTAGCATTAAAGGGAGGATGGATGGAGCCAAGAACAGGTAGATTCTGATTAGCGTATGCTTGCATTTAAAATGCATTAACATTTTGCACCTGTTCTTAGGTTTTCCCACTATGTAATTGCGAGCCCTGATTAATTCTCTAAAGAACTACTCAGGGATTCCAAATTTAATGAAATTTAATAATTTATTGGTAAAGGTATGCAGCCTTCTCTGGCAAGCGAAGCCAAACAAGAAGATGTCAATTTGGAACATGTTCAACAACAGCATCTTGTAATCACAGATTTTAGTGAGACATTACTGCCTAAAATGAAATTAAGTCCAAAGGGTATCACATTTATGCGGTAGGCCACCTTGTAATAAATTATGGAGTAATAGGCCCTCGAGAATCCAAATCATGCAGTCATAAAGTTTACAGTCTTGCAGTTTGATTTTAGACATACTGTTTTTTAGCTGTCTTTGATACTCCAGGTGTGTCCCCGTTAAAGTGTGCACAGAGCAAAGCTATTATAATCAACTGGGGTTGCTGGGTTTTAGCACAATGCTTTGTATAAGAAACAAAGTCACTGCAGTGTACACAGATTTCTGATGTATGGGCATTATCACTCTGTAAATCCTTGAAATATACTGTATCTTACAGTAGAAATTACTCAAAAAAGTATTTAGTCCGCCAACAATTGTGCAAGTTCTCCCACTCAAAAAGATGAGAGAGGCCTGTAATTTTCATCAAAGGTATACCACAACTACAGCTACAGTAATTATGGTGGGAAATAAGTATTTGGACACCTACAAACAAGCAAGATTTCTGGCTCTCACAGACCTATAACTTCTTCTTTAAAAGGCTCCTCTGTCTTCCACTCGTTACCTGTATGAATGTCATCTGTTATCAGTATAGAAGGCACCTGACCACAACCTCAAACAGTCACACACCAAACTCCACTATGGCCAAGACCAAAGAGCTGTCAAAGGACGTCAGAAACTAAATTATAGACCTGCACCAGGCTGGGAAGACTGATCTGCGAAAGGTAAGCAGCAGAAGAAATCAACTGTGAGAGCAATTATAAGAAAATGGAAGACATACTAGACCACTGATAATCTCCCTTTGATCTGGGGCTACACGCAAGATCTCACCCCGTGTGGTCAAAGTGATCACAAGAATTGTGAGCAAAAATCCGAGAACCACACAGGGGGACCTAGTGAATGACCTGCAGAGAGCTGGGACCAAAGTAACAAAGGCTACCATCAGTAACACACTGCGCCACCAGGGACTCAAATCCTGCAGTGCCAGGCGTGTCACCCTGCTTAAGCCAGTAAATGTCCAGGCCCATCTGAAGTTTGTTAGAGAGCATTTGGATGATCGAGAAGAGGATTGGGAGAATGTCATATGGTCAAATGAAACCAAAATAGAACTTTGTGTTTGGAGGAGAAAGAATGCTTCTTTGAGTTGCATCCAAAGAACACCATACCTACTGTGAAGCATGGGGGTGGAAACATTATGCTCTGGGGCTGTTTTTCTGCAAAGGGACCACTGATCCGTGTAAAGGAAAAAATGAATAGGGCCATGTATCGTGAAAACCTCCCAACATCAGCAAGGTTTCAGCATGACAATAATCTCATACACACTGCCCGGGCAACGAAGGAGTGGCTTCGTAAGAAGCATTTCAAGGTCCTGGAGTGGCCTAGCCAGTCTCCAGATCTTAACCCCATAAAAAACCTTTGGAGGGAGTTGAAAGTTCATGTTGCCCAGCGACAGCCCCAAAACATCAACAGGAATGGACCAAAATGTCAGCAACAGTGTGTGAAAACCTTGTGAAGACTAACAGAAAACGTTTGACTTCTGTCATTGCCAACAAAGGGTACATAACAAAGTAATTAGATACAATTTTGTTATTGACCAAATACTTATTTTCCACTATAATTTGCAAATAAATTCTTTATAAATCCTAAAATCCTAAAATTTTCTACATTTTGTATTTCATAGTTGAGGTATACCTATGATGAAAACTACAGGCCTCTCTGATCTTTTTAAGTGAGATAATGTCCACAGTAGGTGGCTGACTAAATACTTTTTTACCCCACTGTAGACACACTGTATCGTTGTACACAATGTAAGCACTATACACACTTTCGTAGATTTTCTCTTTGAGTACTGTATTGGCGAAAAAACAGGATCTTGGTGAGTACCTGTACCAAAAACACAGTGAGTACTTGTACCAAAGGGATTTGATTTAAAACTGCGACCCTAGCAACAAAATTACTAGTCAGTAACTGTCCTGTCTGCTGCTCCTATCTTGAAGAAAAGGCAGCTTAATGGACATCTGTTAGCATTTGTTGCAGTTACACTTCCTGACCACTAGGCAATAACAGCCATGTTGAGTTACAGTATTAAGTGCCCTACTATTGCACAATACTTAGAAATGTAAGTATTTATATACAGTGCTGACAGAAAGTTTTCAGGCCCTTTTAAGTTTTCCACAGTGTATGTTTCACATTCATCTAAAAATGGACACAAATCCTTCCCCTTGTTGAATTGTAAACCTTCGTTACAACCTGAGATCCTGAACGCTCTGGAGAAGATTTTCACTCAGGATAGCTCGTTATTTTATCTGCATCAATTTTCCATCTACACTGACTAGTCTCCCAGTCCCAGAAAAACATCCCAGAGCATGACTTTAGGGATGGTTTTAATAAGGTGATGTGCAGTGCCTGATATTCTGATTCCAATAGTTCAATCTTTGTGTCATGAGGCCAGTGGACTTTTGATTCATGGCTGTCCTTCAGTAAGTCTCTCCTATCTCCACAAGGGAACTTAGGATCTCGTTTATAGGCTCATTTAAGACTGTTGGTTGTTTCAAATCTTTTCCATTTGAGAATGATGGAGGCTATCATGCTCTTAGGTGCTCTTGGTTCTTCAGAAAGGTATGTCCAATTATGACTTTAGTTAAGCTGTAGAAGCATCTCAAGGATGGTAGGATGAAAGGAGTAGGATGCACCAAAGCCCAATTGCAAGTGGCATAACAGAGTCAAAATACTTATGTAAATGGGATATTTCAGTCTTTATCAGCTCAATTTGAGGACTGTGCAAGGACTGCAAGATGGGTTACAGCCCATAACACTTGTTTTTAATGATAGTGAGTATATAAGTAACAAGCAGAGAAAAAAAACAGTTTTGAAATACTGCAAACTAAAACCTATGGATATCAAGAAATGTGTACAGTATAGAATGTGGAGATTTAAATGTTCACATTTAGTTTTCCAACTTTTCTCTCATCTCGATGTTGTGTCCAGCAAGAGACAAATAGCCTTTCACAGGTGAAGTGAAGAGGAGCCTTTTTATCCTCCAGAAAGTTCTCAGATAATGAGGCCTACTTGTAAGCTTGTGTTGTTTGTTGTGACACATAGAATGACTAAGCAATGTAAAGTGGAATGCTCCATAAAAGCCTACAACAATCAGCTTGACACTACATGCAGTACAATAGAGCTACTTTGGTTGTTTCATGCCTTGTTGTCATTAATCTTGAATTAAGTTAACTTTGCCACAAAAACGAATGAACCCTCATATGAATGGCTCATTAGTGATTAAAGTTGTGTCTGTGTGTGTTTGTTTTAAACAAAGTCTAAGAAAAAAAATGTTTAAAAAGTCTTTTAAACAAATCACAAGTGGGATCCAGCCAAACTTTTATTTTAATAGTTTGGCTGGTTCAAACTTTCTAATTAATAGTGCCCGGTGCCTAATGCAATACACTCACATACTGTAGGTAAATCACTGATCAAGCGTACTTTTTGTAATATAAATGTGCTTTGAATTGAAAATATCTACCCCAACGTTTTTAGAATATTATCATCCTACACAGTTGATGTGGCAGAATTCTTATTTAAGAAAGTAACTAAGACCTCATTTGTTGGACATAAGCCACTTTCATCCATGATATGAACAGAATATTCTTTTTTTTAATTAACACTTCACTACTCAGGGACAGCCATGTCTCATGTCAGTTGGCTTCTCATCCACACCCACACATATCTTTGCACAGATGTGCTACAGCTGCAAGGACTGCAAAGGTTAAAATCTGCTCTTTTTGTCTTCCCTCCTGATGAGGTAATGAGCTACAGCTGACCTTCAAAACAATATGTCTCTAGGCTATTGATGTCAGTTCATCCTTTCAGGTATAGCAGTTATTGTTGTTGCCCAAGACTTAAAATGTGACACATGAATTGTTTAAGGGCAAAACCTTGTTCAGATTGGTGATAGATAGGACCTGCTTACAGACAGATAGGAACTGTCAAATTACTGGCATCCAACTGATATTTCAATGCAGTATGAGATTCACTAGCATTCGTACTTATAACATTATTCATTATGGATTTTATAGCTTCAGTAATTTAAACACTGAATACAGTAACCTACAGGAAAACTGAGAATGGATGTTAAACGTGGGGTAAAGATAGACAGCATGGAATCTTTAATGAATTCATTAGGAATACAAAATCCTTATGTGTGTTTAAATTTAGTGAAGGTATTGCATTAAAGTGTTTTTTTCCTAAACAAAAATACATTAACAGATAAATCAGTGCTGTTGTTTTTATCTTTGTTTTTTGTTTTTCACAGAAATCTCTGAAAAACCTACTGTATGGGTCGTTTGACTTGTACCATGCTGTAAAAGCTGAGCCCGATGCTGCAGCACTTATTATAGACAGCTCTCTTGCTCTCCCTGACATCCAGACTTCAGTATTTTTCAGCCTGTCACAAATATTTTCATTAAAGGAAAGTACATAGAATCCCTTGAAATCTCCTTGTAGCTGTCATAAATTTTTTATTAAGTGTGGCTCGTATGGTAATCCATGGCCACTTGAAATGTGACACTTTTAGGTTTCTCTCTATTGCTCTGTATTTAATAAATGCTTTATTTAGATTTTGTAAAGAAATGACACATACAGAATAAGATCTGATTTCAAGATCCCTGAAACAACGGCTCAGTTGTTTAGTACAGGACTGTAGAGACCAGCCCAAACCGAAAAGCTTCATTTTGTAAAGTATTTTATTAGGCAATTAATTTCTTTCATTTGTTTGGTTAACAATGATGATGATAATGATGATGATGATGATTTTGTTATTATTGCATTTTTAATGCTTTTGCTACCCAGTATTATTCAGCTGCTGTCCTATAGACATTGAAACTGCACAACAAAAGGCCTGATTTTTTTCCACTAACAAATGCTCATCCACTGTAACATTGTTAGCCACTCTGAATAATGTAGCTAGCAAGTCAGTTGACTTGAACAGAAGCATCAATTTTCAGTTAGTAGTCGGTTAACTACCAAACTCTTAGACCAAGCAAACAAAGCTCCAGATTTAGAAGAGCTGCTTTTGCTATCTTTATGCCAGGACAAAATGCTCAGTCAGACATAAGAGGAATATAAGGGGGCACCCAGTCAGACAATACATTAATTTCAGTGTAATACATAACAGTCAGCAAAAAGTCCTACAAAGCTCACCTGAAACTGGCTGAAAGTATTTTTATCTGCGACTGCATGTTATTAGTAGTAAACCCTAGCTATTTTCATGGACTTACATACGCATGCACACACAGTCACTCATGCACCCACAAAGGTATTGTCAGTTCTCTCTCTGCTCCAGTGAGCTTCTGGTTCTCCATTTTCCTTCCACGTGCCAAAAACATGCTGGTAGATGACTTGGCTACTCTCCCCTCTGACATGAGTTTTACAGATGTCTTTGTACATTCCCACCTTGTGCCCAATGTTACTGGGATAGATTCTGGTATACCATGAATACCATGACACTATGACAGATGAGTGTAGGAATTAAAGAATGAATCAATCATTGTTTTATATTCGTAGACGATGCCATGATATCTTTATATAGAATTCTAATGCAAAAGGGACCAAAAGTCTATAACTGATTGGTAAAGATGTAAATCTAAAACCACTGTTGTCTTTTGGGTTTTTATTTTTTTTCCTCTTGATAATGTGGAGTTCAGGATTGTTTCTCTTCTTGAGCATTTTGGTATAATGGAACTAGGATCTTGTTTTTAGATGGTAAGAAATGTGCATAGTAAAACAGAAATGAAAATTTAGAAAATGTACTAGACCAAGAAATAAAGATCACAGCATTGTTCTGAATTGAATTGTACTCCACAAATGCTTTTACAGTTGCCAAGTTCTAAAAAACAGCTGCCCAATTACCATGATTGAGCAGAGCAGATGTGAAACTCCACACTTGGTGTGCAATAAATCATCACTTTATCATGCACTATGCCTGTTCAGTTGATGGATCGCTACTTGGTTAATGTGAACATCTGGGAGTGGAACATGGTACGCTATAAAACTTTAGTTTCATGAATGATTCTGAGCAGAGAAGTGTGGTTATAAATAACCCTAGCACAGCCATACTATGATATTGGATAGAAAAGGACAGAAAAGGACTACCAGCTGTGGGAAGACTACAAAACACACAGGCCTTGGTAAAACACTGATATTGTACTAATTAAATTATTTAAATAATTCCCAAATTCCTTAACTTCTTGCTAGAGCATGCTGAATTCCCGAATTAAAATTCTTCACAAGCCATCAAAAACTTTTATGCTTTACCTGCCAGAAACCTATGAACCAGAAACAACAAACCTAAGAAACCAGAAACAATTTCAATTGTCAGGACTTCTCAGAAACTGCTACTATTTCTCTCCAAACCCCTACAATTTGTCTAGACTTGCTACTTACCCTAACCCTAACATTTTTTTTGTCACTGACAAAAAAAACTTAACCAATTTTCATTTATATGAGGCTTTCATTCATGTCCTGGCAGTTTACCCTACCCCAATGACCTGCAAACGTCTGCTTTGGATACTTTCTTATTTATAATTTCCAACGTGGCAAAATTTCATGTGATCGATCTCATAATACACTGAAATAAAAAGTTATACTACCCTGCATAGTGCACTGTGACACAGTACTACAAAAAGCAAATTCCTGCAGGACCGTAGCAGTTCTTAGCAGATCCGTGGCAGATTCTTTACTAATTGTGAGTTGAAATTATGACAGTTCTTGAAGGTTGGAAGTTAAATAGAAGCAAACTGTAGAATTGTTTTTCTGCTAAGGTTAATTGGCTAGCTAATTCAGTCAAATTCTGTTAGGGTCTCAATAGCATGTTAATTCATACCCGTTTCTAGCTAGGCACTTAGTTATCCTTAAAAACATTGATTTGATGAATGTAATCCTTGGCTTTAATTGAGGGCTATAGCAGCTCTTAGATATATTGAACATAACAGGCAATTGCTACTGAAAATCAAAGTGATATTTTTATTTAATTTTAACATTTATAATGTAAGTCTGCAGGCTGATGGTTTACTGCTATACATTTTCACAGCTTGGATGTTCGATTATGGAACGCCAATATCTCTATGAGTTTTGGCTTACAAATTTGGCAGTTCATTATCACACTGATTATTTTAAAACTGAAGATATTTGATAAAGTGTGCCAGGTATGCCAACTGAAGCATTTGTTGACTGAAGCGTATACTCAAAAAATTAGCTATAAAATAAATGTGACAGGTTTTGTCTCAACTACTGTTACTACTGTTTGTGTGTGTGTGTGTGTGTGTGTGTGTGTGTGTGTGTGTGTGTGTGTGTGTGTGTGTGTGTGTTACTGCTGCTAAACGAGGAGGAAGAAAGGATGCATACACACATATATACACACCAATCATCCAATCATACCTGTCCACCTGCCCAATTTTGAGTAGGTCCCCTTTTGCCCCATTACAGTGATGCACTGATGCACTTCTGACACCTTTCTGTTACAACCAGCATGAACCTTTCTGTAGTTTGATTTACACTAGCGCTTCTATAAGATCGGACTACATGAGCCAGCCTTCGCACCCCATGTGTATCAGTGAGACTTTTGGTGGGTCTGGACTACTGCAGCCTGGGAACGTACCACAAGAGCTGCTGTTTTTTGAGCTCATCACAAATAGGCCCTTGTCAAAGTCACTTAAATCCTTATTCTTGCACATTTTTGTCTGCTTCCAACAACTTCCATTTACTTCCAGCCAGCATTGTAATAAGATACTATATTGAAAATGTATCCACATTGTAATGACTAGACACCTAGGTCAAAGCAACTCTGCAAATCTGCAACTTTTCAGAGATGTTCCCAGTCTGCAGTGGTCGGGACGTTCCAAAAGTGAAATGGCTCTCCATTGTTCAATGGTTTTAGTGCGTCCTGGGCCGAATTTTTATACAGTATGGTGTTGTCAGTCCTTTAATCTTCACGTTCCACATTCTGGTCTCCATGTCCTGCATAAATTTACTGATTCTCCATCTCTCAATATCTCTAAACAGTCCATTCTGTTGAAGTTGAATGGGTGCATAGATGTAAATTGCAGGACAGAGTCTTCTCCAGGACCAGGGTTGCGAACTCCTGCTTAAGCGAATCAGTCTGCTGGACACACGCTTTAATAAGTATGCCAGAACACTTGATCCCCTCCAGAGCGCATGTGGACACCGCTGGGTTCTTTGGGATCTGTAGGGATAAGAAGCAGACATGTGCGGATTACTGATGATGCGCGTACAGGTTGCTGGATGCGCGAAGCACGCGCGCGGCGCCGCACTCACGTCACCCTCCGTCGTCATCCGCCGCTCCTCTCAGCGCGAGCGCACCTCAGAGCCTGGCACAGAGAGCGCGTGCTCGATTCCGCGGCGTGCGATGGCTCTGAGCTCACACCCGCGCGCCAGCCTGATGTGTGAACACGGGCACACACCGAGCCGAGATCAGAGAGAGGAGCAGCAGGAGTAGGGATGAACACACGCCTGCACTCTTCCGCCCGCCTCAGCACTGTGGACCGGTAAATGCTCTCAGGCCAACCGTTAACCACCATGCTCTATTTTCAGCTGGTGATCATGGCGGGGACGGTCATGCTGGCCTACTACTTCGAGTACACGGACACGTTCAACGTGCACGTGCAGGGCTTTTTTTGCTACGACAACGCGTACACGAAGCCGTACCTGGGACCGGAGGAGGCGAGCGCCATCCCGCCCGCGCTGCTGTACGCCGTGGTGGCCGGTGTGCCCACACTCGTGGTGAGTTCAGCATACTTTTATACCAGGTCAATGTAACTCATTCATTTTAAAATTATTATTATTATTATTATTATTATTATTATTAAGGCAAATGTTTTTACCTGCAGTATGAGTGCATCTTCTTCACCATGGCAACGCGCACCAGCTTTGGGGAGATTCATGCTTGTGATAATGTTATCCATATGCGAACTGATTTCATGTCTTTTCTTGTTGATACACTGTAATATAATAGTTTGTATGTTGCCATTGAAAACTGCATTTTCTTCCACACAAATCGTGGTATTAGTCTTAACTTTTACTGCGCTCCTGTTTAAGTGCACCATGAATGAAGCCGCGTCCAAAATAGCATACTGTAGGCTGCTGCACAGTGTCTAGTAGACAGAATTACTCATTCACTCATCGCCCATACTGCTTTATCCTCTATACAGGGTCGCAGGGGGGCGGGAGCCGATCCCAGGAGATTTAGGGCACGAGGCGGGGTACACCCCGGACATCCATCGCAGGACACACATACTATACACACACTCATTCACACACCATGGGCAGTTTGCGAACAGCAATTAGCCTCATCTTAATGTCTTTGGACTGTGGGAGGAAACCTGGAGTACACAGAGGAAACCCAACTCCATGCTTTGAAGTTTTCAGTGAATACTGTATATCCTTACACTGGTTCACTAGGAGGTGGCACGGTGGCTTAGTGGTTAGCACTGTCGCCTTGCACCTCCAGGGTCCGTGTTTGAATCCTTGGCCAGGTTCAATACTTGTCTTTGTGTGCATCTTTGCATGTTCTCCCCGTGCTTGGTGGGTTTCCTCCGAGTACCTCCAAAGTCATGCAGATTACGCTAATTGGTATTCCCAAATTGCCTGAAGTGTGTGAAAATGTGTGTGTGCCCTGCGATGGACCAGCACTTTGTCAAGGGTGTACCCTCCCTTGCGCACAAAGTCTCCTGGGAATGGGCTCCAGGCCTGTGCGGACCTGTGTAAAGGATAAAGCGGTGTAGACAATGAGTGAGTGAGTGAGTGAGTGGTTCACAGTGTTTACCAACTAGAACTACCAGTACTGCCTCAGTTACAGACATTATGTGGGTGTGTTGATTTTACAATATTAAATTGTTGATTTCACTGGTTACACTAATACTACAGTATAATAAAGAAGTATGTTGTGTGATATTGTTAATCAGCATGAATTGGTACTCACCAGCCACCTGGATGTTCATGCAGATATCCTGCCAGCCAATCATGTGACAGAATTGCAACAAATTAAATCATACAGGAAAAGAGCATCAGCTAAGGATTACACCCGTTTTCAGAATTTTGATCAAATGTTATCTAGGTGACTTTGACTGTGGCATGGTTGTTGGTGCCAGATAGGGATATTTGATTTTAAAACTGCCGATCTCTTGGGATTTTCACACAAAACTTTTTACAGTTTATACAGAATAATATGGAAGAAAAGCATGCAATTAGCAGTAGTTCTGTGGGTGGAATCACCTTGTTAGTGTGATGGGTCAGAGACTGGAATGATTTTAGCTGACAGTAACTTTCCAGTGAGGCTCCAGTAACTTAAATAACCAGAATGTCAAACTTTCAGGCGAATGGGCTATAACACCAAAAGACCACAGTTGTACCTCTTTCAGACCAGCTACTATGAATAGTAATCTGAGGTTACAGCTTTACTGATTTTGTACAGTTGAAAAATGAAAAAATGCAAGAGAATATTTTTCCAATCTTAAACTATTCAGTTTCGCTGGCCTCTATAGCCTCAGGATCCTGTTCTTGGATGACTCGAGCTGTTGTAGCTGATCAGCCTAAGGGTTCAGCATGCTGTGCATTTTAAGATGCTTTTCTGCTTACCACAGCTGTAATGAATGGTTGTTGGAATTACTGTAGACTTTCTGTCAGCTTTATACAGTCTGGCCATTTTCCTCTGACCTCTTTCATCAACAAGGCATTTCCACTCACATTTTTTCTGTAACTTTATTCTATTTACATTTAGGCATTTGGCAGACGCTCTTATCCAAAGCGACTTAATTTTTTTTTTCAAATCTCATTACACATCTGAGGAGTTAAGGGCCTTGCTCAAGGGCCCAACAGTGGCAACTTGGTGCTTGAACCTGGGATCTTTCAAACCATAGTCCAATGCTTAACCACTGAGCTACCCCATTCTATCCGGGTCATAGTGTTTAACTTACATTATGTGTAAAAATCCCAGAAAAATCAGTAGTTTCTGAAATATTCACACCTTAAACATAAGAATAGGGAAAAATGTGATATCAGTGATTATGACATGCCAGATGAAATCACATTTTCCTCTATTCTTATGTTTTAAGTAAGTCTACAGTATATGACCGGCTGTCATTTTTTTATTAGTCGTGTTTGGATATTGCTGGGATTTAAGACATCACTCTACTGATACATTCATGTATTTATGTGTTTATTTTTGCATTTACTTTTTTATCTATATGTCTGTCTGACTGTGTCTATTTTTATTTTAGTATTACATATCGCAATACATCCAGAATGCAATAGGTCCAGAACGTTTTGCAACATGCATATTTTATAAAATGAAAAATACTGCCTTTGTTGGAATACATTTTTCACCAGGAGTACATGCTCCAGGGGAAAGACTTTTAGTGAAACTTTTGTTAAACTATCATTAGTTTAACCAGGAACATTTTTGGAACAAAACCTTTGGGTCAAAAAAGTCACTGATTTTCAACATTTAAGAAACTACTCACATCAGAAAATGTATAAAAAGAAGTAACATTTGTCATAATGACACAACATTTATATCAGGACACAAGATTTTCAGTGTTACCTGCCGTAAAGTGATTGTATCAAGTGGGCAGAGCCTAAGCCTTGCTATATGAAATCTATATACGCCTGAGTGGATTTATAACATAAAATGCATTACTTCAGTGTTTTTTTATGTAATAATATTGTACTTTTTTTGACATTTTTTTAGTTGTCAATTGAAGTTGACATCAGTTTATCCAAAAATAGGAAAATGAGCAATGTGCCCAAGGTTGTAATTTTTATCTGTATTGTCTTGCAGTAGGCAGTCTGTTCTTTGTCTGCCCTTAAGGGTTGAATTAGAAACACTGTGAAATACTTCTACCTTTGTGTGCTTGTGTGGGTTTTACTGATCTGATATGTGCATTGAACAGTGGCTTTGTGAAAAGCAGCTCTGCGGAAGAGTTTTTTTTTTTTACTGAAGCTCTTGCATGGATTTTGTTTTCCCTGAAGAATGTAATGATATGGTGTGATATATTAGGCAGCGAGAAATAGTCAGCTTGATGTTGATGTGTTGAAAGAAGGAAAATTAGGCAAGAATTAAGATCTAAGAGATTTTTGACAGCAGCCAAATTGTGATGGCTAGACCACTGGGTCTCCAAAAATGATCCAGGTCTTATAGGGTCTTATCCCGGTAGGAAATGTGGTTAGTAATTACCAAAATTGGTCCAAGGATAGACAGTCATGGAACTGGGTACAGGATCATGGTTGTAATGTCGTACCCTTCTTGTACTGGCTAATTCTAGCATGATGATGCACAATGTAACATAGTTAGAGTCATTGCAAACTGGTTCAGTGTTCTTAAGTGTTTTTCGGTGCCCCTGGAAAAATCTACAGGAATTGTGTGATGCAATCATGTCATACAGTACAAGAAAGGTATGACATGATTGCATCTTGTGGAATCCATGAAACAAAGCTCTGAGGCTGTACTGAGAGCAAGTGAAGACCCTACCCAGTATTAGTACAGTGTTAGTACAGTGTTCTTAATAAATAAACATAAAATAAATAGTGTTAAGTAATTAATGTAAATTCACTCCATATCCCACAACTATTTATTTTGTAGTGTACAAAATAATTATTTAGAAATTAAAGATACAGAAAGCTTCACCTTATGAATGATGGCACATTTTATTATTATTATTATTTTTTATCTGTTTAATTAACACATTCATCATAAAAATCACTGTACAAGTGAATAATTTACTACAGAGTGTAGTACTACAGTATTTGTAGCACTCCTCTACACACTCATAGGTATGGTCTGAATTTGCCATCTTTATTAGTTTAGCTTTTCTTCTCCTGACTTGGCACAACAGTATTACTGCGTTATGATCTTTGAAACCCAGTAATTCATATTCAGACCAACATTTGTATATTAGTAAACCATCTTCACTAAACATATCCTGTATGAATTTTTTACCTTCCTGCCTCAGCAA
Organism: Clarias gariepinus; assembly: GCF_024256425.1. Classification (NCBI taxonomy): domain Eukaryota; kingdom Metazoa; phylum Chordata; class Actinopteri; order Siluriformes; family Clariidae; genus Clarias; species Clarias gariepinus. The sequence goes on along the minus strand of NC_071103.1, from coordinate 20,092,431 downwards.
ACAGTATTTTATTTTGTAATGATAATTAGTGCCTGAGAATTTTTCAAATAGTAAACTGATGGGTCATAAACATTGCATGGATCTCTGTAGTTCAAATCAAGGCTTGATTTGTTGATTTGAACCGTCATAACCTGATAGAGGTTTGCTGAGATTGTTTAGCCTGTTTATCTGTGTGCACCACTAATGTGCTAATGGGCTATGTTTAGAAAGTCTTAGTATTTTTAGGAAAGCTTAAAACTGCGTTGAATAATGACAGTCTTACCCTGTAGGTACAGTATTGATGAAACGATCAAGTTTCAATGAACAGTTTATAACCTGTGCATTTTAATCGACTGATTATGGAATACAGCATTTGATTGAAATTGTTTAAAATGTTGCATGGTTTTGTCTGTGTCCCTGGTAAACTGCTGTGTAGCGGAAACATGCAGAAAGCCTGAGAAATGTACCGTACATGCGTATAATGCCGATCAATGAACATGGCGATGTTATACAATTTTTGTGCAAAAAAAACCCCCAAAAACAACAATCGCTCTCGGATGTGGGCGTAGTTTGGTTTTAGGAAAAATTATACAAGTAAAACTGTTAACAAAGGAAACGTGAAGCGGGTGCTGTGCAAAATCTGTCACAAGGAGTAGCTCTGCATACAATGATAAATACTAGTTTGCCTGCAATGACAGCGTATTTCTGCTTTGACATCTGTGTTGTGTTTTAACGTTAATATATTCAGTAATAGAGGCATAAGCCTGTAATCCTAGTATGTATGTGTAACGTATTCTGGGAGTAGTAATAGTGAATGGTGGTGGGATTGATTTACAGAAAACACAAGTGCAAGAAGCATTGTACTGTGTGGTTAAACCAATCATTAATCAGTCATCGATTGGTTTGCTTAAACTGATAATCGATTATCGGTTTATGCCTGTAGGTGATCTCCTTAAACTGCCACCACAGGACAGATGGAGAACCTGAACATAGCTATTAATTTGGTGAGTGCATTTTGAGTTTTCAAGAAACTAGGCCAAGCTGACTCCTGACACATTAAAAAAATTCACTTTATCTTCGAGACACAATGGATCTGAACTAGTTCTGTTATTTTTTGTTTTGTTTTTTCCGAATTGGACGACTACTCTCCTGTGAAATGTACAATTTTGCAGAGATCCTTCCATGTGTGGGTTTTGTAGGATTTCTTTCTGTCAGGGTCTACAAATCAGATAGTCTGTTCACCTGCAATCCATTGTTAGCTTTATTATAGCAAATTTGTTGTTTTGAGTTTGTTATACTGTGTGCTGTTCTGTCTTTGTTGTTTCCCAATTTTACATGTGGTGTCACATGAGTTGCTGCCTATGCATGCATACATAAAGTTGAGCTGAAAATAAACAGATTCACAGCCTGAAGGGTGGGAGGCATATTATACAGTATAAATATTAATGGCAGTCCTGTTTCTTCTCCATACTCCAGGAGGATTTATGGAAATCATAATTTCTTAGCTTTAAATTTGCGGAAAAAACATTGAACTCTATAACTACAGTAGATTGTTTGACAGTTGGGTAAAACCCAATTTAATTAGACTTTAAATGTAATTCACAATAATTATTCTGAAATCTGGTTATGCTTAAATTCATTACTATTCCATTATACTTGGCTTAATTTATTTATGGCCTCATGCAAATAACCATTTTTTTTTGCAACATCACACTCAGGATTAGTATTTCAATGGTTTGAGGGCAACTGAAATGTTATCTCATTCTTCTCTTAAAAATAATCAGAATTAAAAACTCTTCTCAGCAGGATGAAGATGTGCAGGTGTTGGCGTAGGTGTGATATTATTCCCTTCTAAAGATTTAAGATATTTTTTGTTTATATACTGTAGATCAAAGTGAAAAGAGCACCTAGGTCAGCCTGTTTGATAAGCTCAGTAAGTAACATATAGCAACATGTTTCTTAGCAATACTCAGTGAACTCAGTGCTTGTTAGAAATACTGTAGTAGCCCCATGTGTGAATTCCCTTCATTAGTTTTCGAGAATGCAGTGTCTATTTGCACCTGAGATCAGCCGCACTGACAGATGTTCACACGTTCACATGCTCGCCCAGCTCTCAGGTCCTAATTTCCTTTCCTGTGTGCTCTGCAGTGCCTTTTCTATGTGCAGATTCATGGTATGAATAACTGGCATAAGTGGGCCAGGAGAGCACACTGGAAGAAACAAACTGTGAGTAATCACTGTGTTCTAAGCATAATTGGCAGTGTAATAAACATGAATAATGCAAAGAACATGTAAAGAACATTTCAAAATCTTGAGCCACCACTTATTTCTTCATACTGTAGTTTGCTTCCAAAGTGCCAGACTTTCTTGCATTTTTTTATGTAGTTTTCAGAAATAGTCCTCCATGCTCCCTCCATGACCTTTCGGGTCTCATTTTCAGTCCAGTCCCTGTACCTGATCAGTTTCAGAGGAATGCTTTTGTTTGTTAATCTACACAATGACCTAAATCAATCAAGCATTAAAACCATCTAAGATAAGGCATTAACCAGTGAGAATCAGGTGCAGATGTTAGCAGATGATCAGACTGGTGATTAGTATACTGGTGATGCTGAATGCTGAGTTAAAACAGACGAAAGGGGAAATAAGGTCGCTACTGAGGCTGTTACATACATAAACCAGCTATTTTTAAATTGTATTTTAGGCACTTTGCAGCTCGTCACAGAAAAACATTTGTTCCCATATCTTTAATTTAATCTACATCATTTAATTGATTATGAATCAAGATTTTTGTACAATAGTGTTATTTTACTATTGGGGGTTATTTTATTTTACTATTGGGGTGCAGGGGTAGTTCCCTCAACTGCTCAGATGTGTAATGAGATAAAAATGTAAGTCATAAAAATGTAAGTCCCTCTTATAAGAGCGTCAGTAATAATCGAGGCACCTACACAACTCTGCTGCAGCTTATTCAAATGCAGCTATGAATATAAGTGCATTAAAGAGCTGTGCCCCAACTCTTTGACAAATTCTAACAATAGTTACCGGGTGTGATCCCTATATTACATGACCATGCAATGTCACCTCTAGCCCAACAATTTAAAATGCCAAAACTTGGTGACCATTGCACTGTGTATATACCCTTTTTTTTTTTTACAACTGTGGCAGGACACACACTTTGGTTAAATTGGAAACACCAATTAACCTTATATGCATGTCTTTGGACTGTGGGAGGAGACCAGAGTACACAGGGGAAACCCACCAAGCATGTGGAGAACATGCAAACAGACACCGAGACGGGACTCAAACCCAGACCCTGGAGGTGCAAGGCGACAGTGCTAACCACTAAGCCACTGTGCTGCCGAAAAAATAATATTGACTGAAATATACTTATATCCAGAAACTTATTTAGAAAATATATTGTGTTTGTTAATTAAGCCTAAACATATGTGGTTAGGTGATTATGTAATCATTGTGACAGGCTATCACATGGACAATAAGGTTATCAACAATTAACAAAAGAGTGGAATCTGTAAAACATTCTGTAGTCACCTTTTATGAGGACATGGGTGTTTTTCAGAACCCAGATGTGAGCTGCCATGTCTTGGTACAAAAGCTGTCAATAAGTGCCGTCATCAGACAAGGTGATTGAGTCTTTTAGATCTGAGGCGTGAGCGTTTGGACTTAGAGCTCATGCTGGTTTGCTTTTTGTGTGTTAGATCATTTGGTGTCACTTTTACTGATGCTGGCTTTAAAGAATGAGTATGCCTACTCATGCTTTTTAATCACTTCTTCAATGGTGTAGACTAATTAAACTGCTTGTCTCCCTTAGCAAGCTTTAGTAAGCCCAGTGTTATGTGAAGTATGCTGTAGCTTGTGTTTCAGTATTGCATTTCATTAATCCTGCAGTCTTCACCTTCATTTACATTTTCTGTGGGTGTTTTACTACCAGTCAGTTAGACAAATTAGAGATGGATATACAGCTGTGGCCAAAAGTTTTGAGAATGACACACATATTAATTTTCACAAAGTCTGCTACTTTAGTGTTTTTAGATCTTTTTGGTGTTACTATGATATACTGAAGAATAATGACAAGCCCTTCATAAATGAGAAAGGCTTCAATTGACATTTACATTAAGTTTATGCAAACAGTTAATATTTGCAATATTGCGCTTTCTTTTTCAAGCCCTCTGCAATTCACCATGACATGCTGTCAATCAACTTCTGGGCCACATCCTGACTGATGGCAGCTCATTCTTGCATAATTAATGATTGGAGTTTGTCCAAATTTGTGGGGTTCTGATTGTCCATCCTCTTCTCAAGGATCCTGAAAAAAAAAACTAAATAATTAAATAATAACTAAAATTTCGATGTTTTGTTCCCTGAGCCACTTAGTTATCACTCTTACCTTATGGCAAGGTACTCCATCATTTCTGGAAAATGCGTTTTTCGTCAACTATTCTTGGATGGTTGGAAAAAGTTTCTCTTGGTGAATTTTTTGGTACCATCCTTTATTCATGGTAAAAGTCTGAGTGAGCCCATTCCCTTGGCTGAAAAGATGAATTGTCTCAGGATGTTTTACTGTTGGCATGACACAGTACTGATGGTAGCACTCACCTTCATACATTTCAAGAAGGGAAGCAAAGAATCCACTCCTCTTCAGGCAAAAAATCCAGGACGGACTGATGTTCTGCAAAAGGTCCAAGGATTGGGCTGCTGAGGACTGGCGTAAAGTCATTTTCTCTGAGAATTCTCTTTTCCAATTGTTTGGGGCATCCATAAAAAGCTTGCAGGGAGAAGAAAATTAAAATTTTGTTTCATTCTCAAAACTTTTTGGCTAATGGGTCACGGCTAATGGTCCATGTACATTGGTCCAGGCTACATACAGTAGCTCTAACAATGTGTTTTATCATCTTGTCATATGTCTTGGCTTTTTAAAGTAGTCTGTTTAGATTCTACGAGGGGGTATCAAGAAGTTTTGAGATTTGCACGCCACAGATCTGGTCACTTTTGCAGTACGTCCTCCCTCAGACGTCTTAATATCTCGCAGTAGAAGTCGATATTTTTGTATTTGACATTTGCAGCATTGCGCTTTAAAAATTCGTCCCCATGGGCCAGACTGTCAATATCTGATGAATGATAAATTTTTAAAGCGCAATGCTGCAAATGTCAACCAAACGATGAGCAGGAACTTGGTTGAGCTACGGACCTGCCGTATGACACACACAATGGCAGCAATGTTGTGGATTGTTCTCATCATGCACAATTTGCCGAATTGTTTTGACATTTTTGGGGGTTGAGCTTGTTTAAATCTTTAACAAGCTCTTGAAGTGTTCATGCCACTCAAAACACCACAAAAGATTAATTGCAGAATCGCAGTAAACTTGCCAAATTATGTCAAACGTCTCTGTGGAAGATTGACTCAGTTTTATGCAAAATTTCATGTTTCACTCTTTGTTCTAGCTTGCTGTCCATGATGAAAGGTGATGAGGTAACGCACTGAAACAGAATAGCACAAGTTGCACAGCCAGGTCGGTGTCTTTTGGCACATTGACTTATGAAGGTCGGTGCTTCCTATGACTGCATGCAGCCTTGTGCTGCCATCTGTTAACTTTTTGGTACCACATTATAGTCCTGTTCCTCTGTCAAAATTTCTGCATTCATATTGTGGAATACCCCTTGTATAAGAAAGCCCATCAAAATAAAGCAAAGGATTTCCTCTCACAGCCGGAGGCACAGAGAGAGCTGATTGGCCGAGCTCTCTCAGGGGGGAGGGATGAGAGGTACTTGCGCTCTCACATTAATCACGGCTCTACAGCACACGGAAGGAGCGGCTAGCGCTTTCCTTCGAGTGTGTTACTCCGCCCCTAATGGTGCGTGAGCAAGCAGTTCGAAAAAGATGCAGTCGGCTGACGCCACACGGTTCGGAGAAAACACAGGATAGTCTTCGCGGGATAGAGTGGTAGTAGTAGCCTTAATGTGGGAGCCCCCTAGCGAGAAAAAAAAAAAAAAAATGTAATCCAATTAAAACTTTAAGACTAATAGATGCAAAAAGTCTGCCATTCTTTTTGATGGTATAGCTTGCTTTGCTCGGTCTACTGATTCGTCCTCCCTTGTTAGAAGTTCAGCTGAGACTCTTTAGTCCCACTAAGTATTTATATTTAGTATATGTGCTCATAGACGCCCTTTGATTTAGGACAGATTTAAAGCACATTAAGCACTTTTAATAGCTTTTAAAACTTTAAAACCTGTAAGAACTATAGCTCTTTGAGACAAATCAGACAGTAAACATTTTTGCTATGGAATTTAATTGAACATTGTAGTGCCCTAAAAGAAAATAGATTTTTTTTCCCTTTTAAATGTAGGCAACATTTTGTGCAGACATGTAAAAACAATTACTTTGTTGTCTACTAAAAAGTTTTCCTGATATTGCTGTTCAGGTTTATACTTATAATAGACATGTACACCCAGTAGGAGCCTGAGCAAGGCTTCAGTCATTCTCACTGGTGTTGAGGAAAATGAAGAAGAAGAACCCAATCATGGTTGTCACATCACACACAGAATAACACATTTCTGCTGAATGGAAGAAAAAAAATCTTGTTAACCTATACACCTGCTGTATATAGTAGGTGTTTAGTTCTGGATGCTGAAAGTATGTGTCACACAACACCTATTATTCTGTGCTCTTGTGTGTATTGGATAGCCTGTGTTGGGTATAATGTTTGAAGAATGGGGTTAGGGGTTCAGCTACAGTATATGATGAAAGAGGAATTATGCTGGTTGTATGCTCATCCATGTGGCCCGTCTGCTGTAACTAAACTCCTCATCCTGTGGTAAACAGCAGAAGAGATGAGAATGATGAGGAAAAGTGAGGTGCTTTTTGATCAATAAAATAGGATAGAAGTTTTTATGAGATGGCATGGATGCGCTCTGATGAGAATGATTGCGTGTTGGCTTGTACAGTAATTGAATGGCATCATTTGCACTGAAAAGGGTCAAACTAATCATAGAGTATAAATTGTAGCTTATAAAAACTTTGCTCACTTGTCAGCCTGCATGAACAGTTTTTTTTTTTCTGGAAATGTATGATCAGTAATTGTTTAAAGATCTTGCATTGTAGTTTTGGGTGCAGTATTTGATTTCAGGACACTGCTGTTTGTGTGAATATTTTCTTGCAGTCTGTTGGTTGCAGCAGCTGAACTCATCCTTGTCCATGTACAGTATATCTCTGTATTGCTTTTATGGCTTTGGAAGAGCAGTTCCTGACTTGCACCTGGGGTGTTTTGAAGCTTAAGATTTTATAAATTTCTCTGTCCATGCTGGAGAGTGCCAGAAATGCTACTGTGAGGTCTTGCATGTCAGGAGAACAGCATTGCCCAGCTGTAGCCTGTAAGAGTGTGATGTTAACAAGCAGTGGCATCCTTTTTACAGTCCTCTAATCTGTGTTCTAAATTGAACACTGAACATATCTTTATCACTAAAGTATCTAATATATTCAATCTAATATATGATCATAAAGTCACTGCTTCTAAATTATTACCATTTGATTACATTTAATAAATGTCACCTTTGAGATTTGATTTGAATTTGGTAGATGCCTTACAGTTTCAGCATCCCAGGTTCGATTCTGAGCTTGGATTGGTGCCTGTGCAGATTGTTACATGTTCTTACTGTGTTTGTCTAGGTTTTTTTTTTCTACTATGACCATAAGCAACATAAAGCCTTAAATGGTGATAAATGGCTTAATTGATTTTGCACATCCTGTTTTTGTTACCACTTCATGTACCTGTAATTGACACTGGCACCTTCAACGGTAGACTGTCTCATTTTGTAATACTTATTCGATTTAAGTGACAAAGACTTAGACTTGTGACTAAGACTTACAAAAGAAATCATGGGCAAAGCAAGCTAAAACATTTTATGTTGTATAAATGCTTTTTTGGGCAATGGCACAGCAACAAAGCGCAGTCATTTCCTTAATGGCAAATTGTATCATCTGTAAAATCCATAAGTGGATGTCTTTAGTGGCTTGACTTTGATGAAGCCATCTATGAAATCCCACTAACAAGGTCTGTTTAAATCTGTATTTTGTACTATTTTCCTGGTTTCCACTAGCAACTGCAAACACTTTTGGTCAATTATAGCATTTCACCCACTGGTGACCACTGCCAACCCTTATTTTTGTTGGACCACTGTATTTAACAGCGTACATCCCAGCAGTTTGTGCTTTGGGAACCCTCCAGATTTCTGACTGTGTGAGCAAAAAGGGCCTTGGACTCTCATCTTAGGAGTGGATGTATTTATGTCTTCTCAATTCCTTAGTCGTATAAATGGACTACATGAGCTGAGTTTATCTCTCTCAATATGGTGCGCTGTATTCAGCAGGTGGCTTGCAGATGGAGCTTGTTTAGGTGGCCGGCCATACTTCCTGTTGAATTATGATGCTGTTACACAGGAGCCAAGTCTGCTGACTTCAGACTGTGAAACATCAACTTCATTTTATAGCCATTAGCAATGAAGGTGTTGTTAATCTTCCGTTTTTATCCCCGTCCCTTGTTTTTTTGATGTCATGCTGTTTCAGATAACAGTGACAGAAGCTGTGCTGTTCCTGATGCAATATACATCAAAAGATCTGGATAGTCGAAAGAAGACCATTGCGACTGGGGACTGTTGTTACCTCAACCCGCTGGTGCGCAGGATTTGCCGCTTTTTGGGTATGTACTTAAACATACTTTTGGCACCATTGTTTTAATAAAGCAAACATATTTGGAAGCTGTGTCTCTAGCTGGGGTTTTAAACAGAGAAACAAAGAATATTACATGTAATTTTTTTATGCTTTCATATATTAAGAATAAAGAATAAAGTAGGAATTACCAGTCTGGCTGCTTAAAAATTATTTCTTACTGTAGAGTATGCCAAAGTCATGGTTCAGTACTTACCTCGGGTTTGAAGTCACAGTTCTGTAGATTTTCTAGTAAAAAAAATCCTTTAAATTTTTTTTGATTAGTATGAATTGAAGAATAAATGAACTTATATTAAACATTGTTAATACTGAACATAAGCTGCTGAACACAGATGGATTGCACATGAAGGTACCTGTCTTTTTTTAAAGCATAAGTCCATTTATTTATGTGATCAGTTCCGATATATCTAAAACGATACAAAAATTACATTACTCATACAAGCTTCCTAGCTTGATGCTAACAGAACACAAACATGAAAATTCAGTTTTCCACTTCTTCTGTCCATCTGAATTTGTAAAAGATTTGATTCAGAGCAATATTTTAGTCACAGTCTGTGCCAACATTTTGGATGCTGTACTTGACACTTGGTGTAGATCCATAAAACCTGGTTACAACCAGTGTTAGGGGACGTTACTTTTTAAAGTAACTAACTACATTATAAAATTACTGTCTTTAAAAAATTTACATTGCAGCGTTACTTTCTGATAAAAGTAACTAGGTAGAGTACTTTTCCATTGCAGAAAATGAAAACGCCTTTGTGATTCCTCATGTATGTTGTTTTAGTCAAGACCTTTATAATTATTCTATCATCATCATTTAGCGAAGTTTGGCCCATAATCTGTTAACTACTAATACCCCTATCTCATCTACGCAGTATCGTGCGGTGTCCGTAAGTACGGTTCATCATGATTCACTACGAGTTTTGGCGCTGTGATTAGGTTTCCATCTTTCCGTGCGTCAGTACTCGCATAGTCAAACCACATAGGTGAGATTTGGGTATAACAGTAGAAATAACGGGGGGGGCGGATTATCGGGGGCGGGGCTTGTAGGACGACTTTCTCACTCACACACACACACACACACACACACACACACACACTAAGGATTGGGAATGACTGCTGTCTGGCTCACGGATTACCAAAATTGTCTAACTAATTACATTTTTGAAAATGTAACTAAATAACTGAGTACTTAAATGGCAAACCTAATGTGTTACATTACTCGTTATATCAAAAAAGTAATCTGAGTATTCTAACGCGTTACACACAACACTGGTTACAACCATGGTTAAATATTCCCACTCATGCAAGTAGATCACAATGTAAAAAAAGTAAATGGGAGACTGACACAGTCTGGTTTTAAATCTCGACATACTGTAGCAGCGTCAGCATTTTAGTAGTTTTTAATATTTTATCGATCTTACTGTAGATGCAGGCAATTTAGCCCTACAGTATTGTATTGTTGGCCCTGACAGTATTATATTGTTGGCTTTAAAACATGCAAACAATTTGTAGGGATTCAAGGGATGTCACTCAATTGGTTTGAGTCATATGTGAGTAACAGGAGCTTTTTAATTAAGATCAACAAGCAAACATCTTTCTCTGTACGAATCATCTGTGGTGTCCCTCAGGGGTCCATATTGGGCCTACAAACTTTTCTTTTCACCTAGGACCACTGGCGTAAGTTTTTAAAAAAGGATGATCTGCTTTATCAATTATACACTGCTGTTTTGCAGATCTATATCCAGGTACATGAGATGGATCTATACAGATTTTGTCTGGAGCTGAGATTAAAGTATGGCTTCCAACTTTCTTCATCTAAATGAGAGCAAAACGAAAGTAATTCTGTTTGGCTGTCCTCTTCTTAATAATTTAATAGTATTAAACTTAGACAAGTAACCCTGTAAATATAATCTGTGCTAAAGAATTTGAGAAGAATACTTAAAAGTAAGGTCGCACTAAAAGCCTCCATTCAAATTTTCTTACATGTTTCAAGGACAAAATATAAAACTAGAGGTGACCAAGCACCTGTTGTGGTGGCTCTGAATGCTCAGTCTGCCTTTTAATATAAAGTCAGCCTTGGATTTGGAATCTTCAAAAGTTTATTAAAAAGTTAATAATTTTCTTAAACTTATAACCAAAAGAAATCTTGAGAACTTCTTCTTTTGCTTGTTGTCCGTCTTATACGTTTGCTACTCTATTACAGTTGTATTTTGTTGTATAGCACCAAGTCAAGTTTGATTTGATTTGATACATGCTGTTTGTTTATCTTATCAGGTGTTTTTTCCCTTTTGTAAGTGCACAGTGTTTATGAGGAATGCTCATTACTTATTTCTGAGGAAAGACGGAGTTAAGGAGTTAAGAAGGTTTTGTATTTGTAAGGTAATGTTTTAAATGACTAATGTATTATAAAAACCAATTAAGTAGATTTTTTAGTCTGGAGTAAGTTGGTAAGTTCCACATATTTGAGGACTGTACCAACTTACCAAGGTCCTTGGAGGACTCAAATACAGTATGAAGAACTTACCTGAAGAAACTACTGAGTAGTTAAATGGACAAGAAAGAAATGGACAAGAAAGAATTGTGTGATTACACAGGCACTTAAGACAGTTTTCTCAGTGCACCATTCAAAATATAAAAATAATCTGCATTTTCTCATAGGTTACCAGAGTTGAAGCATCAGAGATGTTTTTTTTTTCCAATAGCATCTCGACCTGTAAACACGAGCATTTGCCTGTAGCCAAAAATAAACCAGGCATGATACACGCAGTCTGAAGACTCTTTTTCCTTGCTGTAAAGATTCATTGAAATGATGTAGAATAAAAGCAAAAGAAAATTAAGTAAACATTAAATGAGACCAATTAACATATATGCTGCCACTATAGTGCTGCATTAATTGTCCTAGATTGAATCATCACATTAATCACAAAGCTTCATTTAACAATATGGATTCCAGTTTAGAAAATGCAGGCCTGTCTACCTGTATGATTTTTACGTACAAATGTAAACATTTTTTGTTCTTTGGTTTGTGTCTTTTTTTCTCACCATAGTTTGATTTAAAAAGTGAAACTCATATTTTAATTTCATTGCACATAAAGTGGAATATGCCAAGCATTTGTATCTTAAAATATTATAATATTTAGTTTTGCAGTAAATTGATATTTATGCAGTTTAAATACCATGTATATGTTAATCTAAACATGGGTTAGACTGCTGAGTTGTCAGTTGTCTAGAAGATGGTCAACAGCCTCCACAAGCACTGAAAGCCACAGAAGGGCACCACTAAAAGTGATGGCTGTTCGAAGAGTGCTGTATCAAAGAATATTCATAAAAAGCTGACTGGAAGGAAAAAGTGTGGCAGGAAATTGGTGCGCAAGCAACTGGGATGATGACAACAGATGATTGTAAGATGATTGTCAAGCAATGCCAATTCAACACCTTGGAAGATCTTCACAGGAAGTGGAGTGAAGCTGGAGTCATTGTATCAAGAGCCACCATGCACAGATGCTTCCAGGAAACTGGAAAACTACAACTGGTACAACTGTTGCATTCCTAGAATTAAGCCACTCCTGAACCAGAGACACATCTTATCTGGGCGAATGAGAAAAAGTACTGGAATGTTGCTCAATGGTCCAAATTCCTCTTTACAGATGAAAATAAATTTTGTTTTTTAATTGGAAATCAAGATTCCTGAGTCTGGAAGAAGATTGGAGAGACACAGAATCCAAATGGCTTGAAGTCTAGTGTGAAGTTTCCACAGTAGTATGATAGTTTAGGGTGCCATGTCATTGCCTTGTCTTGGTCCACTGTTTTTTTTTCTCAAGTCCAAAGTCAATGAAGTCATCTATCTGTAGGTTTTATAGCCTGTCATGCTTTCGTCTGTTAAAAAGCTTTACTTGTTTGCTGATCAGAATATTCCTGTGCATGATTGGCCAGCCAAATCATATGACTTCAACCCCATAGAGAATCTATGGGTTACTGTAAAGTGGAAGAAGAGAAACACCAGAACCACCAGCTGAAGGCTGCTATCAATGAACCTGGTCTTCAATAATGGCTCAGCAGTGCCACAGGCCGATGCAATGATTTGTGCTAAAGCAGCCCTGACCAAGTATTGAGTGCATATGAATCTATAATATACAGTATGTGTTTGACATTTTGAGTTAAATTACAAAAACGAGAAAACGTCTCCACAATCTTAAAATTTTTAAGATACACTGTATATCCGAGTTAGTGTAAGAAGAATAAGCTTTTTGAGACAATGTTAAAAATCACAACTCTGATTTATTTAGCATGCTATTTGTTTATATTTATTTTGTGCCCACAGCTATGCACACATAATCTAATGGATGATTATGTGTGCATAACTAGCAAGTAGCTTATGGACATAATCTAATGGAATACAAGACACCAAACTGAGGTCATGAAATCCTAATGTGTGGGATATATTATCATGCTAATAATGGACTAATTTGCATAGAGTTATTAAAGCAGTGATTATTATTTGTTAATGTGATGTGCCGTCCTGTAAAGAGAACATGTAGACATTAGACATACTGTAGCGTACATCGGCTATGCATAGAATTACTTTGTCCATAAAAATGTTTCTTGAATATATTACACATCTTTTTCTTAAACCTCTGTGCAAAAACTGAAACTAAAAACAATACGGTTAATTAGGCTCTTATGTATGTAAAATTGCTATCAATTACATCTATAGTTCCTGTAAGTGTTTTTTTACCTGAACCATTAATTTTAATGTAGTGATATGGTAATATATCAAAAAGTGGGTGGTACTTTTCCCTGCAGGTAGCAGGTAACATGTTTCTTGTTAGAACGGCACATAACTACGACGTGTATCTGACCTAGTGAAACTTCTTGTGCAGCTTTCACTAACGCATAAGGAATAATGCATCCAATGTTGGCATTACCTTATCACTTATAGTAAGTACATTTATTCTGAAATCTTTCAGTAAGATGACCAATGACTCACTCACCCTATTCATTCATTATTTCTCCTTAGAGAAGTTGTTTCCTTTTTTCATTCTTTGATAATAACACAGTAAGCATTGTTTAATATTTTATTTGTTCATTTATTTGGGATTAATAATGTACTTATACTTTAGTTCAGGTAGTAAAGCCATAGTAATTTGAGGCTGGGGCAATTTCATCCCTTTCTAGTTGATTTATTACCTACAGTCACACATCTTATTTGCATAATGACTCACATGCTGCTGTTTTCCAGGGGAAATTAAATTTAGAAAATGGTTCTAGGTCATGACACGATCATATCCAAGTCTACCGTTGCTTTCGCTATTTATCCTCCTCCATTTTTCTGTCAACTTTTACACTGAGAGGTTACTTGTACGTTTATATTTATAAGAGGAATGAGCATTTGACAAATGATTCAAAGAACATTTGAAAGCCAGTGCATTATTCAGAGGTGTATTATCAACTGGAAAACTTATAAAGCTCTACATATTATTAATCTTATAAACAGACAGTTCAAGATTTCTTTAGATTAAACAAATTTTTTTTTAAATAGAATACAGTCACCAAGCACTTTATTAGGTACACCTTCTCAATCATGTATTTATCCAAACAGCCAATTTTGTACAGTGGTTCCTGTGGAAACTTTTTTTAGGCATGGTGGCAAGAGGATGATAGACGTTTTTCACACATGCACTGTTTTTATTTATTTGTTATTATTTTTTTATTTCTTACACAATGCAAAGCTTTTGGTTTGTCATTTCCATGAGTGTACTGCAGAGTAGTGCTTATTTGGAGAGGACAAGGCCCTTGTTATTTTAGCAGAATATTGTCTATTGCATGACTATGGTTGAAAATATGCCAATTTGTGTATTCTATTGAGTTTCACAACAACATGGAAGGATTCACAACTGTAATAAAGCCCAATATGTATTGTTCTATGAGTGTACTACAGAGTGGTGCTGATTTGGAGAGGCCAAGCCCTCATTCAGTAATTATGTTTTCAGCAGTACTTACAATATTTTATGACCATAGACAATAGACTTACCTCGACAACCTGACAAGCCAACAAAATAAGGGGTGTGGAACCTTGAGGCATTATTTCAACTAGCTGAAGTGCCTGTCATTGACGGAAAGTTTGTTGAGATGATTCAAAGGTTAAAGCTAAAAATAAGCTAATAAGGTTCCATGTAATAAATGATATTATTTTAGGTTGAAGTCCATGTACTGTACATGTCTGCCTGTCTTTCTGTACAGCAAAACTCTCTGCCTAACCTATTAATACAAAGAAATAGAATTCTGTAATGTTGAGTATCTTACGCCTTGTTTCTGCTAAGTTGTACTTCCTTCGTTTTTCAGCCTAGTACACTCTCTTTAAACGACTCCAACGTGTTAAAATTCACTAATATCACTTCAGTATCTATTGGTGCAGGAATTAGTTTACATTTAGCAAGTGGCTTAATAGTAGCTTATTTTAAAGTAGATTATTAAATCTGGCACATAACTGTTTATATTTTCACTTTTCCTCAATATTTAGATTTCTCTTATTATGCAGGTTAAACTTCAGGCAGATATCTAAGTACTGCTTAAGTCCCATTAAATTCTATCTAGCCAATTTTGTGTGATGCTGTGACAAAATCTGGCAGGACAGACATACATACAGACCCACAGACAGAGAATTCGGAGACTGGTTTTGGGTCCTCCAATGTATGAAACTTAAAGATATCATCGAATGAGCCAATGTACGGATGAAACCTTTCTTGTGACTTATGTGTATCCACATTACTGAACTTCTCACTGTTACAATGAAAAGTATTTTTGTTTTATTTTATTCTTTGAAGGTTGCCATGGGCGCATGGCGGGGGGTCTCATTGCCATGGCAGCTCTCCGTGCCTGTATTTTTAAAGAACTTGTCAACGGAGGTCAGTGGAGAATAGCCATACTGGTTTGAAAAAACAGAAAGGTTACAGTAGGTCATATAACCACTCTCTAAGGTGTCAGAACACAGTGCATCGTAGCTTCAAGAATGCCCAAAATCAGGACTGTACTACAGAGTAACAGAAGAACGTAGCTTGGCCTAATTAATCACATTTCTTTTTCCATCATGTGCATGACTGGGTACATGCATGTTGCTCACCTAGGGAAAAGATGGCACCAGGATGCACTTTGGGAAGAAGACAAGCCAGTGTGATGTATTGGGAAATGTTTTGGTGTCCACGTGGTGGTTAGTTTGAGACGAACTGCTTACCTAAACATTGTTGTAAACCAATTACACCTCATAAGGGCAATGATATGGCAGGACAATGCATTCCCTTCCACACTGCAAATGTTGTGCTGAGATGGTTTGAGCAACGAACAAACAGTTCAAAGTGTTGAATTGGTCTCCAAGTTTCCCATATTGCAATCCGATCAAGCACTTGATGTGCTGGACAAACAAGACCATGGAGGCCCATCTCACAGCTTACAGTCCATGCCTCAATGGGTCGGAGCAGTTTTTGGACTTTTACACCACAGTAGATTTTAAATGCAGCAATCAAGATTGAAAGCATATACTTTCAGCTTTAATTTAAGGAGTTTAACAAAAATGTTGCATTAACCATTTTGAAATTACACAGCACAAAAGATTTCATTTTTGCAAGTTAAAATATCTTGAATCTACACAAACTAATTGGAAAACCAACTTATTTATATATTTATAAACACACATAAGTATTATCTTAATTATAAACTTGATTCAAATCCTGTGACATCAATGGCTGCCTAGAGTCTAAAATCCATTGACATCAAATGCTGAGTTTTTTGTGAACCTTTTTTTCTTTAGTTTTGTTTTCAGTAAATGAATGGTATTGTCAGTTAGAATGTGACCATTTAGGAATTGTTATTTATTTATTTACTCTTATTTGCTCATTTTCCTGTTTGCTTTTGCTATAAATTTTGGGGTCATTATTCATCTGTACCATGAAGCAGTTTTGTAACATTTGACCGAATCTGAACAGAGAGTATAGCTCTATACAATTCAGAATTCATTCAGCTATTTCAGCAGTCACCACATGCACGCCAGCAGCTTTTTTTTTAAACATGTGCTTTCATGTATTTCCTCTCACTGTGACACATTTAAACTGCCTTAATGTTTTTTTCCAACTTTGAGAATATTAAATTCATTGAGTATTAGAAGATGGGCAAAAATAGTATTTGTGTTTCTGCTCTTCATTTAAATTAATCGCAGATGCATATGCTCTCCTGCAGAAAGAGAGGGCAAGACTCATAGAGAACACTACACAGCTTGAAACAGCCTGTTTCCTTAATGCTTTAGAAATGCGTACATTTAATATTTTTACATGGCTAATATTTTCGTATTAAAAGGATTATTAAAGGCTTACATCCCACTCTTATTCTGATTTAAAACTTCTTCAGATAAATTAGGCCAGTCAACTTTAATGTGGTGATGCATTTTTTATTCTCATTTGACTATTATTCTGGATTTTAGTAAAACATAAGGGTCTGGTTAAATACAGCAACTGAGAAGGAACAGCTTCCCAATGCAAATTCAACACTTGAAATTAACTACGGACCTTTTATCTCATTAATTTGTCACAGAATAATGAGAACACAGGCCACAACTGACCATGAAACTGCTTATCAGTCAATTGGCCTGATGGTTAATGCAATATTTTTTTATCAAACTCCTTGAATTAAAGCAAAAAGTTTCTCTCTCTCTCTCTCTCTCTCTCTCACACACACACACACACACACACACACACACACACACACACACACACACACATTTGTACTCATACCCTGCCTCTGGCTTTTTATTAGTTAGTAGAATACTAGAATACAGCAACTGCAGCTTTAATGTGCGGTCTGCACTCAGAGCTGCAGTGAATCCTTTTCAGCATCAAAGTTATCATGACTGCCCAGGTTTTAACAGCACCGCCAACATTATAGCCAAAAAGATCAATGTGATGCTGACTACAAAGTTTTAACTTCCCAATAAAGAGTCATCGCATTTGGCAGGCCAGCAGAAATCTATTTTAATAAAGGTGGTACTGATACTGCTTTACTGTTCCAGGATCCTTGATTCAGTTCTGTGCTTGGGTTACTTTAACACTGCATGTTCTCCAAGTGTCCCCATAAACTGGTCACGTTGCCCCTTGGTGTCAGAATGTGTGTGAATAACATCTTGCAGTGAACTGGAGTCCCAGCCAAGTCAAATGTAATTACATTTATTCTAGTTTTTTATTTTTTTCAACAATGGCGCTTTACAGAAATATGCATATGGATTTAGATATACTTCCTGGTCAATTTAACATAAGCACCTGGACAGGAGATAATTTATGCAGTTATCATGTGGTAGCAGTGCTATGCACGAAATTATGCAGATCATGAGCTTGAGATCAAGTTAAATAGCAGACAACCTTGGAAAAGCAGAAGAGTACATTGAGTTTTATTCCTGTCAACAAGAACATGAAGAGCATACGAGTGTAGACTCACCCAAACTTGATTATGAGTGATTATGAGCTTCCAGTATTTCCCTGTTGAGTCCGTTTCCTTTTAAGGTTTCTTCCTATTGCCATCTCAGAGAGTTTTTTCTTGCCACTGTCGTCCTGGGATTGCTCATCAGGGACTATTTAATCATTTTGATTCATATACATTTACATTTCATACAAGCGTCCATAATTTCTTTGGATTGTGTAAAGCTGCTTTGCGACAATGACAATTGTTCAAAGCGCTATACAAATAAAACTGAATTGCAGCTTAAACCACTCTGCCCATTTTTTTTTGGCCTCTTTTATTAACAAGGTTCGTAGCATACACAGTATTCCTTGTTTTTCACACCATTCTGCGACTTACAGTATGTGTCAAACCAGCTCAACTGGTACAAACTTCCTGGCCACAATCAAAGTCTGAGACTCACACTTTTTCCCTCATTCTAATGATGTAAACATGAACTGATGCTCTTGACCTGAATCTGCATGATATTTTACATTGCACTGCTGCCATGTTATTGGCTGATTAGATAATTGCATGAATGTGCAGGTGTAAATAACAGTATTTAAGTAGTGAGATGGTGATATATCGTTAACGAACCAGTCAGAGGTGACACTGGCACTAAAGACTATAAGAGACAACATTAGGAAGAAGCATTAAGGAAAATTTCATTAGTGTTTTTTAGCTTTAAAGCTACAGTGTTCAAGTGCTGCCGGTTTTTACGTTATGAGCTCTGGATTAACCCTGAGACAAAATACACAGCCGTGTAGTTCTGGGCTTATGACTGACAGAACTGTACATTAGATCAATTGTTCTCATTTTTTTATTATTTCTGTAAACAGTTTTACAGGGCAAGCTAAGAGACAAAGTGTAGTTATTTAGACTTAGATTGTGCTTAGTCTTGTAAAAAGTGTTACTTTTGCCTACTTGTAGCCTAGTAGTCCTTTTAGAGTTACATTAAATACCACTATTTTTTGGCAGTTTTATTTTTGCCTTTTTTTTTTTACATTCAATGTTCAGAAGTTTGGCACAGCTAAGCAAATCAGCCTTATATTTTTTTATAAGACCAAAATGTATAATAATAATAATAATAATAATAATAATAATAATTATTATTATTATTATTATTATTATTTGGTGAAAATTGTTACAACTCAATTAAATCTGCTGTTTACTGAAACATAAACCAGGCTTTATTAATCCATTGGAGAATTGATTTTCAGGAGTTACTCAGGAGTCTAATAATTTAATTTAATTATTTTAACTAATGAAATCATATTAATTTAGTTTGTTTGTGCACATAAAATGATTACATACTGACTTATGACATCTGGTGGTTATAAAAATGGCTTTGATGTAATAATGTACATTTATGGTAAAATTGGAAGACCTGGCAACAAGCATGTGGCATTTCAGAAGAGAAGAAAGAACAAAGCATCTTTTAGTGACTGCAGTACAGGCTTGACATAGTTTAATGACGTGACCTCAGAATTCTTCTGATTTTCAAAATATTTTTTACATAAGAAAAGAAAAGCTTTGTTAGGATGCACAGACAAAAGCTGATAATAAAAGGATATTTGTACAATATAAAGCCCTTGGCCAGTTTTGTCCTGCTATTTTTCATCAGTGTGCTTCTGCTAATGGGTGCAATCCTGACTTTTACTGAGCTCTGCAACATGGTGCTACTTTTCAAAAATTGCACTCACATAAACAGATTTTCAAGAACTTTAAGTGTATGCTTCTAGTATTTAAAAGCAGATTATTGAACATGGTCCTTACTTGCACATAAACTTACAGCATTTTTAAGTTTGGTTACCATCAATACATTCTTTTGTTCTTGTTTTCCCTCCAGGTGTATACTTGTTTGGCCTCTTCACTACTGACATCTTTGTGAACGCGGGTCAGGTTGTGACAGGAAACCTGGCCCCTCATTTCCTGACTGTGTGCAAACCCAATTACACAGCTCTAGGCTGCCAGCAGGCCCTACGCTACATCAGCCACCAGGAGGCCTGCACCGGCAATGAGGACGACATCCTGCGTGCCCGCAAAACCTTTCCCTCCAAAGAGGCAGCACTCAGCGTTTACGCTGCCCTCTATCTTGCTGTGAGTACCTCATTTACCTCCAAAATTGGTTCCTTTTCTTTCTCTTCCTTTAATGATCTAAAAATCAGTCATGCATCTCAGACAAAAGTAATTGTCTCAGAGAGGAATCTCTTAGAACAGTAAATGGTCTACATGCTTCTAGGAATGACCTGTGAAGTTTAGACAGAGTTGTATTTATTCATGCTGCAGACATCAGTCAGTTTGGTGAAAGGCTGCTGTTGTTTTATAGCTGCATCACTGCTATGTAATGTCATGGACAAATGCATTATAAGTATCTTTCAGTGTCGATGCAATATTCGTGTCGGGGTTGTAATGTAAGTTGAAGCAGTGAAGATGACTGATGAAGTGCTTTTGAAATGCAGATGTGGAGTTACGAGAGGTGCATTTGCATTCTGTTCATTAGTGTGAAAAGTATCGCGATGGAAGGCAGTATAAAGTATTCCATGATGAGAGCTGTAGTGTTTATCTCTTGCATTTCAGAGAAAAGTGGCAACTCCAAGAGATTGCCATCTCTGATGGTGCACCCTGTTAATTTAATGTACTGTATATGAAAACATACCTACTGTAGATATGAATCTATATTGTTCCAAAGACTTTGTTTTAAGCATCTCAGTTCTCTTTACATTTTTAGATTATATTTAACCTAGACATTACTGAAGACATATAATAATGGCATACTGTATAATAATAGATTATATTTATATAATTGATGTTTTTCACACAGCCTTTTTGGAGTCACGCGCCTTCCATATTTAGTTTTATTGGAGGAGTTATGGCCTTATCACGCTTCAGCTGTTTCCATCTTTTTCTGTGGTTTAGAAATACGACCATTCTTATAGCTCCAATTAATTTCTCAATTTACACTCCAACTCTGCGTAATGAAAAGCCGTGATTAGAGACACCCTGCACTCGAGAATGAAAAGCGAAGGAGACAGAGAATTCAAAATATGAGCATCTGTTTCATTTGGGTCCCATCTGATTTTTCAGGCAGCTCCAGGTGTGTGTTTGTGTAGGCCACGTCTTCAGCTCCTCAGGGAGAGGGCTTTTCATTTAGGGCTTAGACTAAAGCTAGGGGATGAGAGCTGATGGCTTGCCTTCAGAGAAATGCTAATAGCATAGGAGGCTAGTGTGAGAAGCCACAGCTAAAACAAGTTTGAGTATTTAAAGATTTAAACTGGCAAACTGTTATTCTGTCTATTTGCATGAAATAATAAATGTTCTTATGTAAGCGTATTGGGTAGAGTGTAGGCCAGCCAGGGTAACACATTTGTGTTGGTTTCTCCTGAGATGTAATGTTTAGTTTGCTTGACTGAATCTGAAGAGGATAGCTGGATCAAGTACAAGTGCATCCTGTTGTGTAGGAGGATATTCCTTCATGTTCTGTCCACATTGTCACCATAAATTAGGTATAAAACATTCACGACTGGTATACAAAGGCATATTTGATCAGTTTCAGTCCTGTTTTTCAGCAGCATTGGAAATGCAATGTGAAATGTGAGGACAGAATGGTTGTTTTTCTAAGCTAGAGCTGTGCCATTTGACCAGTATTGAAATTTACTCGAACTTTTGTTAGGCAGTTTTGGTTCAGAATTGTTTTACACCTTTAAAGTAAACTTTAAAATACAGAATTGTCAATTTTCTTGAAAGGGGACAAATTTCTTAAAAAATAAACAATGCTTTAAATTTCTGAAAATCCTCACATTTTGCATGAGTATTAGCATCGGCTTCTATTTCTTAGTTTATAGGAGATTGTGGCAATGATGCAACCTAGTGGACTGGCACAAGATTAACTGAAAGAAGAATATTGTTTTGGTTGAGGCATTACTTTTTAGCAAGTAACAACACAAATGATACAGCATTTTAATATTTATTAGATACTTTTAGTAGTTTTTAATACTTCAAACACCTGTAAGAAATATAGCAGCTTGAAGGGAGTGAGAAAGTAAACTTTTAGTACTATTACATTAAATCAAATATCACATTGGCAAAAATTGACTAGGATGAAATCATCAATTAAACAATGATTTACAGCTTTATTTAGACCAATGCCAAATATCTGCAAAGGTCCAGAAAAAAAGAGCCCAGAACCATTAACCTTAATGGCTTAAATATTAAAGTCTCATTTGTCCATAAGAACAGGTTTCCTTTTAACCCATCATTTAATTATTTTTTTTTTATATGTTTTATTTTCTGCATGGTACAAAAATGCTGAATACATCAAAACCATGAAATAACACATATGGAATTATTATTAGTTTTGCCTTAAAGTTTGAAAAAAAAAAAAAGATGTTTACAAAGGGGAAAATGTGTGTGTATTCCTCTGTGAAAGCCCATGTAAAGGTTATGTACAATTTTCTGATTTCAGCATAGATATAACCTTTGTCTAAGCAAGTTCTTTCAGACCTTTAAGTCATTTTTGTAGGTCACAACAATTTCTTATTTGACCTGTAAACAGAGACATGAAAAAACATACAAATGAACAAATACAATTACATAAAGTTTTCGCACACTCATTTTATAACTTTTATTAGGTTTAAATCATACAAATGTCATTAGAAGTATTCTTTAATAAAAATTCGACTAGATGTGCCCACAACTTCATTAAGTTAATTGCACACTCATAAGCACGTATTAAAAATGTATAGCGCTATCTGTTGAATTTAGAGATGAACTAATGATTTATTTTTAAGGTAGATTTTTTTTTTATGATGATGCGTTTAATGGCCGTTTTCCATTTAAATTTCAAAGTAGCATATCTTCTCCTGCCTGGGCCGATTGCGATAAAACAAAGCCTATATGTTACCTTAAACAGACAAACAAACAGACAAAAATTGCAAAAAACATCTTCTTGTGTCCTTACTGTTACAGAATATACAGACTCAACAAACAAAGATCGCGCAAGAACCTGAACGGGCGTTTTATTAACACAGAGAGTAATATAAAAACACTAAAGGAGTAAACCGGATAGTCTTATCTGAAGTGATGATGGAGCTGGTGGACAAGTGGAGACAAACAGAAGACACTGGGGACACTGAGGAATGACAGAACAGGAGGTAAGACGAGAAGCGATGAGGCGATACAAGGAGTAGCGTTCACGAGGTACATGGCGGAGTCTGATGTCCATAGATGAAGTCAGACGCGGAGTGAGGGAAGTGCAGTGTATTTAAGGTGTGCTGTGATGAGAATCAGGTGTGCATGTAATTAGAACTCGGGTGATTGGGAACGGAGACAGTTTCCGTGATAGAACTCCCCCTTTACGGACCGCTCCTGAGGGCCGCATGACACGCCGGGGTGGACAACCTCTTCCTCTGGGAGCAGGCATTTGAGGATGTTGCTGGTGGAAGTCCCTGAGGAGGCTTGGGTCTAAGGATGTCTTAGCGCAGGACCAACTCCTTTCCTCAGGACCATACCCCTCCCAGTCGACCAGATATTCAAGACGACCACCTCAACGACGGGAACTCAGGGTTTCCTGTACAGCGTAGATTGTTCTCTCCTCCATATCTAACGCAGAGAAAGTTCGTCTTCGGGACCAGGCTCTGTGGAAACAGGGAAAACGGGTGAGTGATAGGGTTTTAGGAGTGATACATGAAAGGTAGGGTGAATCTTGTAGGTGCGTGGTAAACTTGGCTTATAGGTGACGGGGTTGATCTGTGAAAGGAAGGTGAAGGGACCAATGAATCTGGGACTCAGCTTCTTGCAGGGCAGTCGAAGACGGTTGTCGCGTGTGGAAAGCCAGACTCGCTGTCCTTGATGAAAGGTTGGAGTATCTGCTCTCCTCACATTGGCGACAATGCGTTGTCTTTGAACTGAACGCTGTAGCTGTCGATTAGCTGAGTCCCAAACCCTCTCACTTCCCTGAAACCAGTAATTCACAGCTGGTACTTCAGATGGGGTGCCATTCCAAGGGAAGAGAGGAGGCTTATAGCCGAGTACGCACTGGAAGGGAGTGAGTCCTGTGGTGGGTTGGCGGAGGGAGTTCTGTGCATACTCGGCCCAGGCGATGAACTGGTTCCAGGAGTGCTGGCAATCGTGGCAGAAGGTACGGAGAAATCTGCCTATCTCCTGGATTTTGCGTTCAGGTTATTCATTACTTTGCGGATGGTAGCCAGAAGATAGACTGACGGACACACCTAGAAGTTGGAAGAAGGCCTTCCAGAACTTGGAAATGAATTGAGGTCCTCGATCAGAGACAATGTCCTCAGGTATACCAAAAAAACCTACAAACCTGGTTAAACAGAATTTCGGCAGTTTCTTTGGCTAAAGGGAGTCCTCGTAAGGGAACTAACCGGCACTTGGAAAATCGGTCAACTATGACTAGGATGCATGTGTGACCCTCGGAGCAGGGAAGTTCACTCCCAGGTGTGACCACGGACGCCGGGGAACTGGAAGAGGCAAGAGTTTTTCTGCTGGTAGGTGTCTGGAGGATTTGGTAGCGGCGCAGTCCCGGCATCCTCTCACGAACCTTCTGACATGCTCGGCCATACTTGGCCACCAGAAGCGTTCTTCTAATAGTGAGAGGGTTTGATTGGCCCCAGGGTGACCAGTGCCCAGTGAGGTGTGTGTCTGGTGGAGAAGGGAGTCTCGCTGTGTGGTAGAAACGAAAATCCAATTCGCGGGGCATTCAGGTGGACGTGGCTCAGTGATTGTGTCCTGCTGAATTTGCTCCTCCAATCCCCACTGAATCGGAGAGACAAACAAAGTGGACGGGAGAATGTTCTCAAAACTTCTTGTGTTTCCTCCACTTCATGGAGACGGGAGAGAGCATCTGCTTTTATGTTCTTTGTTCCTGGTCTGTAAGAAATGGTGAAGTGGAACCTGGTGAAAAATAGCGCCCATCTGGCTTGCCGTGGGGTGAGCCGTTTGGCCTCTCGCAGGTACTCCAGATTGCGGTGATCGGTTAAGACTATGAACGGATGTCGAGCCCCCTCCAACCACTGTCTCCATTCCTGCAGGGCGAGCTTGATCGCTAGGAGTTCTCGATTTCCGATGTCATAATTTCGTTCAGCAGATGTCATTTTCCGGGAAAAGAAAGCAAATGAAAGGTACTGAGGAGGAGTCCCCTGCTACTGTAAGAGAACCCCTCCTACCCCAAATTGTGATGCATCCATCTCAACCAGGAAGGGTTTATTGGGATCCAGAAGAATGAGGATGAGTGCAGAGGTAAATGCCTTTTGGAGAGATTGCTTGGGTACCGTCAGGGTTCCAGGAAATGATCTTAGGTTTACATTTTAGGAGGTCTGTGAGTAGGGAGACTAAAGAACTGTAGCCACGAATGAACCTCCTATAGAAATTAGCGAACCCCAGCAAACGCTGTAGTTGTTTGATGCTGGTAGGAACGGGCCAGGTACGAATGGCTTCCACCTTCGTCTCGTCCATTTTGATGTCATTGTTACTAGGGTGGTATCCCAGAAATAGCACGGAGGGCTGATGAAAAGCAAATTTTTCGGCTTGTTTTCCGGAGAACCTTAGTTACATGAATGTTGTGTTTCGATTTGCTCTTGGAGTATATAAGAATGTCATCAATATACACCAAAACGAATCGGTTAAGAAACGGTCGAAGCACCTCATTCATGTAACCCTGGAACACGGAGGTGTGCATTTGATTAGAATTCGGGTGATTGTGAACGGAGATTGAGGGTAGAGCCTGGTGTTTCCGTGACACTTACGTCCTGCAAAATAATTTTGTCGCAAATATCTTTAATGTTTAAAACTTTATAGTTTTATTATATGTATAGATTAAAACGTGCAAAATTTGTTGACCTCTCAAGGTACGATGCCTAGGTGCTTTTAAATAAAGGGTCTTAAGGGTCATTGTCATTATGGATTCTTGTGGATAAATAATTGAAATTAAATCTATAATACAGTAGACTGTGAAAAAAGTAAACCCACTGTATATGATGTTACAGACATCTGATATCCCTTTGAAATTCATTACTGAAGTGTAACATATTTTTAATATGAATGAAATATACTGGCCTTTACATGTGCAGGCAATATTTAATGGCTATACTGTAGAACTTGTAGTATCACTGGTGCACCACCTCATTTTGCTCTTACTGTGTGTGCGTGGTTAAACCAGCATTTTCCAGGACGTTAACTGGGACGATGTAGCCCTCATGATCTTACTCCATGTAATTTTTTCCTGTGGGCCTGCACAGAGAGGAGGTGTACTCGAAAAAGCCTCCACAAGGACTTGGAGGCACATATTCAGGGAGTTCTTAGAAATATCTCAGATGACTTCTGTCAGAAGACTGTGGGGAAACTGGTTGATGCCACCAGTGCTCCCAATGAGATTTGGACTTTATTACCAATTTTAATGCCTAATTTCTTTTCACCCACCCTGTAGATTTAAGCACTTGACTTCACAATTAAACACATTAGTCATAAATTTCACATATCTGGAACTGTACAGAAAAAGGAAATCGACAGTTACACACCACCTCCATAACAGCAAGCTGTTAAAAAGCGTTCCAAGAATCAAGCTCTCTTTAGGAGAAACCAGTAGTGTGTAGTACTTTACCAACTGTCACAGGGACTACAACTTTTTCAGAAACTTTCTTCTTTTTTTTTACTTTAGTGAAGGACATGTAGGGGAAATAGAACTGCATGCAAGGAAAAGCCCCAATCCTGATTGTACAGTGGTGGATCATTAATGCTTTGGGGTTGGTTAGGTGGCTGGTGGTTCAGGAGCATTTGTGAACCCTGATAATATACATGCTGAAGATATACTGTAGTATCAGCATGTACAGTACACCTATTAGCCACTACCAGAACACCTATTAATTCATTTATCTAATCAGCTGGCATCTGGCAGCAGTGCTGTGCATGTCCAGTGCATTAAATCAAACAAAAAAACAAACATTAAGGCAGATAGGCCACAACTAGAGTGAATCAGGTGAATCACCACTCCTCTTAGTGATGAACAGAAACCAAGGCTACAATAAGGACAGTTGAAGATAAAAAAAAAAGACAAATTTTTCTGATTTTCAAACATCAAGGTCAAAGTTACTGAAATCACACTTTATCACCCTGTTCTGAAATGTGATGTGAATATGAACTACAGCTCTTGACCTGCATCTGCACAGTAATATGAAATTGTGTTTAAATAGGTCTACAGTGGTACTCCGGCATACAAATTTAATCTGCTCCGGAAGTGATTTCTTAAGGTGAAAATTCGTATAGCGAAATGCATTTTGCCATAGGAAATAATGTAAATGCAGATAATCCATTCCAAGCACCCAGAAATATCGCTAATATTACTAATTTAATATTGAACACTATAATCATCTTTTTGTATATAAAAACTATTAAAACATTTACAAAAAAGCATGTGAACGAAGTAAAATCTGAAATACATAGATATTATACCTCAAGTATAGTATAGTATACTTAATTTATGATTCCTCTCAGCACGGCTGCTTTAAAAACATAACTGAAAGTGCTTGCGTGGCTTACTTTCCACGTGGGCGCAATGTAGGCGCAAGCCAGGGCTCGGATTGGTCGTCTGTACCACATTTTTGTCCCAACCATTAAAACTAGTGACATGGTGCTGCACTATAACTGAGACTGAAACTGGGGCAGGTAGATTAGCATACTGTACACATAATCCACTGCGGGCATGTGTAAACATTTGGCAGTTGTATGTAAACAAATTTTTAGATAAATTTTTCACGCTCATTTATTACAGGTTTTTGCAGTGCGGGTTTTACAACTGATATTTACTAAACTATATTATCAATAGTTTCTCAATTATGCTTTAGTAATAAAAGACCAGCAGAATAAGCACATTTTATGCAGTTGTTTGTAAGAAAATTTTTTGATTAATTTCTCATGTTCTTTCAGCTGCTCCCATGTCACAGTGGACCATTTAATACACACACAACTTGACACAGGTTTTACGCCAGAAGCCTTTCCTGACACAACCTTCCCATTTTATCTGGGCTTGGGACCGGCCCGCATGCAGTGGCTGGGTAGTATGGGGTGTGGCAACCCACTGACAGCACTCCCTGATGTGGCTTTTATTTTCGCCATTTTCATTTCAGTGCATCACTAGATAAACGAGTACACTTTCTGACTCGTCACGAATGAGTAATGTATGTACAAAGCCTCGCTACAGTGATTCCTTCAAAATAAGAGACAGTATAAAGATAGTTTTTAATGAAATGCCATCTTTTTGCTGTGCATCAGCTGGCAGGCAGACAATCCTGCCTCTGGCACTGTGTCTGGCTCTTCTCTCTCACTCAGTCAGCTCGACTTAGCTCAGACAGTTAGGCAGCTGCACTTAATTCAGGTCATCTTTGTTCATTTGCACACACACTCCTGAATCATGCGCTTTTTCATGCACAAAAAATATTGTATATTGTACACTGCTAGTCAAAAGTTTGGGCACATCTTACAATTCCTTGCTTAATTTTTCTTTCTTTTTACAATGTAAGACATTATGCTCTGTAAAGCTTTCATAACGGCTCTAATTTGAGATGCTGTTAATTGGTGATTTTTGAGGCGGCTAACTCTAAATGAACTTCTCCCCTGCAGCAGAGGTAAGTTTTGGTCTTGCATTTCTGGGATGGTCTTCATAAGCGCCAGTTTCATCATGTTCCTTGATGGCATATAAGTTATTTTATAGTATGGAATAATAATAATCTCCAGTATTGTTACAAAATGTAGAAAATAAATCGGCAAAAAAAAAAAAATGAATAATTGAATTAGAATATGCGTTTTCGTAATCTTTTGACTAGTCCCCATAGACAAGCCTATATTTATGGAAGCAAATCAGTCTCATTAATAATTCACACAAAAGACATGATGCACACGACACGTCACATGAGTGAAACCCTATTCATGTGCACGAAAAAAAAAATTCACAAAAAACAACTCACGTGCACAAAATAAATGTATACATTCATAATATACGTTTCGCAAATGCAAAACACAATTCACAGATGTACAACTATGTAAAAAAAATTTTAATGTTTAAAATTCACAAGTGTATCATGGACTGAATGTGAAAATCGTCTTTCATGTGTGAATTGCCCTGGATTTGCGTGTGTATTTTTGAGACTTTGCTGGCAGCAACGTGGGTCACTCGTACTCTTTAGCCAATCAGATGCGACCTCACCATTCAACCAACTACAGCCCTCCAGGAGCGCAGCACTTAAGTAGCTCAGCTTTGCACAATGTTAGCGCAATCTGAGTTAATTACAACGGAAATGAAGTTTTACCTACTTAAACCAAGAACAGGATGCACGTGTAAGTTATTACTTTATTTCGTAATGTAGCATTAATGAACTTCGCCGAAAATAACACGGCTAACCACTTTATCATCTTTATCATCGTGTCTTTTGTGTGAATGGATTACAGATATTCTAATACGTGTTAACAGCAATGATACCTGTTGCAAATCAGTGCATGGAACTATATAGCTCCCGGTTGTGCTATTGTGGCTCTGACCGATACAACAGTGTTTCCTCTCTGAGGGGCAATAAAGCTGAACTAATCCTACTTAATGTTCTACACGGCAATTGATTATCCACTTGAAATGAAGATTTGACCTGATATGAACCTGGATCCTTCCTTCTTTCCTCTCGTTTCAGATGTACATCACATGCTCAGTGAAAGCCAAGGGCACTAGGTTGGCCAAGCCGGTCATGTCTCTGGGGCTGATGTGTCTGGCCTTCCTGACAGGTATTAACAGGGTGGCAGAGTACCGAAACCACTGGTCTGATGTAATCGCTGGCTTCATCATCGGTGTGGCCATTGCCACCTTTCTGGTAAAGAGCTGTGCTTCATTTGTCTCATGATTTCTTTTTTTTTTTTGCTTATGTAATGTACTGTCCTAGTAAGCTTGATATTAAGAAAATCATTATGAAAGTGTCAGTCACCAGACTGACTCATAAAATATACAGCAAATCCATTTTATTTTCACAGTAACCCAATTTTACCTTCGCTCATTTTATTTTGTATTTGTTTAAAATATCCTATTTGAAAAGTTTCAAAAGTTGTATTTCTTCATGTGACGTTTCAGGTCCATCAGTCAGTAGTGTGGTGGGTTGGAATCGCTAATGATTAGCTAATTCTGTACTTGACGTGAAATCATATGCCAGCTGTTAAAAAATACATTTGCTGAAAATAGAGTCTGCTGTTAAGCCACACTGTCTCTCTGTTCTGTTAAACATTACACGTGGCACTTATTCAAGTTCAACAGGAAGTATGTGTTATAAAAGCACTAACAGACCAGTAAATAAACCAGTCTAACACCTTAATGGTGATTGACAGTCAAGGACGATATTTAAAAAAAATTTATAAATGGTCAACTATAATTCAGAGGTACTGTATGAAACAGTTTAAAAGCTGAACTTGAGTTGGAATGAACCCCTACAAGAGTAAAGAAACCATCAGTAAAGAAACAGAGCAAATGTGCCATTCTTGCTGGTGTATGGATGCTGTTTCATCCACTTGAATCATGAATTGATTCAAAGCTTTTCGATATCTAACTACTGAATTTTTTTTATTGGCAAGGAGTCAGGTTCATAGGAAGTAACAGTAAGCTGCAGACACGGGTGGAGGTGGCTGCTTGTAAGGGAGGCAAGGGCGGTTTGTTTTTACCGCATTGATGTGTGAAAAGCTTGACTCACATGTATAGATTGTGCCGAACATAATAAACAGAAAAATACCTAAGCTTCAGCAAAGCAATCATTGGCAACAGCATCACCTTTGTGGGTATTCGAATGTTAGAACATCTTGCGGCCAGTTCATGATCAGTTTGTGAATGAATGTTGTTATTTTTGGGGTTTATCTGCACTGACTTATCCACAATGTCTCTGACCATTTTGTTCTTTCTCTCTACTTGTAGTTTCAGAAACTTGCCACATACTCATCTTGCATAAGCACCAGAAAAGTAGCAGCTTTCCCATAAGATATTTTACTAAGGTATAGGTACCATGGTAGTCTGATGGTATAAAGTACAATGATATTTTGATGGTACAGTATAGAGTACCATGATATTTTAATCATGATAGTCTTTCATGTTTATGTACCATAATGGTAATATTTATGGTAATATTTCTATAGTATGGCACCAG
This sequence comes from Clarias gariepinus, assembly GCF_024256425.1. Lineage (NCBI taxonomy): Eukaryota > Metazoa > Chordata > Actinopteri > Siluriformes > Clariidae > Clarias > Clarias gariepinus. Next base: position 20,061,051 of record NC_071103.1, on the reverse strand, counting down.
TGTATGTATGTACAGTATATGATATGGATCATATTATATAGATTTACTAACATAAGACTTTAATTAAATTCTAAAATAGATTTGACTCTATTCTAAACTTTAATATAAAATAATTTGCTTTTAGACTATCCAAGTCTATTAAATGTTTAAAAGTGAAACATAAACAGAAATTATATAGATATGGATATTAGATCGTAATTATCTCGGCCCAACATGACATATAACAAGTGGCTTGCATTATTGTCTTGACACATTATGTATGTAATAGAGATGGTGGTGTGGATATATATTGATTTAGCAATGTATTGCAAAGATATATATTCTTCTGTGTGGAAATGCATGGAATGTCACTCTGGCTCCAAAATCCATTTAATTTATTTTTTACTATTTTACATGTGCTTGCATATGTATAAGGTGTAAAATGTTGCTAATTCTTTAGGTGGTGCACACTAAACTATTTACACAGCAAGGTATTCTGTGTGATAGAAGCTAATTATTTGCTAAGTTTGCTTAGAATTGTAACAAAATCTGAAAAAAGTTAAATCATGATAGGTATAAAAGAGAATTGCAACTCAAAACTCAAAGTTGCATCTAGATATCATGATGATATCGAAACGGAAGGTCCATGGTAATCCCCATCCCTAGTATGCTAGAATGTATATACAAGCCCTGCACACTTTTAGGCAACTTGTGAATCCTAAAATTGCAGAATTTCAAAGGTTAAAATGCAGGCAGAACCAGAGATAATGGACCCATATCACAATCTAATAAAAATCAGCCTGCCCTGGCGGCACAAGGGGGACCCACACAATACTAGGCTTAATGTTTTGTGTTTCAATGTTATGGCTGATCGGTATGGCTGAGTCAGTATACTCAGCTTGGTCATAAATTGTAACTAAAGAATACAATGTTCACAGCAAGGGTCAACTTAGTTCCTGCTGCTCAAAGCACAAGTGACACACGCAGAGAGAACACAGTGAACACTAAATCTGCATTTATCTCCAACAATAAGACCATTTTCACTAAGCCCCAGGAGCTCGGAAAAAGCTTGAACAACATGGATTTCACCTTTCCAATAAGTCATCTACAGAATGATGCTGGAAATATAATATAAACCCATTTTTCCAAAAGAAACAGGTTTCTAGCAAAAAATAAATAAAATGCACATTTACATTCACCAGTAGGAACGATGCTCTGAGGCTCCCTCAAAATCCCACTCTTGCTATGTGCTCTTGCTGACAAAATGTCACTATCTACATTAAAAAGAAAAAGGGACATTGAGAACCATTGAAAAACAAATTTTTACACATACTGAAGTCGAATTGCATGAGTCGCGTGGCAACTGAGCAATCACAGAAGACATTTCCTCATTTAGCACACCTGTTTCAACAGTACTTTTCCCAAAGGGTAAGATATTTAAATCTTTGTCACTTTTACATTACAATAAAATGATTTCCTTCACATACCCCAGCTTCTCCTTTAGCTCAGTAACCCAAAGCCTTAACCATTGAGGCGCCAATTACCCCAAACGGAGGTGCAGAGGATTTAACCTTACACATTATTCAGGCAAAGCAGGTGCTCTTCTACCAAGCTATACCATGAAACATTCAGATGCCTGTAGCTGCATGGTTCAAAGACTATTAGCTATTAACTATTATCTAGGAACAGAGCTGGGCCATCATAGTCCGCTCATGTTCTGAGCTTGCGAGAGTCACAAGGGCTTTTCTCCACGTTTCCCTGATTGCTCTTACATAACAATATTAGATGGCTTGGTAAGGGTAATGCTTTTTTTTTACTGGTATAATATTATTGTACAGTCATTTTTAAAAATTGTAGTTTTTTGTGAAATAACAACGACTCTGATTACAGCGTGTCATAGCATTTAGCATATACAACCTCAAAAGAACAACAGCATGTAACATTTTTCACCATACCATTATTAAAGAAAAATTATTACAAAAAGAAAAAAGCCATGTGGGCAATACTAAGTACACACCATGGTTCATGGTACATCCACCTTTAGCAGCAATAAATTTATAATAATTACATTATTGACTTTATCATTCTTTCACATAATTGTAGAGGAATTTTGGCCCATTCTTCTCTTAACTTTGGGCATTCACTTATGCATAGCTCTGTTAATGTCTCACCACAGCATTTCAGTTCATTGAGATCCTGACTTTGACTAGGCCATTCCAAAACCTTGATTCATTTATTTTTATAGATGTTCTAATGTAGAGTTACAGGTGTGCTTTTGATAGTCAAAATCCTGTTGCATGACTCTGTTTTGACCAAGCTTTAGCTGTATACAGATGAGTACATGGTCAATTCAATGACTGCAAGGTGCCCAGGTCCTTTGGCTGCAAAACAAGCCCAAATCATCACCCCTCCACTGGTGTGCCATTCCACCTCACACCAATGGCAACAGGACATTGTTCCTAGAAGCAACAGGACATTGTTCCTAGAAGCCTTGTGGTTTGCTCAGATGCACTTTTGTAAGCCTTAATTGTGCCTCCGTGTTGTTTTTGGTCAGACGAGGCTTTCTTCTGGAAACCTCTTCAAACTAACCGTACTTGTTCAGTCTTCTTCTAAACATAGAATGAATTGAAAGAAATGGTACTAACTTTCAACATCCACGATGGTATTTAATAAATCTTACAGTGCCTTACAGAAGTATTCACCCCCCTTGAACTTTTCCACATTTTGTCACGTTACAACCACAAACGTAAATGTATTTCATTAGGATTTTATTTAATAAACCAACAAAAAGTGGTACATAATTATTAAATGAAAGGAAAATGATAAATGGTTTTTAGCATCTTTTACAAATAAATATCTGAAAATATCTTTAGTGAGTGAAATCTTAGTCCATTCTTCTTCGCACAGTAATTCAAGCTTGTTTGCAAGGCACTGTATGCTTGAATAATGTGCACATGCTTGTGTGATTGAATCTGCGTGTTGTGGGATGAAGAGACTTGCACCAGTGAAATACTGAGCTTAACTGAACAGGCTGTAAAGAAGTCTGAGAGCCAAGAGATCTTAGAGATACTGTACACAGTGACAGTGTGGAGGAGCTGCTTAGTCACCATGGCACCCATCAATTTACTGCAGGCCCTTTAGGGAACTCGAGAACTCAGAATGGTATTATTTGGGAGGGAGATTAAATAAATCATTCACACTTCTTGTGCTAGTGATTTACAACAATTGTTCATAAAAGTTAGAATCTGTGAATTTTTCTAAAGCCTATGTCTACTTAAATGCCTTGCCAAACTCAGAAATCTAAGATTTGGCAGACAGTAATTAGAGTATTTATCAGAGGTCAGGTTGTGTCAGAAGTGATGGGAGAGTAGAAGTAAAAGATCCAATTAAACCATTAGGTGATAAATTCTGCTTGTTAATATCTGCTTGTTAATATCAAACCAACATCTGTTTAGTGTGTAGCCAGAATTACAGAATTTAGTATTAAAACTGCAAGAATTGCTGTTCAGTTCCAGACGGTTTAGCTCGATGTTTTAAGTGTAGCGTTTACTATTTATGCGGAGACATGCACTTGTATTTGGCAGTGGTAATTTTGCTTCACCTCAGTGTAATGTAAATGCATTTTGACCTGTGTGTGCATGAGCTCAGGCTTCGCAAGCCCAGTAGCAGTCACTTGGATTTTCTTTCTGTTGGTTAGCTCACATCTGTGTGACACTAAACAAGAAGCTAGCATAGTAACTCATGTGTTTTCTGGAAAATCAACATACTGTTTATGTGTACAAATCATTCTACATGCAACTGTGTAGAATGAATGAAATATGCGGTATTATGTGAGTGTGTGTTTTTTTTTTATTTAGGAAAACCATGTATTTTGTTGTTCTCTATTGATAGATATGCAGATGATTTTACAGTGCAATGCCATTTAATTTATATTTTGTGTATGTCCAGCACTTATTATTGTGTATGTCCAGCATTTATTTTCTCTTTAAATGTATAACTATGAAACAAACTATGAGGAGCATTCCAGTCAAACAGGAACTTTTGATTGTGCAGAATAACAAAACACAGTTATAAGCGTTAAACTGCCTTTATTTCTCTATATAATGCCCTGCTATACCCATGCATTACCCAGCATTTCACTAGTGCTTAAATATTTTTGAGCTTTACTATGTTTTAATAAGTATATACTGTATATAGGTCAGGATTATAGAGTAATATAAAGATGTACGTACATTGTTTTTCTCTAAATCAGTCAAGTTTTGAAGGGTTAATGGCCCAAACATGTGCAAATGGTTTGGAGCAAGGTCAGTACCCTACTGTACAGGGTATGTGACAATAAGTCCCAGTTGAGTTCCTCTAATGTGACACTGGTGTGGTGGGCATAATGAGGTTGTACATTGTCCTGCAAAAACAAAACGCCTTAGGAGATCAAACCAGGCGATGTTTTTTTTTTCCCAAGAGTGATCTGCTCGATGAATGTTCACAAAAATAAATGCCGTGGGTCCTAAACCACCTTGTCCGGTCTTGTCATTCATGAACATATGGCCTTTTTTAAAACATTTAACCCATTCAGATGTTTTACTGCAGCTAAGAGTCGAATCACCGTTCTGTCCTTGAAGTCTTATGTGCATGTTAATTGGGTTTAAGCCTTTACTCATCACAAATTTCATCAAATTTTCAAGTGCTGGTTTAAGTTGAACGCCCTTCATAATATATGAACATTCAACCAAAACAGGCGTTTTTTTGAATACAGATCATATAGCTGCCCTGTTCACCTGCATGTGCTTGGGTTTTGTGGTAAAATGTAGTTTTTTGCCTGTTTTTTCACTAGACGTCTATGATAGTAATATAGGCATTTCTGCTATACTATAATTCAGACAGCAACAGCCGCAGGTATATTCATTGTGTTCTCATTACAAATTAAGATGTGCTATTATAATGCTTGTAGATCTGTTTTAGTGCAGTGCTGCATATGCTATCTTAATTTGTAGCATGAGAGTAAAAGAATTTACATGGCTGATGTATAAACATAGCTGATGGCTGAGCCATTAACTATAAATTTAACCCACTTTGCTTTGCAGCAGTGTGCTTCATGGATTAGTCAATTATCAGCACTATTTGCATGCAAGTCATATGATGTACTGTTACCCTTAGCCTGACATTAAGCATCTTTTGGAGCTCAGAATAATAATGTAGTGAGAAATTAAGCCAGGAAAAAAAGGGGGGAGAGAGCGAGAGAGAGTAAGAGAGAAGAAGTAAACTAATGCAAAGCGTCCTTCAATATTCATGAGTTCTGGTTAGGACTGCAGGGCAGCAGTCTGTTAAGAAAAAAACGAATAGCGAAATGTTTAAACATCTCATAGAAAACACCAACATAGCCAAGCTCCACTATTATTAGGCTCTTTTGATATAATTGTGTAATTATGTGTTTAACAGCATGGAGCCACATTGTGCTGATTGAATGGTGGTTTGATTTATAACATCACCTCCAGAGGCCTGTACAGTGGGCACTATGCATTATGGCATGGTTAAGACATTTGAGTGGTTAAGACATTTGACTACTGATCAGAAAATCACAGGTTCCAACTCCAGCACCTCAGAGTGGGAAATGTTGAGCCCTTGAGCGAGGACCTCAACTGTGGGCAGTGGTGTCTCAGAAGGCTAAGGCTCCGAGTTACTGATTGGAAGATCGGCGGTTCGATCCCCAGCTCCACCAGGTTTCCACTGTTCGGCCCTTGAGCAAGGCCCCTAACCCCAACCTACTCCAGGGGGCGCTGTATCATGGCTGACCCTGTGGTCTGAACCCAGTTATGCTGGGATATGCCTAGAAGGAATTTCACTGTGCTGTAATGTATATGTGACAAATAAAGGCTTAACTTAACTTAACTCAGCAGTATAATGAGATAAATTTAATGTAAGTCACTTTGGATCCCTTTCTTTCTTATGCTAATGCATTCATCATTTTGAAATATAATTCATCATTTTGCTTCAAAAGTCCAATCTTTATGCTTCCACAAATTTTATAGCCTTTTTCGTTCTGATTAGTCTCAGTTGCAAGATTCTAGTAACCTCCTAGATTTTAGTAACCTCCTAGGTTGCTTTCTTTGCAGAATAAAGGCCATTAATTTAAACCTCCTGAAATTCAGTATATGACCATCTTTTCTATGAGCAAGTTTTTCCACATGGTTGTTTAAAAGAAGCTACTCACTGCAACCCAAGCAAAATCTCTTTGTTTGTAATGAATGTTTGTAAGGTTGTGGCTTTAGCTTCCCTCTCTACATTTAACTCTTAATTACATGCTGCTGCTGCTTCCTTCCCAAATATAGGTTGTCTTAAAAAGAGTGACACTTGGCTGGTTTACACTTTTTCAGGTTGTCTGTGTGGTCCATAATTTCAAAGGAAGCCAACTGTTAGATGAAGACCCCCAACAGGAGGATACGATGGGCTCACCCAAGGTGGAGAGTCCTTTGGAAAAATACATCGCTTCCCAGGTATAACACAGCTGCATTCACCTTCACTAACACTCACTCAAACAAGTGCTCTTATTCATGCTAGCGTGAATGTTTGACCCAAAACAATTGTTGAATATTAAAAATTGAAGAATCAAGATGTTTCAAATAATCTCTCAATGGGCATCTTGTCTGGTGGGCATCTCTGTGTGTATGTGTTTGTGTGTTGCACATACGGCCTCCCCTCAGATGGCCGAGCTCAGAGAGGAAGAGGATGTATTGACACCCCGCTCTGTAAAGGCACGCCTGCTGAGCTTCTTTGACTGGATCACAGGCAAAAGAAGCTGCTTCAACCACCTGCAGAGCACAAGGCAATAATAAACGTAGGAGCACTTGTGTGAGCGGCGCATGCCAAGCCTCTGGAATACATCTCAGTGTTATTAAATCCACATTTAACCCCGATCACATGCGTGTAGCATGAATAAACCAATGACCAGATTATGAGAACTCTGTATCCAGAGAGTTTGGCCCTGCTAACTGATTCATTCTGTCCTTTCCAGGTTGTTTTTCACTTTCCTTCTTTAACTTGAAGCTGTCAGACAGGCATTTACTGTCTACTTTGAACTTGGATTATTACATCGCTGTTCGGTTACATTTATGCGTCTACAAACCTGAATGGATCAGTCTAACTCTTTTTGAGAGCATAATTTGAGTTGAAGGTCAGCTAATGGAGGTTGATTGTACACAAACCATAGCTATTTATTTATTTATTTATTTATTTCTGCCATGTCTCCAGAGCCCAAGAAATGTTTTACTGCCTGTTAATGGGCGAATAGGGTAATAAATCTTTGTTTTCAAAGTAACTTTATTAGAACATATAATACAATTTAAAAATATCCAGTTTCCCTTAACAGCTTACTTTGAATGTAACTCCTCAGGCACAGCTGTCCTCTACAGCTGATCTGTATACTGATTTAGTCCAAGCGTTAAACTATCAATTAAACACCTGCTGCTGTCTTACCACTGAGCTCCCAGTTACAGGCTAATTACACTACAAGTATGGACCTTTAAACACAATCCACCATAGCTACAGGAAGAAGCAGAACATACTCAAGCTATGTTTTAATCCCAGATTGCTGTGTTAATTCTTTTTTTAATTATTTGTTTGATTTACAGCTTTTTTTTTCTCCTTGATGAAATGCATGGGGTGGATTGTGTACAATGAGAACAACATTTTGATCAATTAAAATACTAATGATTCTTTTTTTTGTTCTTGTAAGGTTTAAGAGATGCTTGCCAGTAATGTTTGTCCTTGGTGACAAATTGCATGCAGATGAATAGCATAAGAGAGGAGACATCGGAGGACAGTGACATACCCTATTCTGCTCACCTGTTGACGAAAGCATCCCTTAGCTCAAGCTGTTGTCACAACCTATAATAGAGATGACATGAGTTCTCATGTAGGAACGCAGCAAAAATGTTAATCCGAGGAAATATCACTGAAAATCAGATTCAATTTCTCCACTTTTAAGTGCCTGTACCTCTGGGCTGTGTTCGGAGTGCACAACAATCGGTGGTCATGTCCGATCATAGTCACATTGTGAACATGCTGAACATTATGGAGTCACTGTTTTCTCGATGTTTTCTCACTGTTTTTAATTATTATTTTAATTATTATTCATTGTGTAACTTGCAGTTTTTTAGTTTAGTTTTTGTTTGATTGTGTTAGCATTTGACTGTTCAAGACCAGTCAGACCAAGGTCAGTGGCCTTGGGCTGTATGCTTGCAGCAGCCTGTGGTATACTGGGTGTTCTGTGGTATACTTGGGCTCATGTGGTATACTTGGGCTCATGTGGTATACTTGGGCTCATGTGCAGCAGCCTGTGATATACTGGGTGTTCTGTTGCCTTTCTCCTTTGGCAAGCATTGACTTTTTCCCACTATTTGTGCTGCATCGGCTTTTCCGTGAGACTGGATGTGACAAGCTGGCGTTTGGTCCCCACGGGCATGGGTGAGCAGTGGGTGTCCATTATCTGTCACCAGTTTACTGCTGAAGCATTGATAATCGAAATTATAGCTGTGGCTAATCTGTGTGTATTTGCTATGTGCAATTTTGTTTGATCTCATCTAATGGTCAGAAATAACATTTTGAACCATTTGATTTTCTTAACATAAACAGCAGCAATAATGAGTTTTAAAGGGAGGTTTTTTACCTTATGTCGAGGTTTTCAGGCATCTCTTTATGTAAATGTATATGGTATCGCACGAGAAAAACAGCTTTAAATGTATAGGATTTATCAACACCCACATATACATGTACAGTGCCCTGCACAATTATTGGCACCCCACGTAAATACTATTAAAAAGGGTTAGGAAAAAATACACCTTTTATTGATGTAGCTTCATGCACACTAAAAAAATACGTTTTATTGGACTAAATGTATTGAGAAAAAAAAATCCCTCAGCATGGAACAATTATTGTCAACAGAAACACAAGTGCAACAAATGACACCCCTGAAACTATAGTGAATGCAATGTTACTTAACATAATGTTACAATGTTTCCCATTTAAATTACATTTTTTAAGTTTTGGATTGAAGTGTGTAGGAACCTCTAAGCAGTCGTCTATGACTTCCTGATTGACTGGGGTACAGATATGAGGTGACATAGAGGCCGAATTCCCTTAGTCATCCATCAACATGGGACGAAAATGAAAACACACAGACTAAATAAGGGAGAAACATGTTAAAATTTATACATCGAGGAATGATTATAAAAAAGACTCTTTCATCAAAATGGCCATTTCTACTGTTAGGGCACTAATAAATAGATTAAAAAAAAGTGCAAATTAACTGAAACTGTTACAATCCAGTAACTTAGGACCCAAGGTTATTTTGAACCTACATGGAGTAAAATGGATGTTAGGAGTGAAGAAGAAGAAAAAAAGACCAAGTTACCAAGTCTCCAAAACTACAATCAGGTCCCACCTTCATGCCAGCAGATTATTTTCCATGTTATGTCACAAAAAAAACTATAATCTGTCAGTCAACCACAAATGTAAGCACCTGGAGTCTGATTAAAAAAGAAACTCAACTTAAAAAAAAAAAGATGGCTGTAATGGAAATGGCATTATCCAAATTGTAATATATCTTATGATAGAAGTTTGTGATGGGACTGTTGGACTCAATCATGGACTTCATGAAATACTAATCTGCTCCTGCCAGGAAACTAAAATGGGGTGTGATTGGATCTTCCAGAAGAATAGTGCCTTTAGGCATATGTCCAAATCTACATTTTATCTTCATAAAAAGGTTACTTGACCACAGGGTCAATGCCATGGCCATTTTAGTCCTATGACCTGAATCCCAGTAAAAACCTCTTGGGTTGAATAGAAGAGTGCAGAAGAGAGGGCCTAGGACCATGGAGAGTTCTGTAAAGAGGAATGGTTGCAGATGCCCTGTGCTGTTTTCACCAGTCTTATAAGATGATAGAGGAGAATACTCAGTGCTGATTCAATGGAAAAGGGATTTCATCCAGAGTATTCAATGCAGGAGTGTCAATTATTATGGCACATCTGTTTTTGTTTAAAATAATAATTTCACCAGGAAGTCGTTGAACAGAGCTTGAAGGTTCTTATACACTATAATTAACTCAAGACTGTACATTTTAAAAGGTAAACATGCTTCAGTTATATTGTGCTTCTTTTAATTTTAAGGAATGTCGATAATTGTGGCACATGTAATTTTTTTCTTTTGTGAGATGAAAATACATCACAGGAAGGTGGATTTCTTTTCTGTTTTCTTTTTGTGCCAATAATTGCTCATACCACAGTAACCATGCATATGCACATTATAAACTGTGTACTGGTGGTTGGTATACACACAAGTTCTAACCTTTTAGACCCCTGGTCTAATTTTCTGCAGTATATGTAAATGCAGCAAATAAAGTAATGCTTCCACATTGGGATAGAAATGTGTTTAACCTCATGAATTACAGCTTTCCTTCACTGCTGTGTACAAATTGTGTTCCTCTAATATGGACTCCTATGCTTTCAGATTTGGCCTGCAGACAGGGGTTATATGGCAGCTGAACAACATTATTAAGGTAGCATAAGGTCACTGGAGGCTGCACTGCATGGCTGAATCCCTGGCTTTATGGTGTGCTTCTCCTTAACACCTCGAAACAAATCCCACTTCCCTCTTTTTTTTTTTTTACCACCAAAACAACTCCACACAGCTGCCTGAAGATTAAAGACTAATCACATCCAAGACTGCAGGAAGTTTTTATTCTGACAATTAAAATCTCCTCACAGTACTGACTGTATATGCATGAGAGATAACTTCAGCAATTCTTGGATGGAGAAACGATGAAGAAACGCTAGCATTCGTTCATTCTAGGTGCTTAATGTGTACTAAAGTGCTTTCATCTCATCTGTCTCTCACAGAATCACATCGCCTTCGATGAAGTCACATGACCTTGAGTCAGCAGAGTGGCAGACGCATTGGACATCCACGCTCTTTACTGTGCAGTCGTCATAGTCATGGTGCAACACTACCCATGTCAGTCGTATACTCTATGGTGGTGTTTTGGATCACACAAACACACACACACACACACACACACACACACACACACATACACCCCTCCTTCCCCCAACAGCATATCTGTGTCCTGGTGTTTGCACCAGCTACCCCACGACCACAACCATTCCTCTTTTTTTATGTTTCTTGATCCTGAGCCATGACAACTGGAACTTCGATCAACCCAGGATTCACTGTGTGTACAGTAGCTGGATGGACGGCATCTGTGTAAGACAATACGCTACTTATCAAATAAAAGAAGAAAAAAAAAGAAGATTCAAGATTAATGAACTCGTATAGTGTATTTATTTTCCTCTTGTTTATCACGGTGTATATAATATATATATATATATATATATATATATATATATATATATATACAATACATTGTGGTATATTTTTTGTCAGTACAAACATTATAATATTGAAATGATGCTTAAAAATCAATTCAGAAGTAACCATGCCCACACTTTTTAAAAATCTGTTTAAGAAGTGCACTTTAGTTAAGTAATTCAAGGAATCTCACCAAAAGAAATGGCACCAAAACCAGAATTTATAAACCTCTGCTGATACATGACACTATAAGTCCATAGAGAAGCTTTATGGAGCCTGGTATAAACATGGTAGGGCTGCAGTCCAACTTTCTGTTCAGTACTCAACTGTATGAAGAATGGCTCACTTGTGTTGACAATCACCACTGATCTTTTAGAGGCATTCCTGTAAAACCTACTAACTAGATGGTTTGCATAAATGCAGATACATATGTCAGAATAGGGAAAGACTGATTGCAGTGAAGCTGGCAGTGATATTGTTGCCAGACAGGAAGGCTTAAATATTTCAGAAATTGCTGATTACTATTCATATCAGATTTCAGAATGGGGGAAATGCTATCTGGGAACCTCTAGAGTTGACACAGAATGGTGCAAAGTATACAGTTCTGAGGATGGAAATGCTTTGCTGATGAGTGAGAATATATAATAAGGGACAGACTGGTTTGAACTTAAAGAAAGACTAAAATACCTGAAATAACCACTCTTTACAGCCATAGTAAGCAGAAAAAAACATGTCAAAACATAATATACAGTACTGTGCCCAAGTATTGAGCCACCCCTCAATTCTTCATAGTGTATTTTGAGACCAAAGAACCAGATTTTTTTGTATTTTCAATATATTTGTGAGGAACAGTTTTCCATGTTTCCTGAAGGACTATCATTTTCCGTCCAGTTCCTGTACCTAAGCAGTTTCAGAGGAATGTTTTTTTGTTTTTTAAGCCACATAATGAGTACAGTACAAATCATTTAAGCATAGAAAAAATGGCATTCTGCAAAGTGCCTAACAATTTAAAAATGAGTAATTTATCTAACAACCACATTTGTTCCAACCAGTCAGCATTCAACATCACCAGTATACTAATCACCGGCCTGATCACCTGCACTTGTTTCTCACTAGTTCATTGGATTTAGGTCAGGATGTTGACTGGGCCATTCTAACACATGAGTATGCTTTGATCTTAACCATTTTATTGTAGCTCTGGCTGTATATTCAGGATCGTTATCCTGCTGGAAGATTAACCTCTCTCATCTGACCAGAGCACCTTCTTCCACATGTTTTCTTTGCCCCCATATGGCTTGTCGTAACTGCAAACAGGATTTCTTATGGCTTTCTTTCAACAGTGACTTTTTTTTTGCCACTCTTTCTTAATGGCCAGATTTGTGGAATGCATAATTAATAGATTATCAGAGTGACCATGGGCCTCTTGGCTGCTTCTCTGAATAATACCCCCTTTGCCTGGCCTTTCAGTTTAGGTGGACGGCCATGTCTTGGTAGGTTTGCAGTTGGGCCATACTCTTTCTTTCATTTTAATCTCATTTTCAGATGATGAATTGAACAGTGTTCTGTGAGATACAGTATTCAAAGCTTGGGATATTTAATAAATAAATAAATAAAAACTAACCCTGCTTTAAACTTCTCCAAAACTTTATCCCTGGCCTGTCTGGTGTGTTCCCTGGGCTTTATGATGCTGTTTGTTTACTAATGTTCTCTAACAAACCTCTGAGGGCTTCACAGAACAGATGTATTTATACTGAGATTAAATTAGACACAGGTGCACTCTATTTACTAATTAGGTGAGAAGGCAATTGGTTTCACTAGATTTTAGTTAGGGGTATCAGGATAAATGGGGACTAAATACAGATGCATGACAGACTTTTCAGATTTTTATTTGCCAAAAAACGATTTAAAACTTTCATGAAAACTATTTATAATTTTCGTTCCATGGTTTTTATATGTCTATAAAGTCCTACTAAAATACATTTAAATTTGTGGTTGTAACGGGACAAAATCCAGAAAAGTTTAAGGTGTATGAATACTTTTGCAGGCCACTGTAAACACTGTAACTTAAGGCATGAACTAGTGAGAAACAGGTGCAGGTGACCAGGCCAGTGATTAGTATACTGCTTGATGCTGAATGCTGAGTGGTTGGAACAGATGAGGTTGTTTCCAATTTTAAATTGTATCTTTAGGCACTTTGTAGCCTGCCACAGAAAAACATTTATTCCCATTTCCTTAATTTAATCTACATAATTTAATTTTATATGAAGACATTAGGGGTGGCTCAAGATTTGAACACACACACACACACACACACACACAGAAAATGTTTATTTTGGTCCACAGTTACATTAATTTCTCTCCAAGATCTTGTATTGACGATGGCAGGTGCTCTTGTAAGGCTTGAAATTATCCTTTGTCTTCTCTCGGCAACAATGTGTTTCCACAGAACTGCTGCTCAATTTGTTTTTTTTTTTTTGCACTATTTTATATAGACTCGTATGCATTAAAATCTCAGAATCAGGATCCAAGATCACATTTTCTCCATTCTGATGTCTGATTTGAACATTAACTGAAGCATTTGACCTGTGTCGGCATTATTTAATGATACTTGAACTAGTCATTTAGTTAGGACCATTGTGCTGAAAGCTGATTTTGTTTTTCTCAGGCTTGTCTTATTTTTAAACTCTAATTGTTGTTTCTCATTTTGTTTCTAATTTCATAAATTGGCATGTGACAGTGCTGTTATGTCTGGAGAGATGCATAAGACACCTGTAACATGAAAACCGAGATACCTCAGATGTATTGAATTAAATATCTAGATGTTTAAATTCTTATCAGTCTAATCTGAAATACAGGGTGGAAGAAGCAGATTTATTTTCAGTGAGATGTTCAAGCTGTGTCGGCCCCACTATGGTTCCCTCTGGAAGATTAGCAGCCGGTAGCGAGGGGCTACATGATGATCACTTAAAAATGCTTTGCTGTTTGCAGTTGCCCCTGCTTGCTCATGTGACCAATTCATAGAAGAGCAATAACATTTAAAGCTTTTCCATTAGTGTGGACGCATTTGGCTGTTTCCCTGGATATGGTCTATTTTTTATATGAGAATTCCAGCACCTTAAATCACATAAATGTTACCTGCAGATTAAATGGAGATTCTTTAAAATATCCATTACACTACTACTTTCATAAGCACTTACAGAATAGTAATAATCAGGCTCTATTAATCTAATGAATGTGGCCTAAAGTTACTGCTTGCTAACAGTAATTAGAATAAATATTTATTAAATTAAACATGAAGAGTAAAAAGGCATATACAGTATAGTTTGTCAAATTTTCTTACTGTTTATTTTCTAAAGTTTGTACAATAAGTGTTTTGTCTTGTAAAATATCAAAAAGTATATATTGTACCATATGTGCTTCATTTTAAGTTTAAAAGGAAAAAAAAACCTGAGAATTTGTGGTATAACATTGAATTACTGTTCCAATGGCTGGAATAAATTTTTCATTTTCAATATTGATTTGTTTACAACATTCCTATTTTGCATATTATGTTCACAACTCCTATTTTCTATTTCTTTTACGAGTTTGTACAGAATCTTTGGTTGTAAAAGTGCGTTCTTACAACCTCCTGAACTTTTTTAATTACTAATTTCTCTCGCCGTTCACCTGTGACATTCTCACTTGTGTAGCTGTTGGTTTTTTGTATGAATGTTGCAGGTCGGCATCTTATGAATTTTAATTAGTTCCAGCTCACAGCTTCATTAAAAATACTGCGTCTCATCAAATCATGACCTTTTACACTGTAGAGGAAATGTCTTTGAATAAAATATATTCTGACCTTGTTTGGATGATGTTTGCCAGAGTGATATGTTGTGAGTGTAGAAAATGATTACATTCCTCCTCAGGATGGAATCAGGCATTCAGAATGGGAAGTGACTCGAGACGTCTCTGTCTTCTGACCTGTGGGAAATTTACTGGTTCGCTCTGTAGTACTTGGAGAATGTGGAATAAAGTGATATCGTGTAGCATGGTGGAGGATGCGCTGTTCCCATGGCATCTTGATGGACACAGCGTGTCCTGAGATGCAAACACAAAAGATGAAATGCATCAGCAGCCTCACATTTATATCTGTCTTTCAGTAACCTCTATCTCATCTCTTGCCCTTTATCACAATAGCTCCGTTCCACGTGTACTCATTTTTTCTCTTATGTTGTTTTCAGACAGAAATACCAAGATCTCCTCCTCTTCCTACACAGTTATCACATGAACATATAAGGCTATAGCCTGCCAATCAAGTCTCCTTGTCTAAAAATGTTTGCTTTGGACCACAATCAAATTATAAAGCATGTCTGAAGGTGTATGTAGCGTGATGGACAGTGAAGATCTCGCAGCTCCTTTAGTTATAAACTAATTATAAAGATGTGCCCGAGCTGGTGGTATTGCTTTTCTTTTTATCATTTCAATTTTATATCATTTAGACTGCCTGTTTAAGTTCTTTTAAAAGTTCTATACAGTCATATGTAATAAAAAAACAAAACAAAAATAAAACTTTATCAGCTGATTGATCCTTCAGTGGAGTAACTGGTACATTTTCTGTATGTACATGATTTATTTTATATTGCACTATGTAAAGATGCTTAGGCTATGTTTTTTTAAGTATTTAAACTCAACCTATGTAAGCGTCTTATTTTTGTTAGTAATTTCAGTAATTAATTTTTCGTCAGCGTTTTGTTTAATATTAAATAATGACTGGCTGGTTTGTTTAAGAGAAACTTGAGTGACCTATATATAAGCATTATATCAAAAGTAGACATAACTGTTTTTACTAGCTGACAAATTGTACACGTTGGTAGAAGAATAGGTCTTACTCTATAGTAACTCTTTTTTCTGATCTTTCTCCATTACTGGGTTGTTGACAAAGGATGGGTGCATCAGAAGGCTCTCTGATGTCCATAGAATGCTACATGTTAGATCTGTGGCAACTTTTTGAGCTTATGCATTGTCACAACATTTACTTCAGTCCAGAGTCACATTAATTTCTTTTCAAGATCAGAGTCAGACCACTGTGTAAAGCCTTCTATAGCATAATCCAAAAATCTTCAATGGGGTTAAGGTCTGGACGCTGTGGTGCCCAATCCATGTGTGAAAATGATCTCTGAACATTTTGACCTCGATGAATCTATCTTGAAATATATTTATTTCGTCAGGAAGGAAAAAAAACATTGATGGAAAAACTTGGTCATTCAATGTACTCAGGGAGTCAGCTGACCTAATTTTTTTACCAACCTGGCCAACAGAAGGAACAGCAGACCATAACACTGCCCCCACAGGCTTGTACAGTAGGCGCTAGGCATGATGTGCACATCACTTCATCTGTCTCTCTTCTTACTCTGATGTGCCCATCACTCTCGAACAGGATAAATCTGGACCCATCAGATCACACATCTTTTTCCCATGCTCCACAGTCCATAGCCGTGAGTTTTAAAGTTTTTGTGTTTTTTTTTAACAATTTGATTTCATTTAATGTTTAAATCATTTCCCATCAAGCTTTTTCAGGATGCTTTTCCAACCACATTTTTTCCTTAAAAGACGTTTTTCCACTATCCCTTTAAATATCTGTTTTAATAATGCATTGGACATTTCTTAACCCAATTTTAATAGTTTCAGCTAACTTCTTAGTTTTTTTTTTTTTTTTCCGCTGATGCATGACAATAATTTGACCCTTCTGATCTTTGCTATGACCACAGGATACACTATATTGTTAAAAGTATTTGCTTTGTGCACTGGTACGCAGTCATGTTGGAACTGGCATGGAATTGTGTTTTAGGAGTTGGGCTCGGTCCCTTACTTACAGTACCAAGACATTTTGGACAATTTCATGCTCCCAACTTTGTGGGAACAGTTAAGACATAAATACATGGATGAGCGAGTTTAGTGTGGGAGCCCTGACCTTAACCCGATAGAACACTTTTGGGATAAATTAGAGTGGAGACTGCAAGCCAGGCCATCGAGTCCAACATCATTGTCTGACATCACAAATGTGCTTTTGGATGAATGATCAATAACTCCCATAAACATACTCCTAAACCTTATGGAAAGCCTTCCTAGAAGAGTTGAAGCTGTTATAGCTGCACAGAGTGGGACACCATCATAATAAACCCTATGGATTGAGAATTGGATGTTAATCAAGTTCATATGCATGTCAAGGCAGGAGAGCAAATACTTTTGGCAATAAAGTGTGTTGCTACTCACTGCATCAGTTAGGGTTAAATAACTTGTTGCCAGGTAAACCATAATTACTGCAGTAATTATCCAATGGAAGGCTCTTACATATTTGCTTAAATGAGGGACAAATCTAATTTAAATGACGTTAAACATGGCATGGATAATGGTGTTTTACAGAGAAAAGTCTGAAAAAGAGAAAATATCCAGTGAACAGCAGCTCTCTGGGTAAAAATGCCTTGTTGATAAGAGGAGAATGATAAGAATAGTTGACATGACAGAGATGTAACCATAACTCAGATAACATCCCCTTTCAACTGAGGTCTGCTGAATAGCATCTCATGTCAAACATCAACTGAGACCTGAGGCTGAAGCTACAATTCACATGGGCTCACCAAAATTGGACAGTAGAATAATGGAAAGATGTTTCCGGGCCTGATGTGTCTCAATTTCTGCTGCAGAATTTGGTTGGTACTCAGGTAGGCCTGAGTACCAACCAACCAGTTCTGAAATAGGTCAGAACTCGCTCTTTTAAAGGTATTTTATGCATTGGAGAACCCGAAACCAGTCTCAGAGAAGTTCTGTCCTTATGATTGTATATCTGTATATCTATATGTCTGTCACTTTGAAACAGCCTCATGCACCAGAAATTAAATCAAAAAAGGGATGTTATGAGCAGGTATCTGCCAGCTTATTAGCCATCACTTTTTCAGACAAATACAGTGCTTCTCCTCTGAAGTGGGAGTGTGTTTCATATTTCAGGAATTGTCTCATATGTTCCGAAACCGTGGTGCTAATTAATGCAGTGATGTCAAAAGCACTATGAGATAAAACACGGGTCGTTAGAGAAAACATATCCACAGCTGTCCAAAGTGGGGGCGTGAAAAATACCCGAACAGAGAGTGTTAGCTGCTCAAATCAAAATGTTGGGTAAAAGTGATGGTATGGACAGTTTTTCTGCAGGATGTAAAAACCTACTTTAAGGAGGGAGTGTATCTGGCTGACAAAGAAAGAAGTAAAACTTAGCGTAAACAAGACGTACAGCTACTGTACCCAACCTTACAAAAAAAAATTCTTTGAATTTGGCAGAGAGTTCTGCCATACAAAAAGACAGGCAGACATGTACATGGGCTTCAATAATAATAATATCATGGGCCTGAAATAATAATATCACTTATTACATTAAAGTTGCCAATGTCTTCTTAGACACAAACAAAAAATCTCAAGAAAATCTCTGAATCTGAATCTCGTGTGTGTTGGTGTTTCCTTACTCTGTTTTGCACTTTACAACAATGCCATTGTTTCCTACTATAACACACACATGGTTGCCATTGGTGCTGATTGTTAATTAGCCACGTCTTCAGAACAGATTAGAAAATTAGAAGACATAAATAAGAATTCACACAGAGTACTTTAAACAATAAATAGTCCTATAAAAGTTGGCTTTTGAACAAAAGGCTGTATAAAGTCTATTCTATCCTTAGTGTTAACCCCAAACCTGCATTTATATTTAAAATCACAATATGTTAGGTCATATATTTTCTGGGAGTATTTTGGATATAGCATGGACATTTCACTAAACAGTCACTAACTAAATCATTACTTACAGCTACAAGTAACTAACTGCATATTATGAGCTACTGTACTTAACGCTTATTATATTTCATTGTTACTTTATATTCACTTTATATTGAGTTGTGAGCCAACTGTAAAACTCATATTTTTGTAATGTATACTGCCATACTGCCAACCCTTCCTACAATCCCAGGACCCGAAAGTAAAACCTCTGACTAATACAGTGGCACGATTATAAGGAGCTGTGCCATTCTTTGGTGTGAAAAAGCAGGATAAAGTGAGAAAGATGCTGCTTACCGACAACCAGCTCACATTGTTTCTGTGAAACGTATGATCACCATCTTGTTGCATGTTTTTTTTGCCACATCCTTCTGCCTCTGCTTGCACTGCACTCCATAAAGAGCTATACACAGCTTTGTTATATGGGTCTACTTGTGTAGCTGGCTTCGGGCCATCTTCACTTAGGAGACTTTTGGATGATGATGATGTCCAGCAGAAGTGTTTTTTCACATGTCTGTTAACCACCTGCGTTCCTTTATGACCCACAAGTGGCCTCTGGATGACTGGCCTGCGTCTGCAAACAGGAAATGCATTTTTGGGTGACTGCACCCCCAGATGTGCCAGTCTGGCCAGGCTTTCATGGCACCATTCCAGTCTCTGGGAAGCTGGCCATTTGCAGAGATTCAGAGGTTCAGCGGGTTTTGCTTCATGGTTCACTGGAGCAAATCCTTTACATCGCCAGGGCACAGATTCCTCACATTTCTGCTCATGGATAGAAGGAACCCATTGCCCCAATGGTTGACTCTGTTTTAGCTCCAAGTTGCTTGGACTGGGGCTATAAATGATACTTTGTTTATGGGTCATTGACTTAGAGGACATGGAGTTTATTGGTAAAAAGTCCATGTCTGAATTGCTTTTGAGAGCCCTAGGAGATTTATCAGTGGAAGTATTATCTTGAGATGTGTCACATTTTGGGCATAATTTTTCTACCACATCATTCCCTTCTAAACTAGAGAACCAGGACTTAACAGTTAAATGGGGCAACAACACAATGTTCCTTTCATCCAAATATCTGCATTTCTCTTGCTGTTTAGTCTTCTGCCAGCCATAAAATGCATTATCATCTGTAATGAGAGAATGTGCTGATGTTAACTGAGAGCAAAAGAAATTAAGGACTTGCTGGAATCCTTTGTGTAGCCTCAGTGGGCAGGACTACACCTGAATTGAATACCAAACATGAATATTGACATTTAAGGCACTCAGCGAATAATGGTGTGATGAGTGAGTAAGCAGTGATGTTTGTTGGCAGCAATTAAAAGTTTTGCAGTTTCCCTAAACTCATCCTCATCATCCACATTGCTCCTATGTATCTTGTTAAAAAGAAAGAAAGAAAAAAGTTAATTCTCACCCTGCCCCCTTCCTCTCCCTTGTGGCCAGCTTGTTTGTGTGTGGCGTGAGTGTGTTCAAGCAACTACATAAGAGATGCTGAGTGTGCCTGGCCTTGTTAAGCTGATGATTAATCACAGGCTCCCACTATTATAAATGTCAGAGCTAAAGCTGCCATGGACCAGCTCTGATCGATGACTTACTCTCTGGCTCTCTTCTGCAACGTTAGCCCTGTGTGACACAGAGGGAATGGATGCCGCTCATTACTCCCAAATGCCACTGAGAAACAGGTAGGTGGGGCACATTTTTGCTTTAAAATAATTTAGACTCGAGTAAGTATGCTGTATGTCTTATCATGTACAGTGTGTGACTGACAAACATTTTCCTGCTTGCTGAAAAGAAAATCCCAGGCTTGTTCCTTAAACATTTTGGAGTCCTCTGTGTCTTACACAGGCTGCTTCTTGATACTGATGCGGCATGGCAGCAGATGAAGGATCAGTGTAATTAGCCCACTGACAATCAATAAAAACTGGGCCAGACAATACCCTAATTTTAATAGGGGAAGATGTTGTGATATGAATTTTGTAAATGTACCAGATCTTAAACAAAGGAGGGGGGTGAGCCATAACTACTAATTGTAGTAACAGTCTTTCTTTTTAAGGAAACCTCATTTTTAGAGGTTAGTGTGAAATTATTATTTATAAAATTCCTGACAAGACCCTGATATTATAGAGTTATAAAAGCCTAACATTGTACATTACTATGAGAACACCATCCCAAATGTGAAACTTTGTGGAGGGAGCATGAAGCTGAGAGTTAGCCTTGGCCTTTTGGCTGATACCGGTCTCAGGCTAGTACAATCCTTTGTCTCTTCTCAGCGAAGAATAATAAATGTTTAATATTTAATGTTAATAAACTTTAACAAGGGATTTAATAGTGATGTACTCTTTTCTACTTTTACAAAACTGTGTCCTGGTCTTGTTTGGAAAGGTTTGCGACATTAGGCGTCAATAGTTAGGAAAGGCACTGTTTTTTAGTGTGAGATTAAACTTGATGCATTTTACATTATAATGTCTTTTTAAGCATATCATTAACAAAAGTTGTAATTCAGGACCTGATTAGTCCCATCCTGATTGAGTTGCTGTAAATCTTATTTTATTTGCTGGTATTTTTTTATTTTTTTTTGGTTGATGCTCATTATTTTGAGGTACTATGCTTTTAGCAGGTTTAGAATTGGCCTGACTGAATGGGTTTGATTGCTTACCATTGGATTCGTTGTCTGCAGCAGAGCTCTCCCAACCGCTGTACTGCTCTATCTTTTCATCTTTCCTGTTGGCACATCAGCAGCAAACGTGTAAAGAGAAAGGCATGTTTCTGAATGCATTCATTAGAGTGCATCAAGCCTTTTGATAGTGCAAACATTCTTTGATGGTGGAAGACATTACATCAAAAACTAATTTTACTTAGACTATAAGGTAATATCTTGTGTAGGAAAAAAATGTTCTAAGACTTTCTTTAGCTCCTTTCACTCATTTCTAAGACTTATTATGTACACTTTTAAAATAGGTAACATATGATTTCTTTAAGAAATGCCTGGATTACATTATGTTTATTCTGAGAAAATATAACGCATATTGTGCCATCTTTTATTTCAAAAAGGGCCTGAATTGTATTGTGATTGTATTTAGTGGAGTTGCTAATATCTGATGGATACAGCTGGTTTGGTTTGGTAACAAGCAGGGAAAGAAATGTATTTAACCACAAACTGGCATTATGGTCCATGAACTGTGGTGGTAAACTGTGAAATGAACCGAACATTGATTTTGCTCACAGAAAACTCAATGTCAATTTGTTGTACAGGTCATGAAACATCTCATTCCGTGGGCCTTTTCACTGAGTCCTGAAATGGCTGTAATTACTCCTGTGGAAAATGTCCCATTTCCACTAATCAGATTATTCCTTTACATGATTCCACATTAATATGTAACAAAATTACACAAAATTGCTTATTTCAGACAACCAGAGTAACAAGCATTTGTATTTTTCCCTCTCAGCTCTACTTTTGTTTCTGTGTATTACTGAAATGCTTGCCATATTGTGTTTTTCCATCCTTTATTCTCCGATAGCTTTGAGCAGCTTTGAGAGAAATTGAAGGCAGACACAGTCACTGAGCTCATGGACAACTCTGAGAGGAAAAAAACAAACATTCTACTGCATGATGAGACCTTTTCATTAACCCTTATTTTCTAAGGTCAGAGATCAGCCTCCGGATCTGAGCCTTGTGCTTCTTGCTTCTGCTTACAGTGAAGGAATAAAATGTACAACCAAATATACAAAAATGACTCAATTAGTGGTAGTGTTTAAAATCTTACAAATGATCAGAGACTGCAGCTTGATAGTGTGGATGAAGTGGATTGAAAAAGAGCAGTAAAAAAAAGTGGATTTTTAGATTTTGTTAAAGCATGCTGATAATCAAAAATAACAAGAAACATACCCTTTCTTCCATGATTTATTTTCAGTAGAAACCATTTTTCATTTTAGTCCCACGTTGAAGCTTTACAATACTTCACAGGCTTGGCATTAGTCGCATTAAGTTGCAATCAAACAGCATACTGAAGCGTAATAAAAAGTAACTTGGTAACACTTCATTACGGCATGTAAGGTAAGGAGAACAGCAGGAAGTCTGGGAAACAGGTTGTACCTGTAAACAGAGACTACACAGGTATTGTTCTGCGCCAGTTCTTATGTCGGCGTCAGTCAACAATGTAATATACGTTTAAAAGTCAATAGTTTTTTTTTTTGCTTAAATTTTCTTTCCAAAGCAGACAAAAAATTTGCCATATTTACAAAGAAAAAAGTTGCCTAATTTTCTTCTACATTTAATTCTAATACAAATTCATGTGGATTTGAAATATGTGATTACATTTTTATGTAGTCCATGTATAAATCCAGACACACATTTTCGCAAGCGTTTTAACCTTCATTACCACAGGACAAAACAGTAAGAACAGGGAGGATTGCAACCATTTTCCACTAGCACAACAGAACAGACACAATAGAGCTGGAGTAGTGCCAATGTGCCAAAAGTGCTAGAAACACAGCCAAAAACAGGTTGAATAAAAACAAAAATAATGGTAAACTGCAAGAACAACTGCTCAAGCAATCGCACTAATTACAGTAATTGCAACTGTACCCTATCAGTCATGGTTCATATTAGTCAGTCCCCTTTTACACCCATTAGCCATAGCATTAAGACTATTAACATTATAACAACCCATGTTTTAGGCTCTCCTTCTGCTGGCATGGCTCTGGCACCATCAGGTGTGGCTCTGCAGGGTCTCTGGGAGTGTGCCGTGTTGTCTGGCACCAGGACAGTGACAGCAGATCCTTTGGGTGCTGTGGGTTGCAACGTGATCTGGGAAGTCTGGAGGCCGGGGGAGCCCAAGGAGTCTGATGGGCTCCATGCATGAATGGCTTTGGTGCACTGGGTGTTCTTAGGCCTTTCTATCGTGGCCAGCATTGACTTTTTCATCTATTTTTGTTTCATTGGCTTTTTTGTTGTATTAGACCGGACTGCCTGTAGTCCCCCAGGCATGGGTGAGCCTTTTACCAATTTACTGGTGTACAGTTGATAAGTGTTAATGTGTAAATGTAATGACTGATCAGTAGATGCAAATGAACACAGTAACTTAAATGCTCCTGTAAGTGTTTAGCCAGATTATGGATACTTCTAGCAAACCATTTATTAAGACATTTGCTTATATCTAGCATCTTTACATGTCTGTTGTCAGTACAGCTTGTTATAAATTTCTAAGAACAATTTTGAGACGATCAAAGCCAATCTTGTTTGGATCTTGAAGGTACATTCTCATCAGTAAGGTCTAGTTCTTCAGCCTAGAAGTAGCTAGTGTTAATGGTAGCATGCACATGAACTCTCTATGGCTTCCATCCCCATAATTTTTTCCCACTCTTCTGACTTTTCACATTGGCATCAAATTTTTTATAATTCTGTATGTGTACATGTAGCTGGGCAAACACGAAATTTAACCAAAGTAGGACTGAATGAGTAAGGCTTTAGTCCTCCACTAATTCATGTAATGAACTTTCTAGTTACTCTTTATTGAACGAATATTGAGCACAGGATAGCGCTGTACAGAACTGTAATTATCTCCCACAACAGAGTTAAATAAAATTCAAAAAGGTCAGTATAAGAGTAGTTGTTTGGCATAACCAATATGTTGGTTCAATCATTAAAAAAATTCTTTCCATTGTTTTTCATTAAAAAGTCATTAAGAAGCCTTTTAGTATTACCCTATGGCATCTTCATCAGATTTTTCCTGTGACTATACATCATGGTTTCATTTTCTAATCTGGACATACAGTAAGTCTCGCAGAGGCAAAACTTAATGAATAAACATGCAAAGTCTGATGCCTGACATAGCATAGAAATGTAAATGTAAAGGTTTCAATGTTGGGTCTCAGAAGACACGCCCTGATTTTGACACAATTTTGTTGTGTATTTTCATAGACAGTGAAAAGCAGTAAAATGGTTTTTGGCCAATATTGTAGTTTAACAGAGCAGTGGGTCCCCTGAGACAATCCACATTGCAATCCTTTTTTTAACAATTCCACCTTACACAGCACAGGCATGGAACAAATAAATGTGCACTGTCTGGTTTAGGAAGCACTGCTGTAGAAAACATTTACTTTATTAAGAGGATGAATTGTAGTGACTGGGCATTTTTGTGCCCAGTCACTACAAAGCAACTCATTGAACAAGTTCAAGTTTCTAAGAAGTATACACTTACAGCTGATTAATGGTGCTTTAATATTCTATGTAACATTAATGTTCCAGTCTTATAAATCATAAAGAGCAGTCTGTGCCTGGTAAAAATTAAATGAGTGTTCAGAAAGCATGTGGCATAATCCTGTCTGTTATTCAACCCGTAGAAAGAGGCACCTGTATGTTCTCAAATGGAATTTTCAAGGCAATAGGTTTGGTGTTATTTGAAAAGAGCAGTTAAATGTTTAATGTGATTAGGACAGGCGAGTAACCCACTTTAAGATCCCAGAGCTCCAAAGCCTGTTCATTCAGAATCAGAGGAAAACTCAGTTGGCAATGAAAACAAAAAGCTGTAATAAATGATTTTCTTCAGTTACAGTTTGGACCTAAAATTGACCCAGTCTCATGTCACATATTACACAGAATGCAAATATGTGTACATTATAGCAGATGCATAATATATAAAGTAATAATATGTCAAATATTTACACATTTTTATTTTTATGAAGCATATGGTTCCATAGTTGTAAAACATGAGCATGTTGTAAACAAAAAAGGAATGATGATTAACTTGTATGATTTATAGTAGTATATTTAAAAATATTCCATAGTGCAATGTACTGCCATAAAATGCACCTGTTTTAAATAATCTGGGCTACACAATTATCTCACTGGTTTTAAAGTATCTCACAGATTTTAAAGTAGCCTAGCCAGTGGTTTAGATATAAGTAAATGCACCAAATAATTGTAAAATTAATTCAGAGATTAATGCCATCCAAATGTAATAAAGATATAATAAAGCCATAAACCTTTTCTACTGAATTTAATTAGGTTTCTTTATTATCTTTCTTTCTTTTTTTTTTGGCAAAATATTCGTAGTATCTTGTCTACTGTATAAGCGGCAGAGACAAACTTGTTACCTCTTGTAGAAAACAACGGGTCCTTGGTTTGGCTGATGGTTTGGCACAGTTATGTTTATACTGACACATCTGAGGCAGTGGTATTTTGCTGTACAATTCAAGCACAAGCATTTTAAGGTAAAAATTCTGTCTTTGGTCTTCACTGTTCAGATAAAAGCTTCCGAGGGATTAGGAGTCATCTCTGCCCACTTCCTTGGCCTCAGGTCTCTGAGACAGCAGGAACGACTCCCACACTGCCAGACACTGCAACAGAACACACATTTATAATGACATTAGCATCGAGCCTGTGTACCTATGCCACTTTTTTTGTCTGGGTAGCCCTCCAACTGCAGAGTAATGAGAAGCTGTTTGAAGGCTGTCATAAGGGCTGACACACGGCAACTTTCAATTTAGCACCCGATTTCATTCCCAGGTTTTGGCCGGCTGCAGCCCTCTACGTCATTTGTATGTCACTTCCCAGGCTCAAGAATAATGTCCTTCCAACACCGCTAACCCTCTCCTCCCCCGGAAGCCACAAACACTCCTGCCACTTCAGAACGGCCATGAACCATGCCCACTGCGACTACCTGCCTGTCAAAACACTTAATCAGGACTGCACCTTACCAATGGAGGCAGATGAGCTTTGACATTTTTAAAGCACTGAGAGATTGAAAGCACTGCCAAACAAGCTGCAAAATAGCTTTTTTATTTTTTTTCTATCTCTTATCTATATGCGGGTTAAAATAAATCTATAAATATATGTTCCTAATGTGACAGATTCATGAATATATAATTCTAAAATATGATAGACAAGGATTACATGCCAAGACTTTCAATTAGTACCTGATCTGAGAGATTGGCTTCATCATCCAGCTGATTATAAAGTAGGAGAATTAAAACACAAAAACAATGATTACTTTAAACAAGAAAAAAAAAATTCTCATTGTACACACAAAGGACAGAAAATGCAACGTCAAAGTGTGATTCACCATCTTAAGGGCAAAAACGTATGAGGGAACACAGAAGTGGCTGCTTCACTCACTTCTGAGACTGACTTTGGGCAATGGGTCACTGACACCCTCAGGCTGGAGATGATCAAACTGACAATTGATGGAGATGGTGAGCAGCCAAGTGGAGCTGAGCCCTGCTATATAGTACTTTGCTGTGTGACAAAGACACACATCAAAAAAGAGAACTTTACTAAGATCTTATGAGGAGCACCAAAAAAAGCTGGACTGGAGAAAAATAATTTAAAAATAAATAAAATGAAAGCGATAGTGAAGTATAGTGAAGAAAGGAAAATAACATGGCATATTTTAATCATGTCATCTGTTAAATTCATGAAATAATCTTTTGTGTGCTAAAAAAATATATATATATATATGGCATGGCACCTAATGGCATGTTTTTTATGCAAGCATCCGCAAAGCTGCAACCGGTCCTAGTTCATATACAATGACTGAAAATGTTCACACTCTGATATAGTATCTTTAACGGGTGCACAACTTCCCCAAGTTTAGAGAGTGATTAGGATACACTAGACCTTTGACCTTCTTCATCCCTTGCGTTATAAGGAAGTGCAGATAACCAGATTGAATCAGGCGCCAATCAAGATAGTCCTGCACACAAAAACCTGAATGAACATGCAGCTGCATGGCCACAAACAATTAATGAGAAGTTAAAGTTCACAATGCTTAAAGAAAGTTGATGGAATAACCTCTACACAGGCAAAAAGCACTGCTATTAAAAAAAATGTTGATTACAAAGAGGAGACATCGAGTATAAAGCCTTTGTAATAATATATGAATAATCAATAATCGGAGGTCTAAGAGTAATGTCAGTTGTACCCCATGTCACACAAGAGATGTCTCAGATGCAATGTATAAAAAAAGCTAAAAAAAAAAAATACCCTACACTGTCGAAATTAAGTCTAACACTTAATGACAGGATCTTTGTCTTTCCCATCTCTGAGCAACATCCTTGTTGCTATGGAGTCTCCATGGCAATATGAACTTGCCATCTTATGGTGTGCGGCTGCTGTGCCCACAGTGTTGCACAGGCTACAATGCAAACTGCTCTAAAATTACAACTCCAACCCACATACTTTGACAACATCTTTACTGCACATACAATTATATTTTTAAATATAAATTATAAGAACATGCCTCCGACATCCGCATACCTAATCAATCTCCTCTGTGATATTCAAAGTGTTCTTTTTCAAAATGTTAAACATAAATGTAAAATCTAAACCAAACCATTCAATAAATGCCGCCCTTGTTTTGTTCATAGAGACCAATATGACATTGTAAATTATTAAATTAAAATAATATCTCAATAATAATAAAAAACACAAATAACATTTAAATAATTCTACATATCAAACTGTATATTTTTCTTTTTTTTGTGTCTCACCTCCCATTTTTCCCATCAGAGCTCACACTTTTCTTTCGTTGCTTCCTCCTGATTCTTTTCATATTCTCACCTGCAAATTTTTCTATACACACACTCTCTCACGTTCATCTCCTGTTTCCTAATCTTCAACACCTGCTTCAGTCTCTGTACATATGCTATTATCTGGTAATATTCTTTCCAACATGCTATTACCCAAGCAGGGTAATATTCTTTTCCACAACGGCATATTGTGGACACAGTAACCCACACCCTCATCTCCCACTCTCCAAATAAAGTTTCATCCTCTTGCCTCATCTCATTGGGGCCATTTTTGTGCATATTAATCTTTCAAAGAGTTCAGGAATGCCACATGCTTCTAACTACCCCCCTCATCCCCTGCATATCAACTCTGAAGTAAAGTTCCAGCTTTATTCTGATTTAATTAGCATAAAATTATATGGCCTTCATGGTTGCATCACCACACCTCACACTCCTCTAAACTTTCTCAACTTATTAATGATATGCTGCCTCACGTGGATCCTCTGCCTCCTGTTCCCTGTTTATCTGATATTAAACAAAAAAGGGTCTTAGGGTGATGTAATCAACAGTGGTATGAAAAGTAAATAATACAACAGTAACAATATGATAAATCTCCCCACTATTGTTACTGAATAAAAGTAAAATCAGGAGAGAGATCTGATAGGTCATCTTGTGTCGTTCATATTTCTACTGATACAGAGGCATCTTATTAACAAGATAACATTATTACAAGGTTTAAATTAGTAAAACATGGTGCTGATGTGTATGCGTGGAATATGCACACAGAGAACATGCAATGTTCACACTTGCTATAATTACCAGTCTCCTTCTATAGATCTGTGAAATCACA